>NW_022436990.1:16865047-17356396 GCF_009761245.1 Sapajus apella
GGGGAGGAATAACATGGGGAGAAATGCCAGATATAGTATGCACCTAAAGTAAATAAAATAAAATCATTTTTATATACACACACCCATGAAATAAGTATTAGCATTTCATTAAGTGAATGAGACTGTTTTATTTAAAAATATTAATCCCAATAATATGAATAATCAGGTAAGTGTAATGCCTTTGCAGGCAACATAGCACAAAGAAAATGCAGAACAACACAAGATCTATATTGGCATCCAAACACATCTTCATTGGGGCCACATAAAGAAGACCTTAGGGAACACTGTCATTGATCCATGTGTTCCCATGTAGTCTGAGGTGCCCCAGGAAGAGATCAGTTGCAGCACATGAAAGGCAATTTTGCCACCCAAATAACTGCTTTCATCTGATTTTACTCATGAGAGTTTATAGGTATGTTTTTCTTCTTAGGTGAAATAACTTTTTTTCTGCTATTTAAGTAGTAGACAAGGCTGACAAAGACAATACAGAAAGTGACATGCATTTGGTAATTCCAAAAAGCTTTTGTGGCTGTCTCTATTGTCCTCCCTTCAAATGATTAGTACTTGTCAAAGTAAAGTTGTTCACACCATAGAGGTATCAAGACAAAAACAAATGTGGTCTCAAAAAACTCACTTCCACATAGAAGAGAAAGGAAGAACAGTTTCTATTCTTGGAAGGACAATAGCACTTTCTTTTAATCAGTTGCAAAGAATCTAAAACTCTAAAATTCTAAATGAGGTTAATAAATCAAGGAGAGTTTAAATGAAAACAAGCTTCATAATCAGCTTGCAAATAAACACTGCTGCATATTCTATTGAGATTGGTCCCAAGGCTAAGACAAGTCAGAACAGATTTTTTTTCTATATATCTATAGTTCAAAGCTTTTAGAGGGCAACAGAACATGAGAAAATGTTTTAATAAAAAATATCACTATTGAGTAAAAATAATAGCATGCAGTTAAAGGCTAACAGAAAGCTCCTTTTCCCCAAAAGCTTTTTTTTTCTCAACTTCCAAAATAACTGTACTTTGACAATCACCTGCAAAGTAAACCTAAAGCATTAAGACATATCCCATTGAAGTCATTCTTATCTCTCACTGAGCATAAAGTATTCAGATACATCTTAGCTTCTGCAATTAAGACTTCAACTGAGCTAAGGTTTCTCTAAGGACATCTGGCCTTGTTCCCTAAAGTTGATAGTATCTGGGAAAATGGACAGTCTGAAACAACTTTCCTATAGACCTCAAGACAGATTCCAAATTTCTGTCTTTAACAAGGAGATGACTAATCCAAAAGACCAACAAAAAAAAAAAAAAAAAACACCCTTTAGGAGACAATGATTATTTACATTTTACAGAAATTTGTTGTAGAAAACTCAGGTAAAACTTTGGTTTTTGTAAATGCAATAAGAGGTCAATGCAAGAAAGTAGTTGCAGTTACCCAAAGAACAATTATAAAATGAAAAATAGTTGAGCACTAAAGCTTGTAATCATAATAGTTAAAATGTGCGAAAAAGAAAACACTATGAAACATCATGAACAAACAGTAAGAGATACAAGTCAGGAAAAATTCAGAAGAAGATGAGAAACTAATCAATTTTGTCAAACACTATAGATGTCTGGATAAGACTAAGATAAATAGTCTCCATTGGATTTTGCATTTTGGGGTATATTGGTGACCCTAGCAAATGCTATTTCAGTGGGAAGTCACTGTAGTGAACAGAGAGGAAAGTGAGAAGAGTTGAAAACAGTATCCATGTTCTTAAGGCAACCCTGATGTACTAATTATGCAACTCCAGAGGCAGAGACCTATGTTTTAATCCATGGTTGGATATTTAAGATTGGACCTTGAGAAAGTTACTTAACATCAAAGAAACACAGGTTTTCGTTATTATAATTTAGGATAGTAATAGTACCTCCCAAGGATTTGTGAAAATAAAATGAGATATTGTATATAATTGGCTAAAATAGCACCTGGCATATAGTAAACACTCAACAAATGTCACTATTATTTTGACAAGAGAGACAAAGTCAAGTGAATAGTTTTTGTGTCCTTTGGGACTTTGTTTTCAAATTTATGTTGGTAGGTGTGTATGTGTGCATGGGTATTTTAAATAGGAATAACTTGAGCATAGTTGTAGGCTAAAGAAAATCAGTCAGTAAATAAAGAAAAAGAGATACTTGAATTCTGCTTCAGGAGAGACATTTCTCTATTTGGAAAATTTACTTTCAAAAGCCTATTGGGGACAAGTAAGATACTCTGGACAGAGATGTGGCCAGTACCAATGCATCAGAAAAGAGAGGAAGATGCTTTAAATGAAATGAGAGGAAGAAAGTATGTTTTTAATACCAAACGTAGAACATGAATCAGAAACTTAGGTACAAGGAGTTTATTGAAAGGTGGTTCCAGGGAGCAGGAATAAGGGACCACAGAGATTGAAACTAGGAAGGAGGAAAAACCAATACATTGCTGCATCTCAAAGAAATTTCCACCTGAAGATGAAAATTTTTTAAAAAAATAAGTGTTTATTGATCACCCTCCATCCCCCATTGGTAAAGCATTGCTCAGAGGGCATGAATACCCTCACATTTCAGGTGTGCTTGCATATGCTCTGAATAGGCTCCATCAGCATCCCATGGTGCAGAATCAACAAAGGCTTGAAAGATTTTTTGGTGCATGCTTGAGAAAAGAGAGTCAGTTCCAGCTAAACCGAAGCTTACACAGAATTAATTTGATGGAGCTATAACTGGAATCAGAGACAAGGTCAAGAAAATGTGAGTGAGTGAACAAGAGTCATCTGATACAGTTTACTTCTTGCCATGTTCCTGCCTTTCATTAAGTCCAATCTTTAATTGAGTCTTCTAAGGTTCTGACCTTCAAATCACTTAGTAGAGGGGAGTTTGTGAAACAAGACACAATTCTCCCACTTTTCCAATGCAACTGATCACCAGGTCTTAATTGATACATATTACCTCTTGCCTTTATCACCTGTTTTAAATTTCTCCCATGCTAAACCTTCAGCTAATCTGGCTGCTTGCCTATGGGGGTGATGCAGACTTTCCAGTACTGAAGTGTCTGAGCCCTCATTAGTTTTGCCCTTACTGATAATTATTTCAATTGCCTATTCACTATTATCACCAGGCATAGAAATGCCAAGAAATGCTTCAGTTAATACTTTGAGTTCCAGGTATACTCCTTTCTGTTGCCATTAATATAACAACACTCCATCCCCTCACAGTACTTAGGAGCTTCTTTGTCTTCTGGTCCACTGACATGAGGATTCTGAAGTGATCTGGCAATAGTCATAGCTTCAAGCTGAGTAGAAATCTTATGTCCAGTAGAAAACATGACTATAGCATAAGATTCTAGGGGAAGCCTGCTAGGTTTGCACACATGCAAAGCCTATAAATACATGAAAGTTAACACATTTTACTATAATCCTCAACAAAAAAGGGAGTTGATGGATAAATGTTATTCCTTATTAGTCTATCCAATGGTGGAAGGAGTTATCTTGGGGAATGTGGAGATTGAAGGTTGAAAGTACATAAGTTTGAAAGCCAAAAGTCTACAAATGGGTCACTGGAAATGGTAGTGAGAGGGGCCAGTCATTTGTTCCAGTGCTTGTTTCTCAACTTAAGTGTTCTAGCTTTTGAGGAAACAGCACATTGATTTAGTACTCTAACACCGCAAGGTTTTGTTTCCAAGCAAGCACCTAGCAAATATTTAAATAGACTATTATCATTCTATTAAGCTGACTGCTTCTGGGGAATGCATGAGTATATTTATATGAGGGCCAAAGAATTCCCTGGCCACATATCCATCACTATAAAATGAATCCTTCATTTGGAGACAATATTGTGAAAAAACAAATCCATGCCAATGAATAAAGCATTGTTTGTTCTCTTAGATGATGTTGGAGGTAAAAGAAGTTTGAGCAAGGAAATAAAAGCAGATGTGGAGCCAATATCAATTCCTGAATAAAGTCTTGCTGCTTCCTCCAGGGTGGAAAGACACCCAAGTGGCTGACTAGTGTCTTCAGGATGATCTTATATAGAAGAATCATCATCAGTCTCTGATGTTGACAGGTTGGATATTCAGAAGTGTAGTAGCTAGGTCAGCCTTGGGAAAAGGGCATAGATATTTCCAGAACCATGCACAGCTTCCACCTTGCCACCTTGGTCTCTATAGCCCACTGTGTAAGCACTGTAATGACTGGAAAGAGACTGCTTGAGGCCCAGTAGACAAAGCACAGGAAACTTTTCAAGGCTGGACTTTCCTTTGAAGCTCCTTGGTCTGGTTATGAGTAAAGTCTGCTCTGTGGTTGCAGGATATAAAGGTTTTTCTAGAGGCTACCTTGAAGGCCTTAATTTGAGAGTTGGTAATTTAACTAATTTGGATTTATACATATAGGCTCAATATTCTACACTTCCGAAGTGTTAACAGCAGCCAGTAAATTCCTCAATCCTTCAAATTGCTACTGCCCCCATAGCATTGTCAGAGCTACTGAACATCCCAGCACTTCACCCTTCACCCAGCCTCATCCTATTCCACCAAAGGGGAGAAACTTACTAATTGTGATGCCGCAATGTGCCTAGGCTTCATCTTCATCCCACTGTCTGCTCCCAGTAAGGATCATATGTCCCTCCAATCTGGAATCCTATCCTACACATCTACTTTTCAATACCAGTCGGTCCTAATCATGGCCCCCCAGAAAGCAATGCCTCAAAGACTTTAATAAGATAGTTTATTTGAAAAATAATCACAGTGAGCAGGAATAAGCAATCAATAACAGAAATGGGTAAGAAAAGGAGGGGTGTTATCCAGTCAATCACATGTCTATCAGGAAGTTCTGAGAAACATATAAAATGCCTCTCAGAATTGTCTACTTGAAGACTGACAAGGAGTAACACCCATCAGTTCTCTATTGGTTGAGGATTGTGTCAGATGTCAACTCCTGCACTTTCGGGTCTTGCATGTGTTCAGGCTTCTCCTGCCATTCCAGGCCACAGCATCAGAATAGCCTCATGCAATACTTGGTGTGTGACTGGAGTGAGATGCTGACAGAAAGCAGTGAGTTAACACAAAGAATATTTCCCTACAGTGAAGGCTGGAGTTAGGTAAACTACAGAGGATAGAAGTGCACAAACAGCACGTGATATGGAAGGAAGATAATATAGAGGAGAAACGTCAGAATGAGAAACACGGGGAGAATCTAGAACAGTTACAGGAAATCTTCATGATGGAAGACAAAGAGTGTGTCTATGAACAATGATACTTATTACATTTAAAGTTACGTGCATTATCACAGTGTAAACCACTTTTCTATAGGCTTCGAAAACCTCCAATAAAGTCTGTGAAGTCAATGAAATCTACATGTTAATATATATTTGGTGGACCCAAAGGACGTGGCTCTCTGTTACATTTGAGTTAGCCCAGGAAGAACGAAGGCTAGCCCTGTGTAAAGGCAGGAGTCATAGAGGAAGAGAAAAACAAGAGGATGTTATTGTGGCTCTCTCTAGACATTTGGCAGGATATCAGAACAATGTTTTTGGAATTCTAACCAGTCATGAGATTTTTCTTTAATTCAAGTATAACATGCATACTGAGAAGTGTAAAAATCATAAGTGTTTTTTCTCAAATTGAACAACCTCATATAAGCAGCACCCATATCAAGAAACTGGATAACTATTCCCAGCTCAGCATCACAGAAGCCTTCCTTGTGCTCCCTTCCAGTCACCACCCCCAGCAAGGGAGAGATGCTTTCCTTAGTACTAACACCATAGCTGAGTTCTGTCTCATTTTGAACTTTATTGAAATGCAAACACAAAGAATGTACTCTTTCAGGTCTAGTCTCTCTCATTCAAGCTTTGCTTGTGATAGTCTGCAAGCCTTAGATTTTTGGTAATGAATTTCAAAACAAGACTTATACATGTTTTTTGTTTGTTTGTTTGTTTTCTAATAACTAAGCTGGAGATGCCTGACAGCTATGGCTTGTCTCCCACCATGCTCTGAAGACTTACCTGGTATCTTATTCATTTTTTTCTCTCCTATACCGAGTGTGATGCCTAAGGCAATGACAAAGTGAATGATATCTATTTTTATTCATCACAGGATTGATTAGCACACAGCCTAACCTTTGTTGGTACAAAATGAATGTGAGTAGATTCTTTGATGGTAAAATTATTGTAATTGTACCTTCTTTTAACTCTAATATTGTGATTAACATCTCAATCCATAAATACTAGTTTAAAGTGTACAATTTATACATGTCTATGCCTTTATTTTGTTATCCATTCAGTTTTTATTGAGAGAAAAGAATCTCTTAATTTTGTAGCCAAGATGCCCCAAATTGCAAAAGTAATGAAAAAGACCCAGTAATAATAATGTGATTGGAAATGAAGACGTTGATTTCTCATATGGCTGTGGAAAACTGTGAAGGTGAAAATTTTAGGAGGCTTAAATTGTCTATAGTTTTGCCATCTCTCCCTCAATGTGCTTGCTACTCCTTTTTTTTTTTTTTTTTTTTTTTTTTTGGTAGAGTCTGCTTAGTTAACACTGCAGACCACAGTAAAATTACAGATTTGGAGATGTTGGTATCATATTTCCTCAAAGATAAAAGCAAATTTAACAAATTTTAACAAAGAACAGAAGAAGCAATCAAAAGTTTGCAACAAATTATTAGGATTGCCAACATAAATTATGCTTTGTAGCCCTGTTTTGTCTCAGTAGACTCTATATATGTACCTAAAGATCAAGGATAGATTCTTAATAAGTTTTTAAAAAAATTTTCTGTAACAAAGACTATAATCTAGCATGATTTGCCATGAATAATCTCCCCTTAATTATTGTGAATAAGCTTAATAATAATAGTATCAGCTAAAATGTATATTTATATAGTGTCGCTATAGTGATAGTAATAGTGTGCTAACATGCTGATAATTACATAGGAATAGCATAAGTAGCACTTACAAGCGGCCAAAAATTATTCTAAGTACTTATATATTATATGTTACAATTAAGTATTTATGTATTAACACAAATATTAATATATTTAATCCTTACGATAACCTATCATATAGGAACTTTTATTCTCTTAATTTTCCAATTAAGAAAACTGAGCTCTTAGAAATTATGGACCAAGATTATACAACAGAGTCAAAGACAGATGCAAACTCAAACTCTGGAGTCTGTGCTTTTAACCACTGGGTTATATTGCTGCTGAATGAAGTAAAAAGAGAGAGCTCTGACATTTGTACTTAGTTTTGAAAGGACTTCACTTATGTTTTCTCTCAGCCATGTGTCTCTTTTATGTGAACTTTGTTGAAGTCTGAAATGGAGAAGTATAGGAGGTCTGAAAGAGAGGTTGAGAGCAGAGAAGTGACAGAGAAGAACAGGCAAGAGGTTGTGAGATTGGGCTCGGAGAGCAGGGTGAAACCACTAGGGATGGGAGGCAGACCAGGTAGGAGCCTTAAGTAGTGTGACTCTGGGCACTTGCCAAACGGCATAACATTTTGAACGTATAACCTAGAATAGGGCTTGGGAAGAAAATTACGTAGTCCTTAATAATCTATTCCAAAATATTATTTTCAAAACAACAGAAACTAAATCAGATAGTTGGAATATTAAAATACTAAAAATTAAACAAACCACATTATTTTTTAAACAGGAGATTAAGACCCTCTAGTGTTCTTAAGCAATTTGAGAACGGAAAGGAATAAAACCAATTCTGGAATTATCAAATAGTAAACAAAATATCAATCAAGAAAAGAATAGAAATCTAATTATAGAAAAGAGGCACATGCTCCACAGCACTGGTCAATATAGCCCAACTGTAATTTTGTCCTTTCATCTCTCTCACTTCTTTTTTATTCCTTTCTGCTTTAGAAACACAGCTGGTAAAGAAACAAATTCAGTGGGCAGTACAATAACTTGGAGATAATGTATCTGAATGACTTTTCCCAGGCTCATATATATAATGATATTATAAAATAATATTTTATTGTTAAATAGAAATTTGTTATTAAAGTAACCTAGATGTTGTAAAAAATCACCAGCCTCCCAAATCCTATGTGGAATCAATAAATTAACACAGTTAGGAAATAAACACAAATTGGAAGTTGACTCCACATCCCAATACACATGTGGAGTCACTTTTAGAACATTAATGAGCACATAATTTATTTAAGAATTTTTAGATATTATTCTCTGTACATATGTAATTTGCAAATATGTGATTGACCTAGAACATGCACATGACATATTTTCTGAGGACCTTAATCTTTGTAGATTTCTTACATTTATTCAAATCTAAACACCTCAAAAATCTGACTAATTTTTTTTTAAAGTTTCAGGACAAATTTATGAGAAATTAAGTTTTCAAAGTAAGCATATAATGATTTTATATCAACAGCAAATACAAAGTCACATAAATTTAGCAAAATTTGATCTTATATTTGAGAAAGTATTTTGAGTATGTTTGAATAAATTAAAGGTATATCATTGTTAAAAGAAAAATATTTCAAATTCCATTTAATTTCACAATATCTTTTCAACATTCCCTATATGACATTCAGAGGTCACCAAAAAATGGAATGGGGTGATTATCACTGAGAAGCTTGTAATTTGATTGGAAAGACAGTATGTATAAATACACATATAAATACATACATATGTGTGTGTGTATTACAAATAACACAATACTTTAATATGATGCTTCATCTGATGTTAGAATACATCTTGGTAAAAGTGGGAGAGAATTGCATTTGGCCAGAATTTTTATGGACGACTGAAGTAGTATCCAAAAGGTATTAAGTCTCCTGAGCAGCAGAGAATAATAACATGAAAGAGGAATTGGGTTGTGATGAGCTTAGACCAGAAATTCTCTAGGAAGGGTAAAAGATTCCAGTGAATCTAAATGGAAAAATCCTGGGTCCTATAGCACAGGCACATATAAAAGGAGGTTGCCCCTGAGCTGAGATGTTCATTCATGCAACAATTACATATCTTAAACTTATCTTACCATGTGTATGATAATTTCTGTTCTAGGTAAAAATCCCTGATTTCCTGGAACTTGCTTCCTCATAAGAAGAAACAGTTACAGTCAGTAAATATAGCAAGTACATAAGTAGATAACAGTATTTTAGAAGGTAATAAAAGCTATGAAAAAAATATTAGAGCAGGATAAAAGGGGTTGAGGATAACAGCACAGAGTGGGTTCTAAATTTCAAAAGGTAAAGCATGATAGGCCTTATTAATAAAGTAATATGTGAGAAAAGACTTGAGGTCTGTAGGGAATGAGTGTTCTAGAATAATCAGCCTAACAGCTCTAGGGCAGGAGGAGCATACTAGCTTGTAGGAGGAATGGCAAGAAAGCTAGTGACTCTGGGATGGAGTGAACCAGGAGAACCCAGCAGGAAATCAGTTCACAGGGGTCAAAAAAGCCAGAAAATTTGGGGCTTTCGGAAACAATAAGAACTCTGGTTTGTACTTTTAATGAATTTTCCTAAAAGGCTTTGAAACAGAGTGGTACCTGATATTAAATTAGATTTCAAAAGGGTTACTCTGGCTGCTATGTTGAGAATAGACTCATGGATAGAGTTAAGAGGTCACAAACTGAAATAGGTTGTGAGGTTAGTGCTATAATACATATAAAATAGGAGGCTTAGAATAGAGAGATACCAGTGGCAATAGAGAGAAGTAGTGAAAATTGTTTACAATGGTGTGGGTTTAGGAAACCAGTGGAGATAGCAGAGTCCCAATGCTAGTTGTCTCTAGACTTGATGAGTCAAGGAAAGAGTTTAATAAATTGAGGGAGACAGTTGGGTAGAGTTGATTATAAATTGAGAGAAAGCGTTGGGTAGAGTTCACTACTGTGAGAGAAGGCATATAATCAGCTCAAGGCAAACTTCAAGGGAGGGAGTTAAGAAAATACATAACTGACCTCATTCTTCTTCCTCTCATCTCTTACTAGGGCTTCCCATTAACTGGGTGTCACTAAAAACCAGAAGGCACACAGCCTACTGATGTAATCCATGCAGGTGAGCCTCACTGGGCCAGACACAGGAATGGGGATTAATAAAGTGTTCCTTGGGAAGAGCAAATGGAAGACAAACAGCACCTGTAACTTGGGAGCTAATCGACAACATATGAAAAAGGATGGACTGAGAGGCTGTGCCAAATTCTTAGGTGGCACAAATAAGATGAGGGCAAAAAACTGGCCATAGGATTTAGCAATATAGAGTTAATTGAAGATTTAAAAAAGAGGATATATTCAGAACAGAATATTGGAGACAAAACCTAGATTACATGATGATGTTAGGAGTGAATGGAAAAAGAATAGGGAGCAGTGAATATAGACAATGTCTACAAACACAGCAAGAATTTCCAAGCCCTTTATTTGAATATGAGGCATACTGAGGGGCAGAATTACAGTACTATATGATAAAAATACCTCACTTCTGAGTGCTGATACACCTGAGTTATAAAAGACAGCAATATCACTATACTTGGCATCTTTGTCCTAATGGATGTTTTAAACCACGTGGGCTACCAAGACTGCAATTTGAATATGCTTCCACAAGATACGAAGAAAATCTGAAAACTGTGACCAAGCATTTTCATTTTTGTCTTTTTCATATACATTTCCTCCTGCTTTATAGCTGCTTCAGGAGTAAATCAAAATAAAAGAACCTGAACTGTTCATTCTTGCCTATCCTTGAAAACCCCACTCCATGTTCTGACTAATGTCAGGTGAGCATTACAAGGTGTTTGTGATAATACAGGTATAAGGTGGTGTGAGCCTAGTAAGGTTAGTGGAAACAAATTTACAAAGTAATATTTCGTAGATAAAATAACTAATATAAAATAGCAAAGTGAACAAAAGATAAGGAGAAGCCAGCATATCTCCTCATTTTCTTGACAACAGAGGAAAGAAAAATTTTGATTCTATAAGCAGATCCTTAGATTTTTTTTTTGAGACAGTCTCACTCTGTCACCAGGCTGGAGTGCAGTGGCAGGCACGATCTCAGCCCACTGCAACCTCTGCCTCCCAGGTTCCAGGGATTCTCCTGCCTCAGTCTCCTGAAAAGCTGGGACTACAGGCACACACCACCATGCTCAGCTAATTTTTGTATTTTTAGTAGAGATGGGGTTTCACCATATTGGCCAGGATGGTCTCCTCTCTTGACCTTGAGATCCATCTGCATTGGCCTACCAAAGTGTTGGGATTACAGGTGTAAGCCACCATGCCCAGACGACAGATACTGAGAATTTTTACAAAGTGTGACAAAGTAGAAGAGGAATCGAAGAACACTTGGCTTGCAATAATAAAACTTCTATTCAATGAGTACCTGATATATGAAGCAAGAAAGGAGACAAATATACTCATGAACATTACCTGACATGACAGCTTATATATCATATGAATGGTCAAGAAGTAAACCTGAACCTAGGCATTAAATGATTCCAGTTTGGGTTGTTAGGGAGACATACATAGGGGAAAGAAGTAATGCAGAGAGGCTGCAAACCAGTCAGTGATACTTGTGCAATTGGTCTTCAGAATCTAAACACTGGTTTGTTGAACCTTATTGCTTTTCAACCAGTTGATAAAATTCTGATTTTTGTCATCTATATAATTAGTTTCCATTTTACACCTTGGGCTCTCGGCATATGTGACAAGTTTGCTTTCTACAACTTCATATAGACCAGAGTTAACATTGAAAAGACTAGGACTAAGAACGGACCTCTGTGACATTTGCTGTTGAGTGGTCACAGCAGAAGGTAGATTGAAGGACTCAAAAGTTCCTATTCAATCTTGGAAGAGGTACATGATATATGTGAAAGATGCAGATTAAAAAATATTTTTGGAAGGAAGCTTCAAGCAACAGCAGAGTACAGAAATCAACTAGTTCTCTTCCAGAAAAACATTCGTAAAATTGGACAAAATTACCATAACCACTTTAGTTCTCTGGAAATTGACCATTGGCAAACAATAGATTTAGAAGAATTTATTTGTGAAAAACTGCTTAATTTTGTTTAGGAAGAGAAAGAGTCTGTAACTTTGGCACAGCTAATGTAACCAGGATGGGCTAGCCATGACAACTAGCAGCATTGCTGCTAGAGGGGGATGACTTGATATGAAGTGTAGTTAGGAAAACCGAGTCATGTTATCATAACATTGAATACGCTTCCTGACTGACTCACACATCCATTGGCAGAGGTTGGAAGCCTTACACAGTCTCAAGATGTTTAAGCACAACCTGTGATTAATCATTGGCTGACCTCTAAACTATGAAAAAACAGGAGAAAACTCTAGAAAACCAAGCTTAACAACAAGAATAACATTTTAAAAATTGAGCAGAGACATCAATGCCATACAGTGTGGCAGAAACAGATTCCACAAACTAAATCCAGTCAAGTTAATAAAACAAGATTCCAGATTTATTATATATATTATATAATCTAGTTTTCGACAAAAAATTATGAGCTATGCAAATTATATTAGTCAGAATTCTCCTGAGAATCAAAACCAACAGGATGTGTAAATATATAAAGAGACTTATTTTAAGAAATTGGCTTGTGCAATTATGGAGCCTTAGTGAATCCAAAATCTGATGGTGTAGGCTGGCAGGCTGGAGACTCCAGAAAGAATTGCAGTTCAAGTGCAAAGGCAGTCTGCTGGCAGAATTCCTTCTTTATCAGGGAGATAAAGGCCTTAATAGAACAGAGACTTAACTGACTGGATGAGGTCCACTCACATCGTGGATGGGAATTTACCCAAAGTCCACTGATTTAAATCTCAATTTCATTCAAAAACATTTTTACAGAAACATCCAGAATAATGCTTGACTAAACATCCAGACATCATGACCCAGTAAATTAACACATAAAATTAACTATTAGGTAAAGTAACGGAAAAGTATGACCTGAACTCAAGACATAAAAAGAAGTATATATAAATTCTCTCAGAGTGAGTAATGATGAATTTAGCAGTTAAAACCTCTAGCCAGGCATGGTAGCTCACACCTCATCCCAGCATTTTGGGAGGCTAATGCAGGCAGATCACTTGAGTTCAGGAGTTTGAGACCAGCCTGGGCACATGGTGAAACCCCAACTGTACATAAAATACAAAAAAAGTAGCCAGGCATAGTGGTGCACACCTGTAGTCCTAGCTACTTGGGGTGCTGAGGTGGGAGGATCACCAGATCCTGGAAGGTTGAGGCTTTGGTGAGCTGTGATCATACCACTGTACAGCATGGACAACAGAGTGAGACCCTCACTCAAAAAATAACAATACATGGACCCAGGGAGAGGAGCACCATACACTGGGGTCAGCTGTGGGGGTGCTAGGGGAGGGACAACAGGGGGTGGGGAGGGTGGGGAGGGATAACTTGGGGAGAAATGCCAGACATAGATGACGGAGGAATGAAGGCAGCAAACCACCTCGTTATGCATGCACCTATGCAACAACCCTGCATGATCTGCACATGTACTGCAGAGCCTAAAGTACAATTTAAAAAAGTAACAAAAAAAAAACTATATATAGTTATATATGTATATATACACATATATATTCTCATATATATGTATACATATATAGCTAGTTATATCTATACTTGCTGCTACTATCACAGCAGCTAGTATAGATATAACCAAAGAATTTTAAAATATAAAAGAAATATACAATGATAATGAGTCATCAAATGGAGAATATCAATAAATAATAACCATAGAAAAGAACTGAATAAAATTCTAGAGTTAAAAGCACAATGACTGAAATAACATTTCACTAAATCAGATTAATGACAGGTTGTATATAGCAGCAAGAGACAGAATCAGTAAACTGGAAGACAGATTGATAGGAATTATGTAAATACAGTAGACAGGTGAATATGAAGAAAGTCACACAAATCTGTTAAAAGTATTACATATATGAACATATGTGTAAGGGAGTTTCAGAAGCGGAACAAACAAAAGGGGAGCAAAAAAAGAAAATAATGCTAACATCATAAATTTGATTTTTTAAAAATTAACCAACATATCCAAGTAGTTTAACAAGCCCCATATGGAATAAAACGAAGAGCTTCACACCTAGACATATCATAGTTGAACTAGTGAAAGCCAAAACCAAACAAACAAAACCTCTAGAAAGCAACAGGAGAAAAGTGACTTATCATGTACAGAGAGCAACAGTATCATAAACTGCTGACTTCCCATTGAAACAATAAGAAATATTAGGTAGTGAAAGGACACATCCACAGTGCTGAAAGAAAAAAAACCTGTCAGTCAAGAATTTTTAAGTGAAGCTATTCTTCAAAAATGAATATGACAACAGTACATTCATAGATAAATAAAAGCTGAGAGACTTTATTGTTAGCAGCACAGAAAAGGTAGAAGAAAAGGGCATGGTAATCCAAGTCCATAAGAAGAAAGGAAGAGCACAATAAATGGGAAATATGTGAATAAATATGAAACATTAAGTAATTTGTGTTTACTTTTCTAACTCTATAATCGTATCAAAAATATATGTACAAACTAGAAAAAAGTAATGGGGAAAAATGAAGGTATAATGGATCAAAATTACTATATTTAACTGTATTTAAGGAGTTTCAGTATGAGATAAATATTGATAAATTAAGATATATATTGTAATTTCTGGAGCAGCTTCTAGGAAATAACTTTTAAATATATCATTTTAAAAATTTACAAAGAAACTAAAAAGATATATGAAATAGTATTTAATACAAAAGAAATGAAAGAAGAGTGAAGAAACAATGTCATAAGACTTTTAAAGAAAATGAATAGCAAAATGGCAGATGTAAATTTATATATCAATGACATTAAGTGTGAATGGAATAAGCACCAATCAACAAAGCAGATTGTAAAACTAAGCAAAACAGCAGGCCCAATGATACACTGTTTACAAGACACATACTTTAAATTCAGACACAGAATGAAAATAAAAGGATACACACACACACACACACACACACACACACACACACACAGTTTTTGCAAATTGTAATTATCAGATAAGCATAATGTCCACATTAATTTTTAAAAGCCCCAGAATACATGAAACAAAGTCTAACACAATTGAAAGTAGAGATAGATAAATCAAAAAATTATAGGTAGAGATTCTAGTACCTCACTGTCAATAATTACTAGAACAACTAGACAGAAAATCAGGAAAGATATAAAAGGCTTGGACATTAATTTGACTTAATTCACATTTATAAAACCCTTTACCTAACAATAGCAGAATACACATTATATGCAATCTCACAAAGGCAAATTTATCACTTAAAAGGCCTACGTTAGAAAAGAATACAAATCTCAAATCAACAATCTATTCCACTTTGAAAAACTAGAGAAATCCAAAATAATCAGAAGGAAGGATATAATAAAGACCAGAGTAAATAAAAACCAGAGCAACAACAGAGAATCAATGACAACTAGATTTGATTCCTTTAAAAAACACCAACTGAATAGATAAAACTTTAGCTTTACAGACTGAGGAAAACAGAAATGACCAAATGACAAAAATCAAGAATAACATGAGGAATATCATTCCTAACCTAGAAAAATTATCCACAAAGGAATACCATAACATGTTAATATAGATAAATTAGATCCCTTAGATATTTGATAAGATGGACAAGTGCCTAGAAAGACACAAATTGCCACCTAGAAAGACACAAATTACCAAAACTAACACAAGAAGAAATAGAAAGTCCACAGAAGCGTGATGGATTTACAAAGAAACTGAGTTACAGAAACCAAGTTCAATACTGTATGTTCTCACTTATAAGTGGGAGCTAAACAATGGCTACACATGGACATATAAAGTGGAATAACAGATACTGGAGACTATGAAAGGTGGCGGGGTGGAAACTTTAGGACTGAAAAATTATCTATTGGGTAGAGAGTTCACTGAGTGACGGGTACACCAAAAGACCAGACTTTACCACTCTGCAATACATAAATAGAAGAAATCTGCACTTGTAGCTCCTAAATATATTTTTAAAAATTAAGAAAAGAAGAAACTGAGTTAGTAATTAGTAATTAAAGATCTTTTAACAGGGAAAAGTCCATACCTCAACCATTTCACAGGTGAATTATTTAATATTTACACAAAAATAGCTACTCAAATTCAGAAAATAAAGAAAAAGGAAATACTTTCTAAATCATCTATGAGTATAATCTCTCTCTTAAAATGATGCCATATAAGAATATCACAAGAAAACTATAGGTCAATATTCTTCATAAATATAGATGCAATAACCCTTAATAAATTTTAACAAACACATTCTAGCAACATATAAAATGGATTATACATGAGGATCAAGTGGGATTTATCCCAAGAATGCAAGATGTGTTTATCATTTTAGACCAATTAGAATTATTGATATTAAACAGAGAAAATATATTTAACAAAACTCAGCACCTATTTATGATAAAAACTCAAAATCTTAGAAGGAAAGATCTTCAACCTGGTAAATAGCATTTATGAAAACTGCAACTAATATCATACTTAACCATGCAAGATAATGTTTTATTTCTCTGAGATCATAAACAAGGCCAGAATACCTATTATTAACACAGAGATGGTTCTAGCCCATGTATTCAGGTAAGAAAAAGCAATTAAAGTCATAGACATTTGAAAAGAAAAAGTAAAACAGTTTTTATTCAAAAGCAATATAATGTTATATATAGAAAATTCTAAAAAATGTACCAAAAACATAACTGAACTAATAAAATAACAGAATAAAAGATCAATGTAAACTTTTTTTTAAAAAAATTACAGGATAAATGTAAAAGTCACTTCGATTTGTGTATACTAGGAATGAAAACTTTGCACGTAAAACTAAGAAAGTTGTTTACTCATAATATAAAAATAATAAAACATTTAAGAATAAATATAACAAAATAAATATGTGACCTGTACATGGTAAACTACAACATTTTGCGAGATAAATTAAGGAAGATCTGTGGAGAAAAATTCCATACTCACAGACTGGAAGACTCCATATCATTAGGAGAGCAGTTCTCCTTAAATTTATCTCTAGATTGAACATGAAAGACTTAGCGTAGTTAAAACAATTTTTAGAATGAACAGCATAGAATAACTTATACCATTCAATTTTGAAATTTACTCTAAAGCTGTACTAATGAAAACAATGTGGTATTAGCTTAAGAATAGACAGAAATCAACCTGCAAGTTTATGATCAGCTGATTTTTGACAGAGGTGCAAAGACAATTCAATGATGAAAGGATAGCTTATACAACAAATGGTGCTAGAACAATTGAATATTCATCTGCAAAAATGAACTTAGACCATTACCTCACATCCTACATAAAAATTAGCTAAAAATATGTTATAGACCTGAGTGTTAAGAGCTAAAATTATAAAACTTTCAGAGAAGTCATAGGAAAAAAATACCAGTGATCATGGTTTTAGCAAATGTTTCTTAGATAAGACACACAAAGCACATTTCATGAAATAAAAAAGTAACAAGACAATAAAAATGAAAACTTTTGTTCTTGACATTATTAAAAATAAAATAAGCTATGGACAGGGAGACAATATTTACAAATCATAAATCTGATAAAGGACTTAATCATAAATATTTAGAGAAATCTTATAGCTCATCAATACGAAGACAATCCAAGTGAAAAGTGACAAAAGGTTTTACCAAAGGAAATATTAAAAAGCCAATCATCTCATTAAAAGACGCTCAATGTCATTACTCATCAGAAAAATGCAAATTAAAATTTCAATGAGCTATACAGTCACTAGCATGGCTATAATCAAAAAGCCTGATCATACCAACAGCTGGTAGGAATGTGAAGAAACATTTTAAGTAGAATGAAACATGGTATACACATTTTAGAAGACAACTTGGAAGTTTCATAATAAGATAAACACAAGATCTATCATATACCCATTGTATTAGGCCATTCTTGGATTGTTACCAGGAAATACCTGAGACTGAGTAATTTATAGAGAAAAAGAGGTTTAATTGACACACGGTTCTGTAGGCTTTATAGGAAACATAATTTGGGCATCTGTTTGGCTTCTAGTGAGGCCTCAGGATGCTTACAATGAAGATGGAAGGCAATGGCAGAGAAGGTGTGTTACACAGTCAGAAGAGGAATGAGAGAGCATGCAGGAAGGTGCAAGATACCTTTAAAAACCCAATATCATGAGAACTCGCTCAGCATCGTAAGAACAGCACCAGGGGGATGGTGCTAGACCATTCACGAGAAATCAACCCTCATCATTCAATCACCTCACATGGGGCCCCATCTCTAATATTAAGGATTACAATTGAACATGAAATTTGGTGGAGACACAGATCCAAGCCAGATCACCCATCAATTCCATGCTTCAATATCTACCCCCAAAAAGTGGTAACTTTTGTCCAATACTTGAATGTGAATAATAACTGCATTCTTCATAATAATAAACTAGAAACACCAAAATGCCTATCAAAGTGGATAAATGCAAAGTGGTAATATTCACACAATGGAATACTATTCTGCAATACAAAAGAATAGACTACTGAAACTTGGATGAATCTCAAAACATTATGCTAAGTAAAAGACGCCAGACACAGAAGACCACATATTATATAATTCTATTTACATGGAATTTCAGGAACAGGCAAACTATGGAGAAGGAAAGCAGACCAGTGCTTGCCTAAGCCTGGGCATGATCATGTACACTGAAAACAGACAGACATAAAGGAATATTATGGTATCATGAAAATATTCGAATATGAAATTGTGGTGATGGTCACACAACTGTTTATATATACTAAAAATCATTAAATTAGTACATTTACAATAGGTGTATTTTATGTAAACATACCTCAAAACAGCTGTTTAAAAAATGAAATGGGTTTTCAAAATATGACAATACTTGTATTCTCATCCATGATCAGAGTATTCGAAATACAACTTTTAAAATTCACCCTAAATGTATAATATCTAACTAGGTCCTACTTTGAGATGCCTTGTTTAAAATATATTTTCTCACTTCCTGCTCTATAATGAGAGTTCAGTACCTACAACAATAATGAAAGCATAATACTTCTTATATTGTGATAATTGAATTATTTTAAAAAATTAGTTATATAGTGACTCCTGCGACTGACCTTCAGGCTGGGAGAGGTGGAGAGCCACGCCTGATCTACTTCTTTGCTATGGAATTTGCTGACGAAAAGAATATCTTCTGCCTGGTGCTGGGCATATCCTAAGAACTTAAAACTTTCCTACATTACCCTGTGTGATCAACTGTCAACTTACTGGGAAAGAATGCTTGAAACTTGGGGTCACTTCAGGTAGATAGCTTCTACTTCCTATATCTGTCTTACACAAGTATCTGGTTTTATCAAAGTAATTCTAATAAAATATTTTAAAGTAAAAAAAAAAGAAATTGATAATGCATAGGGCCTTAATATTTTCTTAGAATATTATTTTTTCATCACCTCTTAGAAATATTATAGGGTAATGACACAAAACATGGAAGAAAAATTTCTTTCATTTCATCTGAATAAAAACTTTTTCCAATTTCAATTGTGGTAGAACATACATCACGTAAAATTGACCATCTCATCTATTTTTAAATATACAGGTCAGTGGCATTAAGTATATTCACATTGCTGTGCTAAATAAATCACCATTATTCCACAGACCTCTTTTCATCTTGCAAAAATTAAACTTTATACCTATTAAATTCCATATCCCTTTTCCCCCAGCCCCTGGCAACCACCTACTTACTGTCTCTATTAGTATGACTGCTCTAAGTACTTCATATAAATGAAATTTTGCAGTATTTTTTCCTTGTATGATTTTTACTTAGCATAATGTCAAGGATCATCCACGTTGTAACACACATCAGAAGTGCCTTCTTTTTTAGAGTTGAACAATATTTAATTGCTTGTATATTCCACATTTTGTTTATCTAATAGTCAATGGTTTCTGTTTGACACTTGGGTTGTTTTTATCTTTTAACTATTATAAATAATATGCTATGGACACAAGTGTAAAAGTCTTTTTTCCAGTCCCAACTTTCATTTTTGCTGGCTATATTCCCAGAAGTGGCATATCTGGATGATGTGGTAATTCTGTTTTTAACTTCTTGAGGAACTGCCATACTGTTTTCCACAGCAACTCCACCATTATATTCTCACCAATGCTATTCAAGGGTTCTAATTCCTTCACATCCTCACCACCTGATTTTGGGATTAAGGTTTGGCTTAGTTTGCATACTATTGATCAAATTTTATGTACTTGATCTAATGGAATATACTTAAAAGAATCCATTACTCACAGTTAGAGTGGTGTATTAGGCTCACACTTCCTCCAAGTATCTCCTTGTGGTTTGCCATCCTCCTGCTTAGAAACAGTATAATGAAGCAATATTTCACCTAGAAAAATTTGAACTCCAAGTTAGATCAAACTAAAGACTTTTGAACCAAATGAACAAATCCAATACTTAATGTTTTAATCATGAACTACATCTTATCCAACAGACAAATCAGAAACAAGTTCATGCATATTTAACAGTCAAGGTTAAATAAAAACTCTGAAGCGTTTGAAAAATTTTTCTAAAACAAATAGAAACTTTAATGTTTCACTTGGTTCAAGTCTCTGAATGAAGGTAATATTGGCATTTGGAGTTCCAGCTGCAAAACTGCATATTCTGTGCCATTCAAGCCTAGAGCTACATGAACCAATGTGATTCTAGTTTTTTGCTTATCATAGAGCATTTTCATCTATATCTGGGATTCTCAGTAAACATTCACTTTCTCTGGAAGCTAGTTTCTCTGTATCATTTCAATTGATCTTTAGCTTCCTTAGGAATAACATCCTCAAATAAAGCTTGAGAGTTCATGTTTATTTTTTCTTTCCTGGGCTCTGCATGTTTAAAATTTTCACTTTTTTAAACAGAGGTATTTAGTTTTGGGAGGCAGGCAACAGTTGATTTTAATTCATGTCATGACCAATTGTTCTGTCAATCTATGGCCCAACAAAAATTAACAATAAGACTGATTCTGATACTTGATTAACAGGTCTCTCCTTAGTGAGCAAGGCAACCATCAACAGCAGAGTCACTTTAGAATCTCCTGGGAAAGTGTGAACATGACAGTAAACAGCCTACATTAAAGACATTTCAATTCTACAAGCCTTTCTGTTTAAGCTAAGTGATGTACACCCAAACAAAACATTAATCAGAAGACCCATTTCATCTCTCTGGGGAATCTGACAAATTCTTGTTTCAAAGTGTGATTTTGAACAAGAAAAGAGTTTTCCTTTAAGGAGATAGAGAGGCTGAGATAAGCAACTAAAATTTAGTATGGATTTCATGGTAATAAAAAGAGTCTTGCTGCAAGTTAATATTTAAACATTGTAAAATTTTAACTCCTTCTTCTAATTAGGCTCATCAACTTGGTGCCTCTATTTGTGTTCATCTCTAGCTGGCTGGTTTTAGTTAACATAAACTTCACTACAGTAGAGAATATGGCATCTGGGCTGTCTACGTAAGGACTGTTTGACCTGCTTGAGTGTAGAAGTTTGTTTACTCATTTGTTTTATATCTTCAAATACCATAATTTGAAATAGAAAGGAGAGACTAGCAATCAAGTCTGGAAGCAAGACATGCAAAGAGGACAATATTTATCTTCCAGAAAGAGAGGGCAACTGTTATGGAAGTTTTTACCTACTCCATGAATTTGTATGGAAATGTCACAGGTTTGTTAGAGTATCCATGGAAGCCACATCAAATCGACAGATATTGGTCCTTTGGTCTGTATTTTAATCTTTATGTTTATTCTTTAGAAAACAATGAATTCAATTCACTCTGTCTCTCATCCTACATTTATTCCTCTGCTGTTATCTCAAATCCTTTATGTACAACATAGGGCCAAAGAAGGATTTGTAGGGTTGTTATGATTTGGCCATATCCTTTCTTGACTCTCATATAAAAGGTGAGGAAAAAAAGAATGTTGTTTAGAGTGGCTGTATTTTTCCTGGACCATCTTGTACAGGTATCCAGTTCCTGCTAAAATTCTGACAACCTGTGAAAAAGCTAAAGCCTGAAAACCAAGTTCATTTTCTTGCCTTGCTAAGAATGATAATCTTGTCATAAATGCTATTTAAAATTTTAATATTTGAGCTAAAGTAGCATATAGGAGGTAGATTTTTTAAAAAGAATGAAATGCTCTTATCTTTTTTCATAACTGGAAAGTGAATGAGCATGTTTTGTACCAAATCTTAAAACAAATTTAAATCTGATATTGATCAAATATGGAAACACTAATAAGTTGCCGTAAGTTGCCTTTGGAAATCATGTGTTCACAGAAACACGATAATGAGAGGTGACTTACAAGACCATGAACCATCTTTTACAAAACTGATAAACACTTTTTTTAATAAAAATATTTAGGGGAAAGTAAAACTTCATTTTCTCTCAGTGATTATATTGTCTTCCTTTACAATTGTTTTCATAATGAAGGTGCTGGGTTCATCTTATAGCAGAGTCCTTTATTGAGGATATACTTCACCTAGTGCCCTCTCTTTTTGCAATCAAAGAAATGATCAAGAAATAAGCTAAATGTATTTTTGTTTGTTCTGTTGCAATGAAAAGGGCTTTAGAAAAGAAAAAAAAGTCTCTCTTCAATTTTTCCTTCCAAAGAAGGCAGAGAGGCTCAATGCTCATGAACCTTCACTCCATCAATGTGTTGTATGTATCAGATACATTTTATTTAAATACTTTCAATGCACGTGTGAATTAATATTGTTATTTCATTCTTAGTGATGAATCAAGGTAGCATTTTCTTAATCTTGTTTATTTTAGCACACTAAGAAACTGACTACTGAAGTCTAGTATATGACATTTTTCTTTTATGAATAATCTAAGCTTCTAAACATACAAATTTTGATGATGATGATTATTCTTTTCAGCTGCTGATCTCAAGTAGCTTCAGAAAGTGGTGATTCCTTATATTCAGAGCTAGCCAGACCACTCCTTAGAATATAGTGGTCAAATTTCATTTTCATAATTGGACATTTTTGATGAGCACTTTTAAATAATTCAGAAAAAAAAAACAGGAGAAGATATAAAGGGCTTGTTGATTAGATTTGAAGAAAACATGGAGTAACCTACATGTTTTAATTTGGCAAGTGGGGAGCTAAGGTAGACTTTATTGTCTTTTTACCATTCCAAAACAACAGATCAAATGTATCCCTTCCTTGAGATACAATTCAGCTAAATCAATCATGTCACTGAATTTGATTAATCAAAATGGTTAATCTGGTAACTATACACAGATAATCCTAAAATGGTTTACAAGAAAATGAAAACAAGTAAGATTATTAATTATACTGAGAACAAAGTGTGGGAGATTAAGTTTACTGTAATAGTATGGGGGAATTAAACAGATTATTCAAGATTACACCAGGTATTGGGTCACATTTTTTTTTTTTTTAAGAGACAGAGTTTTGGTCTATTGTCAGGCTCTAGGCTGGAGGGCAGTAGAGCAATCTCGGCTCACTGCAACCTCCGCCTCCCAGGTTCAAGCAATTCTGCCTCAGCGTCCAGAGAAGCTGGGACTACAGCTGTGCATCACCACACCCCAAATTTTTGTATTTTAGTAGAGACGGGATTTCACCATGTTGGCCAGGATGGTCTGGATCTCCTGACCTTGTGATTCACCCACCTCAGCTTCCCAAAGTGCCGGGATTACAGGCATGAGCCACTGAGCCAGACCGCAAACTTTCTTTTAATGCTTAACTCTTAACACTATAAATCTTCACCTCATTTGACTTTAGAAACATATTTTTCTGCTATAATTTCCTTTCTAATTATTTCTGGAACCTCCTGAGGTATGTTTATAAACTCATACCCATTGCACTATGGATCCTAATCCTGCTCTCTGGCCCTGGACTCCTGGATCCCGTGAACTGTCTTGGCCACCATGAATTGTTACACTGCAGGCTGCTTCTCTCTCCTGTATTGTTTTGTTCTAAACATGTGTCAGGCCTTAACTTTAATCACTTGCAGACCACATTAAGGGGGCAGTAACGTTTCATAAGACTTTTTTTGTTTTTGTAGAATTGAACATATGAAAAGATAAGAACCATCAGAGAATAATGTAAGGACTCCACATTGCCTGTTACTGTGCCAATATCTGACATTCGTCTCTGGTATTTGACCTCCATCTAAGAAGAGTTTCTCCCCAGGTCCCAGCAACTGTGGAATATGTCCACTTCAAGCCCTGAACCTACCCAAACCCCAAGACTCAGATTTTTTTTTTTAACCTCATCTGTGGCTGTGGCTACAGCTACCAATAAAAACTATGGGGCTGATTGGTTTCCTAGATGTTTTAAAGTAGACATTTATCTCAATTTCTTTCTTGTAAAATCACAACTTTACCTACAGATTCTGTGACCTCAAAATAAATGAAACAATAATCAGACATCAGTATATACTCCAAAGACTGGGTCATTTAGACTTACATAATGCCAGACCCTAATCCCAAATTGGATGGTGCCAAGGTCAGCACGTTTCAAGATATCTCTTACCCAGGTTCACTTTCCTTGTGAAAAAGAAAGAATATTTGCAACTAAAAAGAAGAATGTCTCATGTGTTTGTTCAACTTCTTGATCAAAATCACATAAAAAGGGTATATAATCAACTCTTTCCATTACTGTTAAAAGACAAAAATATTCATTATGGTATATTGATGCATACACAGGTCTAGCTGGGAAAGGCTTAGTTTTGAGAGACAATCTTACAGTGTTAGTCCACACAAAAATAAAAATCATAAGTAAATTATAGTACCAACTGTTCCTGGCTCTTAGGAAATGGTATGCATTTAATTCTTATATAATGTCATCTAATGTGCTTCTTTACATTATTATGGGGAAATATAGACAGAAATCAATTTTCTTTAATGTAAAATCAAAAGAAATATCAATCTAACCATTTCAATATTTCAATACTTCCTGAAATTGTTTTTGCCCCTTCTAAGCCACAGAAATAAGAAAAAATAAAACAATAAAAAATATTTAATTCAATAGCATTGGAAGCAAATTACAAAATATATTGCTATTGGAATATGTCTATAGTATTGATGAGAGTATATATTAGTATGAAATTTCTCTGGGGAACTTTTAAAATATAAATATTAGCTTTATAAAATGTACATCTTTAAAACAGTAATTCTACTTGAAGAAATAATTTTAAACAGGTAATTAGCCATATGAAAAGGATATATATGCAAGTATGTGCTGCAATTGACAGTATTTTTTAACAACCATATAGAAATTGAAGTAATTTAAATATCTAACAAGAGAGCAATGACTTTATAGATTATGGTGCCTCCACCTTTTAATGTTATACGTATTTTAAAATTATCTTTTCAAAAAGATTAAATGTTACACCGTCTTCCATAATGGCCAAACTAATATACACTCAAAAACCTAAGCAGAAATACCATTCAACTCAGCAATCCCATTGCTAGGTATATGCCCAAAGGAATATAAACTCACACCTGTAATCCCAGCACTTTGGGAGGTTGAGGCAGGCAGATCATGAGGTCACGAGATCAAGACCATCCTGGCCAACATGGTAAAATCCTATCTCTACTAAAAAAACAAAAATTAGCTGAGTGTGGTGGCATGCGCCTGTAGTCCCAGCTATTCGGGAGGCTGAAGCAGGAGAATTGCTTGAACCTGGGAGGCAGAGGATGCAGGGACCCGAAATCACACCACTGCACTCCAGCCTGGAGATAGAGCAAGACTGTCTCAAAAAAAATTATTCTATTATAAAGACACATGCAAATATTTGTTCATTGAAGCACTATTAACAATAGTAAAGACAAAAAATAAATGTAAATGCCGAATAATGACAGAATGGATAAAGAAAATGTGTTACCTATACACCACGAAATACAATGAAGCCATAAATATGAACAAGGGACATGGATGAAGCTGGAGACAATTATCTTTATCAAACTAATGCAGGAACAGAAAACCAAATACCACATGTTCTTACTTGTAAGTTGGAGCTAAATTATGAGATCACATGGACACATAGAGGGGAACAGCATACACTGGGGCCTTTCAGAGGGTGAAGGCTGAGAAGAGGGTGAGGATCAGGAAAAGTAACTAATAGGTACTAGGTTTAATACCCGGGTGGTAAAATAATCTGTACAACAAACCTCCATGACACAAGTTTACCTACGTAACAAACCTGTAAATGCAGCCTGGGCTACAGAGCAAAAAAAAGTAATACATAAGGAGTCCTGAAAAACTGTTTTTAAGACCTACATCTGAACTGTAGGTAAGACAGGTCAGGTTGGAGATACTACTAAAGTTGAAAAGATTTGTATAAAGATATGAAAAAAGGG
The DNA here is from genome assembly GCF_009761245.1 of Sapajus apella. NCBI lineage: Eukaryota > Metazoa > Chordata > Mammalia > Primates > Cebidae > Sapajus > Sapajus apella. Next base: position 16,891,465 of record NW_022436990.1, read on the forward strand.
CAGGCAGGAAATCTAAAACTAAATACAAAACAATAACCCCCCCACACACACACAGATACACACACACACAATGATGAAAACTTCTATTAAATATAAATTTTCAAAAAGGCGAAACTTTAATCCAGAAGAAAAAAATTACAAATTCAAAGAAAATATTGAAAACTTTTCTTAGAACAGGTATTAATAGAAGTAATATATATTTGTGGATATGTATATATTTTGTTTATATATGTATATATAAAAAAATTGGGAGGGCTCCCTCTCTCAGCTTTGGAGCACCCCTCTGTCTCTGTATAGGGGAGCTTCTTCCTTCTCCTTTCCTTCTTGCCCATTCTTGCTTTAAACAATCCATTCCTTAAAACCACTCCACATGTGTCCATGTCATTTTATCTAAACAGGCATGAAGACCAGGAACCCTAGTGTTCCTCCTCTCATTGGAGCTGTATCATTTTGGTGTGTTGGCCAGGAAAGGAAATTCATTCATCAGACTGGTGAGTATGGAACGGATTTGAACTTTAAATCTGTCCTTTAATTTCAAGGCTCTCTTCCAGCTATCCTGTTGCCAGACTTTCTCTTTTTATCAGTGGTCTCTGACCCTCTCTGCGTGTCTACTTTGCAGGAATCTTTATAGTTCAGGGAAACAGGTCTGTTAGAAATGATTGTGAATCGTGGCAGGTAGTAACTGAATAACTCTTTCTCTTGCTAAGGTTTCTCTGGCAAGCACATGGTATTTCTAAGGCACAGTAGAAATCAGGCTCTAGGCTTTTGCTGAGAAGAAGTTTCTGCCTTTAACAGTTGGGTGAAAAATATCTTCGGCAGCGGATTTTAGTCCCGATATTGTCCCATCAGTGGGAAAATGGCCATGTGATTTCTACGTTCTTTTAAAGCATCTATTCTGTCTTCAATTAAGATAGTACTTAATTAGTAGGGGAATTTTAAATTTGAAAGTTAACCAGAACTGTTTTCTTTTAAGGGTAAGTGCTTTAGCACTGGTCATAATAGTAGGCAATCTAGCACATTGCCTCTGTTAAAGGAACCTTGCCCAAAGGCGATACAGTCTCGCTGGAGATCTGGCTTTCTCTGAGCCAGGCTAATCACATGGGTTCTAGAAAGTCAAAGGGAAAGTACACAAGGCAGATAAGCTAAGGCCGCGTAGGTATGCGTGGTTAGCCCCATCACTTAGTACATCTGGTTCCATAGCTTGGAGAACCGTGTCTACAACCATGTGTGTGCGCGCGTGCACACATGTGCACGCACACATATGAGAAAGTGCCAAGATCTAGTAACCAGAAAGGTAAGACATTTGGAGGATGCTCCCTGTTGTCTCCACTCTGGGTCATATGGAAAGGAAGGAGACTAAGAGGATGCTTTTATTCTTGCTCCTTTTTCTGAATGGGGTAATAAATTATCTTTAGCTTGCACCCCTCTGGAATGTGCTCTGAAACACTGAAACTTCCTTAACCTCAGTACTTTAAAGAACGCAACTTAGTTTCTTTGGCACAAGAGCATGGCATTCCTATTAAACCTCTGCAAGTGTTGTAACGTCAACCCAGCTCTTTTAGCAACCATATCAGGCAGGCCCAGGGAAAACAATTCCCCAAAATTAAAAAAGTCACTCTCAGGGAAGTCATCTGAGGGTCCCCCTTCGAGTTCTCTCCTTATTGCAGGACCTTAGGCAAGTAAAGGGAGACAGGCCAATTTTCTGATGACCTTCATAGGTATACAGAAGCTTTCCAACATTTAACTCAGGTATTTTACCTTACACAGAGTTGTGTTATGTTGCTGCTAAGTCAAACCCTCACTGCAGCTAAAACAGGCAGCTCTGCAAGCAGAAGAAAATTTTGGAGATAAGCAATATGTCTCCTATCATAGGCCAAAAGGGAAAAGAAAAAATAGGGAAGGCAATGAAATAGGGGAAACACCATTCCCACTAGGAAAAAAGGCAATACCTGTTGACAACCCTAATCAGAATTTCTTTCTATGGTGTTTTTTCTTTTTTCGTGGTTTAAAATGACTTATATCTCTTTTATGATGTTCTTCCAACCTGAGAAAAGTTAATTTTCCAAAGCTTAAAATGTTTGGCTTAAAGTTGAGCTAGGGGAAGGGGAGCCCAGAGGCCTAATATGCCAGCAAAAAGGTAAAAATTTCTTACCATTAGGGCTTTTGGCTTCTCTCTCCCTGTACAAACTGACAAAAGGGATAATAAGGATAATTGTTTATATTCTCTGTAAATTTATAATTAATGAAAAAGGATTTGTGAAATTGGTCTTAAGCTGTAGACAGTCTGGTGTGCTTTGCATGTCTTTCTTTATGGTTCTGTCAAAGAAAGGGTATCTTAGGTTTGGATGCAGCCTAGGACCCCAAAAGCCCACTATTCAGCCAGCCCAACAAAACAATCAGTAGCAAACTTTGCTATAGGCCCCCATCTTGTTTCATGTCCTTGGGAACATAATCTGGAACCACGTCAGTATTTAGTCTCTGACATTTGTGAGTGAAGGCCACAAAATCAAATAAACTAGTTTGTCAGTCTGGGTGGTTCCAGCTGATCCATCATGCACAGAGTTTACAAATATCTTTTTTTTTTTTTTTTTTTTTTGAGATGGAGTCTTGCTCTGTCACCCAGGCTGGAGTGCAGTTGCAAGATCTCAGCTCACTGCAACCTATGCCTTTTGGGTTCAAGCAATTTTCCTGCCTCAGCCTCCCATGTAGTTGGGATTACAGGTGTGTGCCACCACAACCAGCTACTCTTTTATATTTTTGGTAGAGATGAGATTTCATCATATTGGCAGGCTGGTCTCAAACTTCTGACCTCAAGTAATCCGCCTACCTTGGTCTCCTAAAGTGCTGGGGTTGCAGACATGAGCCATTGTTCCCAGGCAGCAAAATATCTTAAGCACTGATCTTAAGAACAGTTTAGGGAGGGTCAAAATCTTGTAGCCTCCACCTGCATGGCTCCTGGGCCAAGGTTTCTAATCCCGTGGCTAGTTTTTTGGTCTGGTTCCTAGGCAAGAGGGAAGTATATCTTGGGAAAGCAGCTGTCACTGTCTTTGTTTTAAACTGTAGACTGTAATCCAGGATCCTCCCAAAGTTGGTTCAGCCTATGCCCAGTGATGGGCAAGGACAGCTTGGGAGCTATAAACAAAATGAAGTTGTTTGGGTTGGATCTCTTTCACTGTCTCAGGCACAATTTTGCAATGCAGTTTCAAAAGCTATCTATCACTCCTTTGAAAATACCTTGTACACTGTGGTTAAGTCATAACCTAATTAAGGCTCATTGGTTTCACCTGTGAGGTTACTTTTTGTAATGTTCGAAAGCTAAAAATCTTAACTGCTTGGCATGGCTAAAGTCAAGTAACAAGGGATTTAACAAGATTTTCTTGAAGAGCGCTCAGCTTAATTAAAAGTGAATATTCAAGTTTTAGGTATATTAAAAAGGCCTTTATGTTTTTCTCTTCTTGGATCTTGTTTTCTGGAAAAGGGCTCTTTTCTTCTCAGTTGGCTGAATATTTTTTCTCCATTTTATTGTCTTACCAGCCTTAATGCATGCATAAAAGGCCCTACATAACTTCTGGTGGCATGGGACTCCTGGGGAAAAACAGAGGAGCTGCCACAGACCCCATTTTGAGGAAAAAATCTGTTTTCCTCATGAAACCCCAGGAATTAAAAGCAGATAGTTCCCTCTCAAAATCAAAGGCTCTGGTGTGTTTTGCATTGTGTTATCTGACGGTTTTGAATTTTGGGGGTATGAGAAATTACATAGGTTTGGTGTGTAGTAACTAGGAAAAAATACACTGTAAGAAATGCCTAATAGTAGTTATAAACAAGAGAACCATGCTCTTGGCCACCTGAAAAATAAGGAACCATCCCCACCCCGCATTTGGGAGATGAGACTCCCATTAGATTAGACTCTGTCCTAATTTGTAATTAGAAGATGATCTAATTACAAAAGAAGCAAATTGGCTTTGGGTTGCCCTGCAATGAAATGCATGAAATAAAAGCATAACAAGGAGATCTTAAAATGCTAATCTGCCTTTTAGTAAAAGGGTTATAAAAGGTTTGCAGAAATTTCACCTCACAGTCAAGATGGTTAGGATTAGATGGAATGATCTATAAAGTTGCATTTAAATAAATTAGGGTTAACATTAACAAACAAATACAAGGGTAAAATTTGGCTTTAAACAGGATTTTCATGTCATAGTAAAAGCTAATGAAAGTTTTTCACCTTTTAAGTCATCATTTTGGCAAAATAGTTTATGACAATCTGGGAATTGTCCTTCTTAATGCCTGGCTTTTTGGATGGTTCAGAGGGCCCCTGAAGCATTCAAAAAAGAGGTAAACAGGAGTATTTGACATGTTTAATTACATGAGATTGCGAAAATGATGCTCAATCTTCTTTAAGTTATATTTTGATGAATACTAATATATGTTCAAAAATTGTATGGGATTTCTAAAATGCTATCAATCATAATTAAAGGTAAAGTTATTGTAAACCACAGATATAAACAAACTTCTTTGTCAGTCATGTTTTTAACTGTAACTGTCCTGGAAATGTTGCCACTGGCAAACAACTGTTGTCTTGCATTGTCCTTCTCAAAAGATGATTTATAATCAAGCCATATTAAGGACTTTAACAGGTGTTCTCAAATGCAGGTTTTTAACAGCTTTGAAGATTGTAACATTGGAATAGAGAAAGAACGTATGAAACTCCTAAAGAACTGACATGTTCACAAATATCAAACAAAACAAGAGCTAACTAAAAGGACTGCACTCAGAAAGTTAAAGCAAGCCTTTAACTTCTGGTTGGAATACTTCAGATCCTTGTTTTGTTTTTCAGAGTCAAGGAAACTTATTTTAAACTATGGCCTTTAATAATTGAGTAAGGTATACTCCTGTGAACAAAGTTTGGAAAATGTTTATTTCTCTGCCTGGTTCCTCTAGAATTTGGAAACTATCTATGAGTACTCTTAACTTATGGCAATATAGTGGTTTGCATCAATGCAATAAGAATCCATGTTTCTTTGTCAATGGGACACAATTGGAAAAACTGGTTACAGCTAGTGTTCTACTTAAGACCACCGTCGGGACTGCGGACCGGTTGTAACACGATTTGGTCGTAAGTTGAGTAGGCTATATGTACAGTTGAAATGGTGCACGCGGAGATGGTAGTGCTGCCGGAAGCTGGTCCGCACTGTCGTACGCCCAGCTGGGCAACGTTTGCGCTGCCAGACGCAGAGCAGTCGTGGCTAGTGATTGTGGTCGTAAAGTCAAATGGTCGTAAGTTGCATAGGTGGTAAGTCGATCAATACCTGTAGTTTACCAAGGCTTTAACTGAAAGAGTGTGTTTCTATTTAAGGAGTCAAGCTTGACATGCAGAGCTAATAAAATCCCCTTGAGGAGAACTGGCCTCATCTCTGTCTATAAAGTCCCTGCACAGGGTTTCCCAACCTGTGCTCAGTAAAGAATGTTACTTTCAAACAGGTCTCAGAGCTCCAAGCTTATCTTGGGAGCTTAAGAGGAGTGGATCACCCAACTCACAGGTATTTGAGGATACAAACTCATGGCTGGGCTTGGCTTCAATAATCTTACCTGAAATTTCTTGTGAAACAGAGTTTCATCAAAGCCAATCCAAAGGCCTATGTAGAAATAATCATTCTTGCTGCATTTTATGCAAATAATCAATCCATAATCAATCATGATTTGTTTTTACCAAAAATGAGGACTAGAGAGAAAATTGTACTCCAAAGCTTATCATGCATTTGTTGTTAAGTCCTAATCTCATTAATTGTTTCCAAGCTTTCGTCTACATTTTAGACCCTGCTTGTTCCTATGAATCAAGTAGTGATCTTCTGCAGCTTGGAAGAAAAAATAAGGTATGGGTAATATAAAAATCTGGATCAATATGCTAGTTCTGTGCAATTATCCTGCAAATTCTGCGGGGTAATAAAAGTGAGTAGGGTGCTCATACCTGGAGGTTTCTTTGTTTAGGAAAATAAAACCAAGGAATTTCATAGACACCCAAAGAGGAATTCTATATTTTGACAAGTAAAATTTCAGATGGAAATTATCTACCACACTACACTTATGGAAATTGCTATACTCTATTATTTAATAGGGTTACACACAGTAGCACCTTCTAACTGAAATACTAAATAGAGAGTTTCCATCACTGTTGTATTTTGCTTAATTATTATACTTATAGCAGGGATAATAGTTACTAACGGAAAGGAAGCATGAAAGTTTTACTATCACTGAGTCTGCTAGGACTTTTTATTGGGTTTAGTGATGGAGTTTTAAATGAAACATGCAGCTTTTGGATTAACATCTCTAGTAAAGTAATGGAAAATCTACAGGTACTTAAAAATCAAATCAAAATTATTGACAGGCTCAGGGAAAATGCTGGCTTCAGCTCTGAGTGACTACAATCTGTCTTTAATAAATTCCAGTCTCCCTTATGGAATTGGCTAACCCCATTATCAAGCTCTCTCTTGCTCATATGTCTTGTACTGATATTTGGACTTTGTATACACAATACTATAACTAGAATTGTTTCTTCTCACCTAGAAGCAATCAAACTCCAAACGGTCCTATAAACTGAACCACACATAGACCCTCCATTCTTCTGAGGATTCTCAGATCGACCCCAGGAGTAGCCCTAGCTGCTGTTCCCCATTGGATGCCCCTTTTCAGCAGGAAGTAGCCAGAAAGAGTCATCACCCAAAACCCCCAACAGCAGTTAGTGTGGCATCTCCATAGGGAGGAATGTGGTAGGAGTTATTAAGAAATTATTTTAGACAGATGGATAGAAAATGGGGTCCTTAGGAAGTTTTTGTTTATTAAAGCATCTGCAGAAAAGTTTCTTGTAAAGTCCTTCCTCTTAAAGCCAGGCCGGCAACATTTGATATGCAATTGGAAGCCATTAGAAACTGGGTCCAACATGGTGATTCCCTCAGTCTTCTTGCTCTTGCCCAAAATGTTCCTAGCAACATGGCAGCCCTCACATATCCCCACGAGTATAGAACATCATGGTGCCCTGCATTTGCATGTTAAAAGGCTAGGGTGGTAGGGCCAGCTTTTTTGCAGGCTATGGGAATGACATGCCTAGTCAAACCAATCCTCTGAGCCCTATCCAAATCAGACACTGCCTCATCCAGCCTCTGTATATATACCTAGCTGGTATCTATGGCAGGTGGGGTTCCCTCTCTCAGCTTTGGAGTCCACCTCCATCTCTGTACAGGGGAGCTTCTTTCTTCTCCCTTCCTTCTTGCCCCTTCTTGCTTATTAACCTCTCTGCTCCTTTAAAAAAAACACAGGATTAGGCCGGGCGTGGTGGCTCAAGCCTGTAATCCCAGCACTTTGGGAGGCAGAGGCGGGTGGATCACGAGGTCAAGAGATCGAGACCATCCTGGTCAACATGGTGAAACCCCGTCTCTACTAAAACTACAAAAAATTAGCTGGGCATGGTGGCACATGCCTGTAATCCCAGCTACTCATGAGGCTGAGGCAGGAGAATTGCCTGAACCCAGGAGGCGGAGGTTGCAGTGAGCCGAGATCGCGCCATTGCACTCCAGCCTGGGTAACAAGAGCGAAACTTCGTCTCAAAAAAACAAACAAACAAAAAAAAAAAACCACAGGATTAGAGAAACATATGCTAATTTGTTATGTAGGTAAACTCATGTCACAGGGGTTTGTTGTACAATTTATTTTTGCTATTAATGTATATAATATATATGTTTTATATAATATATATTTATATATGTAATATATACACCATATATGTTTAATATATGCAATATTAAATATATACATAATATATATGCACAAATGCTATTATATAAATACAAATATATATGTGTGTGCATATATATATATGCACACACACATATATATACATATATTTTTTTTTTTTTTTTTTTTCAAATGGAGTCTCATTCTGTCACCCAGCCTGGATTGCAGTAGCATAATGTCAGTTCGCTGCAACCTCTACCTCTGCCTCCTAGGTTCAAACAATTCTTGTACCTCAGCCACCCATGTAGCTGGGATCACAGGTACCTGCCACCATACCTGGCTAATTTTTGTATTTTTAGTAGAGTGGGGTTTTGTTACATTACCCAGGCTGGTCTCAAACTCCTGACCTCACAGAATCCACCTGTCTCGGCCTCCCAAAGTGCTTGGATTATAGGCTTGAGCCACCATGCATGGCCAAATTCAGGGCACATTAAATTTTATCTGGACTATTTTGATAGCCCCATAAATTATCTCTGCCTTCTGACTGCCCTCCTCCTTTACACTGCCCCCAACTCAGGTACATACTTCTCAGTCTTCCACAATGGCAACAGATTGATTTTTCCAAAATGCAAATTTGACCATGCCATGCACTTCAATGTCTTACCAATAGCTTTAGGGCAAAGTCTGAATAATTCTGTGTTCTTTAAAACGATGACAACAAATGCTTCGTTGTATGATCACCAGACAGAAAATTGTCTTATTTTCTAATTTTATCTTCTACCATATCATCTTATACCAGATTAATTGTACATCCCCAAGCATCATATTCCTATTTTGCTGACTATATTAAAATACTGTAATTATTTTAAATAAATTTTAATAGATGGCTCCCACAACTTTTAAATCGTAATTCCTTCATTTTTAACTTTAAAACATATATATTTGCTGTGATTACTTTGTTAATTCATTGCTTTTTGAAGAGTGCTTTCAATTTCCAAACTTAAAAATGTTTAATTTCTAATATTAATTGTTAATTTAATATCATTGTGATGTTCTGTATTTTACTAGTTCTTAACATATATAACATATATCTATAATATGACTTGAATTAAAGAAGAAGCAATGAAGTTGGAGGAAAGAGGGCAAATTTGCAAATCAGAGAGGTACAGTCAATAATATAGAAGTTGGTTGAATATGGAAGGGAAAAGAAACTGAAATTAATGTTTGGTCTCTATCACAGGGGACTGAGGATGGTGTTAGTCAGCATGGTCTGCCATATAAAAATATCATATTGAGTGGTTGAAACAACAGTAATTTATTTCTCAGTATTTGAGGCCAAGAGTTTAAGGCCAAGGTTTTTCTAAGGCCAATTCTCTTGGTTTGTAGACAGCTGCCATTTTGTACAATCACATGATCTCCTCTTTCAGCCCATGTAGGGAGAAAGAGACAGCAGGTCTTTCATATCTTTTTTATAAGTGATATATTTCATATATCACTAATCCCATCATAAAAACCTAATCCTTATTATCTCATGGAACCCAATAATATCTCAAAGGTTCCATCTTCAAATGCCATCAGATTGAGCATTTAGGTCCTCAACATACACATTTAGGGGAGACTTGATTCTTTCCACAGCAGATGACAATGTGAAAACTGTGCAGAGAAACGAAGGAGAAAGGCAAGTTTGCCCAGAAAGACTGAAGAGTATAAATTTACTTTTAAATATGATGATTAATTTCAAATGCCTTTAGGAAATGCAGGTGAAGATTTCTGGCAAATTTTTGGTTATGTAAGTACAATGCTTTCAAAAGGGTGGGAATTTATTAGACAGTCATTTATTTATTGCTGATAAACCTATAGGGGAGTGGAGCATGCGTGACAGAATGACAGCCACTGAGGGACCTCTTGGAAACACTTAAACATGGCTATATAGGAGTACAGACTGAAGGAGACAGAGTATAGGCAAAGGATGGGAAGAGAAACCGAAAACTCTGTTGTCATAGAAACAAGGGATGTGATTGTCATCATCCACAGAAGGGTCAAATAAAAATGCTGCCCATTAAATATAGGCATTAGGATTTCACCGGAAACTTGTTTTTGTGACAATGCCTCCATCTTGCACCAAGTTTCATTAGCTCTATTTCTTGTTCGATATGCCTAAGAACGAACCTGAATAATTTTCCTGCTACACTAGTTCTGGCATGCACAGAAAGACCCTGTTTTGCTCTCATTGGTTAGCCCAGGTAGTAGAGAGTACCAGGCAAAATCTGTACATTCTCAGATGCCACCTGTGACCCATGGTGGGTTCTTGCTGACCCACCTTCTTGAGCAAGGACTGTTGGAGCATTCACTTCAGATGCCTGCCCCCATTTCCCTGTATACATCCAGTTGCCCAGCTCTGCTCTACTATGGCTGATATGTCCAACTGTTCATGGAGGGAGATTCTGTCTCCTATTTGGATGCTTTATATGTTTTCCGTGTTTTATTTTATGATCTGCTCCTTAATTCCTCTGCTCCCTATAGCTTTTGGAGAGTATTCTTTAAACACGGACTCCTGATTTTTTAGACCTGCTTTTCTAAGGAAATTATTGCTAGTGTTTGCAAGTCCAATTTTACTTTTTTAAAAAACAAAAAGAGAAAAATAGATAAAAGAATCTACTTAAGCCCAGAGGAAGCATTCTGGGAAGAGACGCTGGCTGCCCTGTGACTGTGCATTTTAAATGGGCACCTCTCCTCATGATGAGAATTACCTTGGCCCGGGCTGAGCATTCCTGTGGGCTCTTTCCACGTAAGCTTCTTATTAAAAAAGTAAATTGGGATTATTGTATTCCCTTACGTTACTTTGGAAGCAGAAATTTTAAATTAATTGTGGTCTAAACTGATAGCAAACAGAGAGGTTCTGATAGCAGTCTGGTGGCCTCTTGTTTAGCCAGCAGAGAGTTTGGTTATTGCTGCTGGGAATGGCTTGGCTGAGATTTTTAATTTACATTTTTTTCTCCCCTCTAACAAACGGTTGAATTATGACTTACCAGAAAATCCCCAGTGTCATGGAGAGAGAGATATTGACTAACTTCCTCTGACTTGATTGGAGTAGAGCTATTTGTTTGGAGCTGGGTTTTAAGTTGCAGGGGGTGGCATTCTGAAGTATTTTGTATTCAGGGTAGCACTGTCCAGAAAATGTCTTTAGCTTTCAGGAGTCAGCACTTCAGCATAGTGGTGATGTTGTAAAAGATAAGAAGGGAATTTCTGTAATGATTGCTTGTGTGGCATTAGTGCAATGTCCACACTGCTAGGATGTCACTGCTGTTCAGTCAAGAACTTCCCTAGGCCTTTTGACCCTGCCTCTACCTTGGCAAGGGAAATCCCAAATGTCAGCCTCTCCAAAGAGCCACCACCTGCCAAGGGCTCAATCCCCAACAGAAAAGACGGAATTGTAAACAGTTATCTTTGTGAACTAACAGTAGATTTTTTGCCTGCTATGTAGTGGGGATGGTAAAAATGTGGATGTTGCAAAACATAATTACTGGCCTGGAAATTTTCCTTCTGTGGGCAGATGGTATGATCAAGAGCAAAGACAGACATGTCCTTCCACAAACCAAGGGCAATGGTTACACAATAGTCTTAGGTAGCAGCCAGAATAATAGACAGCTTTAACTAAAAGTCAGTGATGTATATTAAAAGAACTTCTTTGAATCCAGACAGCTCAAGTGAAACACCTTTTGAGGACACTGGGCTCAAATCTCACCACAAACACACTGCATGAAACACAGTAGATGTAACCGGTTTGCCAATGTCCTAAAACAACTGAATCCTAGACATCCCCATATTTCAGGGAAAAAGTTCAAAAAGAAAGAATACAGCACCCAAATTGAGAGCAGAACTCAGACGTAATGACCTTGGGATAACATTTACTCTGTGCCTCCAGTTTTCTGAAAACAGCTTTCAACTGCAAAAAATATTTTTTTTTTGAAGTTGCCTATTAGAGAACTCTATCCTGAAGCTTATTTTACAGTTTCATTATTTCTGTAATGCCAACCAGTATATGTTATTTCAAGGTGCATATTTGTTTATACCCATCTCATGTATAACTGCTGCACTCCCCAGCCCTTATTCAAAAATAGAGCACTTTTCTGAGCATTAGATGAGACATGCTGTGGAGTTCATTTAATAATTTTTTTTTCTAAATACAAAATGTTTTTTTTTTTCAAGCACTAAGCCAAGTAACACATGGAAAATAACCTTTTATGTTTTGTAGAAAACAGTTTCCATTTGGTAATGCACACTGCAAGTTGAAAGATGGCATTCTGGCTTTTCCAATTGTTTCAAAAAGACACCTCATTTCCTATTTATTCTTTCTGTTTGGCAAAGTTCAGATTCCTAAGAAAGAGGAAGATAATTTCCTAAAGAAATTGAATTTTCTTTCTGAATAATTAAGGCCTTCAGAGTACAATATTTAGAAAAAATTTAACCACAAGCTTATAGAATGGGAAAATTAAGAAGAATTCTTTTAATCTCACACAATTTAAGCCTAAAAGACAACTAAAAATTGTTTCTTTCCTCAAATTGTTTAGATTACATGGTACAGAAAACAAAATTGTTCGTAGAATTTCCTGCTTGTTTTGGCTCCACATATTGGTAGACAAAAATTACTTTGAGAAATAATGAGAGCCCTTTAATATTGGAAACTCAACAATTGATCTGCAAACAAATGGTAAAGCATTCAAAATCACTGTTCTATATGTCCAAAGACTAAGAAAAAAGCCAGTGAAGGGGCAGCTGTTCTTTCTCTAGTCCTAAGTGAAAGAGGCATAAGGAAAAGTAGAAATGAGGGACACAAGTTATCCTTGCAACAAATGCCACACAAGTGATGCAACCTTGGGGACCAGGAAGTGCTGAAAAGGATGTACCTGTGTCATACTGCTATCACTGAATAACTGCTGTCAAATAGGTGCATTTATAAAGATACTCATAATAGTAGTCATGTTCCATGTGAATCTTTTTAATAAATGGAGTGTCCTATATTCTTTGTTTTATTATAAAGTATTCAAATGAGGCTCTCTCAACACAAAATAGCTATTTCCAAGGCTAAAGAGGGAAGCAGATTTTACAAAAGAAAGTGCAATTCTTAGAAGCAGTCTGATTTCCTTAAATTTAGTGCCTTTCTGACATCCATATAGGAAAAACTAGTGATCGTGTTATAAGTATATTTTGTGTTAATAGTGTTTTACCTAATAATACAGATTCTTTGGGTCTTTCATGCATAAATGACAGGAGAGGAAATGACTGTAATTCATCCTGAAATATGAAGAGAAGGTGAGCAGTCAAGGTAACCTATCACTTGGAGATGAAGATGTGCACTAGGATCTATGCAGCCCCTTTGTCTGTGCTGTCATTCTTCAGAAATAGAAAGCGTGTATTCCTCTTCATTCCTATCCATCTCCAGTGTGGTCTGAGCCCCCTGCTGTCACTCTCAATCCTCCTGTCCCTTCCAATCTTTATTTTGGGTGTTGAGCCATGACCTTATATTATTGATGACATTTTAAAGATTCAATTTCTGGATAATGTACCAGTTCCTACTGATCATGACATCCTCAGGAGCAGGGTCATTGGGGCTAGAGAGCAGGAAGGGGTAGAGTGAGCTTCTGCCTGTGAATGTGACTTTCTAAGGAAAAATGAGCATGATAAAGGAGGAAAGTTTTTTCAAAATATAGTCAAAATTTTATCAAACAACCAAACTTAGGTTCACACTACAAAATATCTGTGACTGAGCGACTGTCTAACTGCCTGCAAATGGTTTCTCTTCCAAGAAGTAGGTAATGAGAATTTTATTCTAGATATTCACTATTTCAAACAGAATTCTGTAGGAGGTGCAGGCCTCTTTATACATTATTAAATCTCTCACTGAGGACTTTTTCCCCTGAAATCTGACCTAAGGTTTTCATTGGAAACTCTTGAATTCTCACTTGATATGGAAATGCTTAGCAACTTAGATGAGCTGTATCACTCTGAATTAAATTTCATGTTCATAGTACTGAAGTGTGTTTCCAACATCTGCAAATGAATCTGGGCCCTCCTGTTCTTTGTCGCCAACTCCACCTGATGTTGCTGCGCCCATGTTTCATTTAGCAATATGTAGCAAGGTTCCTTTATTTCCAGTAGAGAAAGAGGAAAGTTGCAAACCCTCTTTTTTGCCACTTCATGATTCTATCTGGGTTATATGAGGAATTTAAAGAAGCTTGTGAATTGTTCTTGCTCCATTATGTCCTTCAATGTCCCAGCTTACACTTACTCTTTAGGGAATGTACTACCAGTTGCCTAAATGCCGTAGGAGAACTAAATAGGGATTTTAATAAATAAAGGAAACAGATGGAAGCTAGAAGCTCTTGCAAAGTTAAAAGAATTGTGTACTTAATAGACTAAATGCTTAATAGCAGTAATAGCTGCCAAGCCACCACATAACTCACCAATATACATGAACTGTGTAGCAGTAAGAGAGTGACTGCTTTCAGTCTCAAGGACTTTCCTAAAAATTCAAGGTTGTAAGAACCTAACCTAGAGAATAATTACTTGTCCAGACGTGATAACAGACTCTGGCAGAACAAAAATGACAGCTTGATTCACAGACAAATATAAGTCGGTCTTGGATGTCTGGCTTCCATTTTTCTGTGGAGAGATAGATGTCTTTAAAAAGCCTCAGCAGTGAACATCCTGTCAGTTTAAAAGGTCAGACACTGAAGTGTATCAGAAGAGATGATGCTGCACAGACCATTGAGAGAAAAGAAAATGATTTTATTATCCTCATTCATCTGCTATAGATTAATTCAGTTCCCATCACCGTAGCAATTAAGGTATTTTTGTAGTCCTGTCCTGACCTAGCTGAGGTGGAACAAGGTAATAAAAAGAGGCATCAAGGAGAAGGCTACTACAGCTAAGTTAATACGCCATAAGAACAAGTGCTGTTAGGGACAGAGATTGGGGTTGATACATTCAACTACAATGCATTAAGAAACACACACACACACACACACACACACACACACACACACCCCAGAGGAACTCAAATTCCCTAGAAACATTTTCCTATGTGTTAGAGGATAAAATTTGCATCTTATGCACCCAGTGAACTATACCAGAGCTTGAAAACAATCACATAAAAGACACTTTTCTATTCACAGTATATAAGTGGATGGAACACTTATATAAGTGAATGGGGACACAGAAGAATGCTGGGAGGAGGACTGCTGCCCTCCAGGTCAAATGGAGGGCTTTTTGTTTTTTGTTTTTTTGCAAACCTGATCTCTCAGTAGTTTTAGTGCAGCATCTAGAAAGAGGACATAACAGATCCTCCTAAACTAGCTCCTTGTAATTTTCTATTTGCTCACTCACTCTAGTTTAAAACCTTTGTCATCATGTTTAGCCTCTCTTCTCACACTCCTAATACTAGTTGCCAATTTATATTCCTTCCACTTCCTTCTATTCATTGTGCCTTCACAAGGTTGTACCTCTTCCCTTCTTTCCACTCCCACTTACACAGTCCTCACAGAAGCCCTCATTACTCCTCACTTGGACAACCATAATAGCTTTCTAACTGACCCCTACCTATCCTTTTCAAACTCCAATGTATTCTACTCTCAAGTGACATATTGATCTTTCCAAAGCTTATCTTCAATTGTGTCACCTCCTTGCTTGAAAATGTCAAATGGCTTTACAGTGACTACTAAATGAAATACTAAGTTGTCACCCTAGTGTCCAAGGCTCCCCACAGCAAGCAGTAGCCAACCAATTGTGCCTCATTTCCCATTAGTCTTTTATGCCCCCAATACTCTGATCTATCCAGCCCATGAGCTGCTTCTCAGCCACATCTCCTGAACAGTTCCATGTATGCTTCCGCTTATTCTTTTCCTTCTTGTTAGAATGCCCTTTCCCTTGCTTTAACTTGGAATTCATTCCATCCTCCAAGGTCAGTAACTCCCTCAGGTAACATTTCTTGACTTTATCCTACTGAGCATAATTCTTCTTCATTATTTGTACCTTTCTTAAGGTATTAATTATAGCCCTATAGAACAGTTAAAAGATTGAAAGGACCTGAATTAAGAGCTATTTAAATCTGTCTCTTTTGAATTGGGGCAAGACATTTAAACTTTCTAAAACCAAAATTTGCATAAGAAAATTCAGAAAAATTTAGTAAGTGCCAACTCCATGCTTGAAATGCAACAATGAACAAAGAAAAGCCTTACAATCTAGGAGGAGGAAACAGACACCTAGACATTTCAAAATATACTAAGTAAATAATAAGTAAATTATATAACATACTGTAAGTTGCTAAGTGTGATTTTAAAAAATAGAATAAAGGGGATGAGGGAATCAGGACAGGTTGCAATTCTAACTTTGGTTGTTAGGTTAGGCCTCATTACAAAGACAATATTTTAGAAAAGTCCTAAAGGAGATAAAGGAGTTTGCCATCTATCTACCTGGGGAACACACAACCTCAGCAAAGGAAATCTCATCCTATGCAAAGGCCCTGAAAAAGCAAAGAGTCAGATGTGTCTGGAATAAAATGAGCAGGCCAGAAAGAGAAAATGAGGTCAGAGAAACAATGAGGACAGAGAGAAGAACTTGGAAGGCTTCTAGTTTATTGTAGGATTCTGTTTTCCATTCAATAAAACAGGAGAAACTGCAGGTTTCTCACATATCCTGAGTAGAGGAGTGACATGATGTGATTTGCATTTTAAAACAATCACTCTGACTGCTCTGTTTAGATTGCATTATAGGCAGGCAAGGTTAGAAGCAGGGGTACCTTTTGGGAAATATATTATGTGAATCTGGCAAGAGATGATGATGGCTGAGGTTAAAGTGATAGTGATATAAGTAACAGGAAGTGGGCAAAATATGACTGTATTTTCAAGATAGAGAAAATGAGATTCCCTTGTAGATTAAATGTGGAATGGAAATAAGGAAGAGAGTCAAGAATAACTGATATTTTTGGCTAAATGACACAATGGAGTCAAAGCAATTGAGATGGGGAAGACTGTGGGTTAAACCATTTGGGGAGAAGGCCAAATATCAAAGGTTCACTTTTTAATGTACTTTGAGATTGAGATTTCTAACTAGGTATCCAAGTTGAAAAGCTGAACAGGCAGTTGGATGAATTCAACTATAAAATTGGGATAATAAATCTTACAATAATGAAAAGTTGACCTGAAGATAAAATATGACATATGTACAAATTTCATATTTGTTTATGCTATACTGCATGTCATTTTATTGAGTTTGTGTATGTGGTCTATATGTATTCAGTTTTATTATATATTCTATATCATCTGGATGCCAAAGCTATGAAAATTAAGTTTTATGAAAAAAAATTTATTAGTTATTTCTTGTTACAAATGAATGCATCTTCATTGTAGAAGACACACTTCACCCAAAGTAAAAACTGTTAGCATTTCAAAGTATGTCATTCTTGAACTTTTCTTTACTTATTTTTTGGGGGTTTTTTACTTTTTGTGCATCACCCCCATAATTTAATTATAGATAATTTTATCCTTTGAATTGATGTGTTTAAAATATTCTTTTCAATTAAAATACGTATCTCAGATTTTCAAAATATAAGCTATTTAAAAGAGACATAGAAAACTCTATGCTTTCTTGACTGCTTTATAACTTCCTCTATTTCCTTGGGTGGTGTTAAGTTTAGCCAAAAGCTGCCTTCTTGCATATTTTAAGTTTGGCCTAAAGGTTGCTCCATACATAGTGCTCTGTAACCTAACTGGATGTGTAAACAGACTGTAATCTACCCTTGTACTAATCACTGAGTTTCCGATAATCAAAGGCAGACAAATGTTCAAACCATGTTCAAATAAGACACACACCTAGCTATGACCAATCCAGTTGTTCTCTGTAGCTCGCTTCTGTTTTCTGTACATCACTTTTCTTTTTCTGTTCACAGATTTTCTTTGACCACACAGCACAGTCAGTCTCTCTAAACCTATTCTGGTTCTGGTGCTGCCTGATTCATGAATCGTTCTTTGCTCAATTAGACTCTGTTAAGTTTATCTAAGGTTTTTCTTTTAACAGTTGTTAAACTCAAACTTGAATCCAAGATTTTCAAATTACAGAAAAGCATTTTTTCTTGATATTACACCTTCAATATGTAAAAAAATACACAAATAGATAAAATAGATCCTTTATTTCAGAACCTCCTATTGAGGGTCCTCAATAATTGCCATAAGCCTACTAACATGAACTGTGTGGTTGATTGTGTCATTAATTTTTAACCTAATGTCTGGCTCTATTTTATGTTTTTTCTTTACTATTTTGTTCCTAATATATATTATATAATTGTATCTTATGTGTATCTTTTTAAGTGTTTTTTAAAAAATCTTTTCTGGAACAAGGCACAAATTAAACAACCAATAAACAAACAGATTTATGCTATGTACACAGGTCCTAGTTATGAATTCCTGCTAATGGTCTGACTCTGAGGTGAGACAGAGGAAAAGATATTTACACATAGTATGACCACTTTAAAAACTCGTAATCCTATGGGAAAATATGGCTTTTGTTTCTTGGATTGGTTCATTATGAAAAAAGAAAAAATTGTCTTCTGAACTTCTTCTAGTCTTTTATTTTCCAGTTGGAAGAAAAAAAACAATCAATTGTTGCTACAAAAGCCAATACCCATTGTTGTTCAAGCTGCAGTGTATATGTTTATTGCTGCTATTAAAATTATTATTACATTTGTGTTTTCTGTAGTCATTTTCCTCATTATTTATTTTTTGAGATAAAATTGTCTCCAATGGTATTCTTGCAGACATTCTATTTGTAGTACTAAAATTAAGGCAAACAGGAATTTTAGTTCTAATAGTGTGGTTATCCAAATATTTTATACAAATAAGTACAGCAGATCCATTAGTGAAAAAAATAATTATTTCCAATCCCTAAGGGTTCCTTTTGTACAGATATAAAATTCATATTTAGGGAGAAAATAATGAATAGGTGTGAACATCTGCACAAAATATCATATAGGCTTAGGTAAAATAAAATGTAATTTTAAGCACAGGGTAGCAATAGATAAGAATAGGAAAAGGAAATATGCATATATAAAACAAACATTATCACAGAGCATTAAGAAAGCTTCAATCTAAATATCAGTCCATAGTCAGAATAATTTATTCTGTGAGGTTCTTAAACTATACATTGTTTTGTTGCAGAGAAAATACCTCACTCTCAATCTGACAAAGGGAACTAAAGAAATAGTTTAGACAAGCAGCAAAATATAATAAAAAAGCATTCTGTGATGAAAATTGCCATATTGGATATTATATTATTTTAACATAAGAAATAAAAAAAGATTAAAGAGTGACATTTGAGGAAATGAAGCCATAAGAAACTCATATTTTAAAAAGCAATGCAAAGAGATGAAGGGTAAAGTGACAGTGTTATTTTTTGTTATTAAGATTATTGCACCAGTTGCTTTATGTGTTTTACTGTTTTTATTCATACTGAAGCCTTACTCTTTTGAACACTAGAAATGGAAGGATCAGGGGACAAAAGATCTTTCTGCCTAAATGTCACTGGCACTGAACTGACAGAGATCACTGATGGAGCCAACAATTCATTCACATTTCTAGTTGGTGAAATTACTTGTGATCCACACAACAGAAAAAAAAAATAAAGCTAAATAAAAAATGATATCCCTCACTACTTGGAATCTGGCAGACAAAAGAGTTTTGAGTGTCAAAGTATCTGCATTCTGGCAAAAAGCAGCAACAACAACATCCTCCCAGCCTAGCAAAGAACAGCTATTAATTTAGGTGATAGCTCCCTTTGGCCAATATGCACAGTCAACATTGAGTAGGACAGCTGGTGAACAATTTTCTCAGCATCCTTGAGGTGAGTGAAAAAGAATCTCTGCAACCTGCCACCATCCCTGCTGATCATCTAAGAGCTTCCTCCATGAAGTTTGATTATGATTACCAACAAAATATCTAGGAACAATTCAAATGTAGTGATCTAATTCTTCAATTTGGATTCAAAACTAATTTAAGGGATAATGTTTATAGATTCAGGGGCATACATAGAAATAGAAATAAATGGCTTTTCCAGTATATTAAATGCCAAAACTAAATTAAAGCATTTGACATGGTAGGGAGAAATCTAATTGATTAAAAGTGAGCCAAAGATTGTGGTAAAATTTCCAGTAAGAATACATCAAAGTCAATGGCAGTTGTAGTGACATAAATTCTTTCTTTTTCGTTGATGGGTTAGATATTTTATTTACTGGATTTGATCCCTTCTTTTTTCTTATTTAGGGAAGAGATGAATCATCGTTCTAAAAGTGCTGTCTAGACTAATAGAGACTAATAAAGTAAAATGGCCAAATTAAAAAAAAAGAAGATTTAATGATACATCTGCTGCCAAATGCAATTGGGTTTTAGGCCAAGAACTAGGCATTTCTTCTTTCACTCAAAGTAGAATGATAGAGTTTCTGTTGTGTGGAGTGTAGCATAACAAGTGGACAGTACATCCAGCAGAGGCAGATGTACTCTCCTGAAGTTTGCATTCCAGGAGCATATGCACTAGTTTTGTGCTGAGTTTGTAAATTTGTTTATTTCTCTCTCATAAATACTGTTTCAAGTAAGTTTCCTGGAAAGATTTTTCCTTATTCCATACTCCAGGGTCCAAAGGTTTCTTCAAAGAATGATGTGTATCTGAATCAGTATTTCAGGAATTATAGGAATTTAAGTTATTATACATGGTTGGAAATGCGTAGCCAAGCACATTCATCTCCCCATTCTCCATTACTACTACCTAAATGATGATACAATTATACAAAGATTAATAAATTCATAACAGCTTTAACAATAATAAAGACTGCTTGAAATGTCCAGGACAGTGTGGATAATGTACAGAAACTAGAAAGCAGATGAGTTGTTATTGATGGAAACTCAAAACACATATAGGAAAAAGTTACCAGAGAGAATAAGGATGCTTCCCAGAAAAAGTTTTAGGATTAAAAGGTAAAAAGAAAGAAAATGAAGTCCTATAGCAAACATGTAGTAAGCAATGGCCCAGACTGTTATAACCTAGTGACTTGGAAAACTTTGGAAGAATGCCACAGTGATTGTATTAATTCACTTTTATACTGCTATTACGAATTAATACCCAAGACTGGGTAATTCATAAAGTAAAAGAGGTTTAATGGACTCACAGTTCGACATGCTAGGAAAGCCTCGAAATCATGGTAGAACATGAAGGAGGAGCAAAGGCATGTCTTGTATGACAGCAGGCAAGAGAGCATGTGCAGGGAACTGCCCTTTATAAGACCATCAGATCTTATGAGACTTATTCAATATCACAAGAACAACATGGGAAAAAACCTGCCACCATGATTCAATTACCTCCCACAAGGTCCTTCCCATGACATGCAGAGATTATGGGAGCTTCAATTCAAAATGAGACTTGGGTGGGGACACAGCCAAACCATACCAGTGATATAAAAACACATTCTCACATGCTAATAGGTAAACTTCTGAGTACTGTGATTGCTCCTTATCTTAATAAAAGGAAGAAGCTACAATTCTAGACTTCTCTGACCTGGCAGTCTTCCCAATCTGTGTGATAGTCACAGACTGCTGACTTTAGCAAGACTCTTTGAGAAAATACTGAGGCAACTAGGAGCAGTGTCCTGCTTTACCACTTAAACAATAATCTCTATGTCTCCTACACAACTTCTTTGCTGGCAAATAGTGAACCAGGATAGAATAATTCTTAAAAATATAAATCTGTAGTCACAATCTCTACATTTATCCATAGTTGGTCACTTAGTAGCTATGTCACATTGGACAGTCACTTTAGACCTCTGCACATCACTTTCCTTATCTCTAAAAAGGAGTTATATCAGTTTCTACCACTTGAAGTTGTTGGGAGTATTCTATATTAATCTGGTACATAGGTAATCATTGTATTTATTATTATAACATTATTATTTATTAGAAAGATAAAGTTGAGGAACTTAGTACAAGAAAATATGGAATAAGATAAAAATAATGAGTAAAAGAGATAAGAATAAAAGAGAAGAAAATGTTGAGAGATATGGAAAGTAGGATCATCTAATTAGACTTTCAATAGCAAATGGAAATGAGAATATCATCAGAGGAACAGTACAAAATTTCTCTATGCTGAATATACTTGTTCTTAGATTATAAGAGATTCCTGGAACAAAGAAATTCCTTGTTCTTAGATTATAAGAGATTCCTAGAACAAAATAAAAGAGAACAAATGAAGTGTCTCATGAGATTTTAAAACTATAAGAATCTAGGGAAAAGAATCCCAAGATTATCTAGCTTACTCACACATGAATGAAAATCAAGGTTGCATGAGGTGTGTTATAAGCAACGTTAGAGGTCAAAAGTCAATGGAGCATTGTCCTCAAAGTTTTGCAGGAAAATGACTTAGAAACAAAATAGTATGTCCATCTAAAGTATCAGTGAAGTATTATATATATATATATATATATATATATATATATATAAAACATATAATATTTTTAATATATATATTCAAACATGCAATGAACCAGGAAGTGTAGGTCACATATACTCAGAGAAAACACTTATTTTTTTAAAAATGCAGGCAAAACAAAAAAGAAATTAAAGTACGACATAAGAGACAGAGTTGGAAACTGAACCTAGAATTCTGATAAAAGAAATTCTGAGTTGTCTGCAAATTAGTTGAAATGTTCTTAGCTACAAACACCAGAAAGCCCTAATTCAACTGGTTTAAATAATTTTTAAAAATTATCTCACAAATCAGAACATCCTGAGTTAGAGAAACACCAGAATTGGTTAATTCATTGATTCCATTTTGTCACCAAGTATCTAAATTCTTTTCAACTTTTTATATTGCCACCTTCTGAAAAGCTCACCTTGGGATCACAAAAAGGCCAGTGTAATTCAGATATCATATTTAGATATGGGCAAGTTAACCAGAATAAAAGAAAATTTCTCTTTTTCTTCACTTACTCCCTCCTTCTGCTTTTAATCAGTAAGTAAAACTACCCCAGAAGTCTTTGCAGATTTAGTTTTATTTCTCATTGGCCAGAATTTTCTGACATGCATATCCCTAAACCAATCATGGTCAAGAAGAATAAGGTTATTCTGATTGTTTCAGACAAAACAGAAAGTGACCCTTTTCTTTGAGTTATATGGGGAAGAGATAGAGGTTAGACTGCAATTCATGATTTATTTATGAAATTGGCACAGACCTACATTCATAAATTAAGTTGGTACAAATTTGAACCAAAAGTCAGAAGGCTCTATGAAGAATATGTTCAAGAATAAATGATACCATTAAATAAATGTTATGACTAAAATGACTATGATTAATACAAAAAGAAGGTCTATGACTTTTCTGTCAGTAAGACAGACAATTAAAATTCTAAGGAAAAATAAACACGTGTAAGAAAGTAATAGTCCAAATATGAAGCAAGCTAAAATGTAGCCTGAAACTGCATACTTGATAGAAATGTATGTCTCAGAGTCTAGTGAAAAGGAAACCCAAATTCCACTGGTCTGGTAATTTAGAAAGACTGATGATTCTTGAATTACTGAGTATGCCATTTTGGATTTGTAATTGATACAATTTTTAATCAGTTTTCCATGATATATTTGTTTGTTACTTTGAATACCATTTATCTCTTTTATGAATATTTTATTTACAGATCAACATTTCTCAATTTATTTTGGAAATTACTCCTAAAAATAAACATAAGCTTTAAAAGCTGTTCACAAATTAAAAAATATTTCAAATTTTTTGATCCTTATTTAAACATAATATTTTCTCCTTCCATGGATACCTGACTCAATTTTACTCCTTGGAAACTTAACCTATTTAAGAAGCATATATTTTAAACAAAAAAAACCTCAAACTATAAATAATATTTTTGGGAAAATTTTGTGAGAAATATTATTTTGTTGAATAAACATTAGACTTTAAGATTTGCTGTTGGTTCTTTGCTATCATTAAGTAAAGATAAAGGTATTATATTTTCATGAAATTAAAAAAAGTCCAGTTCACTGATCAGTAAGAATCTGCATAGCTGTGATGTAACTTGTCAAAATTGGGCTTCCTGGCTAAACTGAGCAACACAAGAAAATCCACTCTTTCAGCAGTGAATTTTCCACCTGTGAATGTGGATTTGGCTTATTGAGGGATACTGGGTATTGCCAGGAATGATCCATGGAAGCCCAAAGATTCCTAGTTGATCTCATGGAACCAAAGTAAAGGTGGCAGTACCAGTTTCTTCTCTCTTGTTGACTTACATCGATCCCCACACACATAAACACATTTACACATCCAGCAGATGAAGGCCATGCCTTGCAGTGACAAGAGTTTGAATGATGAATTAGAAATCCTCCAGACAGGTGGGTTACCAAAAATGTGTGAAGCAGCATATTGTGTCCAGATAAGTACAAGTTCAAAAGGTTTCATAGTGCATAAGTGGAATAAATTAAGAGGAAATGTATGGTAGGGGTGGGAGTATTAAATGGGGTAGTTGAAGTACTATACAAACAAAAGGCATTCTTATATTTACCATTCCACACAAAATGTACAAAGCAATCTATGTAAAATTGCTTTGGAAATTATGAAAGAATACTGCTAATATTATCATAAGATATTTCAAATATAACTGGAGTACAGATTATTTAATGTGCAAGTGAAATATTTCTTAATATATCTTGAAAGCACATACTTAGAACTACACACCATAACATCTATACTAATATCCTTTTTTTCTTATCTCTTTTTAGATGCCTGAATTATAATCGATTTTTCTTCCTGTTAAATATATAACAGTTAGATACTCTTGCTGCAGGTTTGAAGGCTTGCAGTCCTTTTTATTTTTCTCTCTCGCTGATTTGCAGAGAAATATCTAAAATATTTCTCAGCCACGTTCCTTCCTGCCTACTTCCTTAATCTCCTTTTTAAAGTTCGTTGACACATTTCACCCAAATTAACAGCACTTGGTCTCTTACCTGTCCATTCTTTGAATCATCTTTGTTACATCTAATCAAACACAATACTATTTTTATCATGCAACTATTTTATGAGTATTTATAAAAAAGCCAATGTGTTAAGGAAACTAACAACAGGCATGAGAATTGGAACGAAGGCAAAAATTATTATTACTTATGCATGAATTAATAGTAAATATATAACCCTCCAAAATATCAAAAACTTAAAAAAATGTTAATAAAACAACAGTAATAATGACTAACATGTATTAAGTGCTTAGTATGGGTCAGGCAGGAAGTACCTTATATATAGAAATTACTAAATCACTAAAACAAACTCACAAAGTTGGTATGATACTATTACTGCTCCCATTTTACCAGAGGAAGGTACTGAGGTATGGAGAGGGACCTGGTCAAAATCATACAGCGGCTCACTAAGCAGGCAGTGGAGCCAAGATGTCAAGGGCACTCTGGCTCCCATGTCAGTAGTTTTAACCATTGGGCTATAAAAGCTAAGAAAGGAGGACAGGGAGCACACAAATCCAATGGTTTTCCTATTTAGAGTTTCACCTAATGAGAGAGTACTGTGGGGAAAAAACAAAAAAACAAAACCCTTGTGTATAGCTGCCAGTTGTTGGTGAGCTGTATTCCATTCAGGGGAAATGCACTCTTCCTAGTTCAGGATCTTGCTCCACAACCAGGCCCATAACATAGTTCAGCCTTGCCAAATGTCACAAACTCTCTGAAAAGCTCTCATCCCTCTCAACATTGCAGCATTACAGCTCAATCACAGTCTGACCCAGACCATTCCTATCTTAGGACTTTCCTTCTCCTTTGTTATAACAAATTCTTTCCAAAAGCAGCAATCCATGGATTATCAATCCTGCCTTTGACACAGAAGCAATTTACTATTTCATTCTCAAAGTAGTTTCAATTCTTGCAACCATCACTACTATATTCACATTTCTGAAATTATTTTAGTTTTTATTTTTTTGCTAGAAACAACAAAAAACTGCAAAGAAATTATCTTCACAAAGTAAATAGATATCCCAGTTCTCATGAGAGATCTACTTTAACTTTTCCTTTTCTTTCACTCTGTTTTAAATTGTTATGCTTTTAACTATCATGCATCAAACACTTGAGAGTCTGAACCTCAGCCCACATGATGAGATCCCTCATGGTCTATGGACAACAAAGTGGCACAGGGTTATAGTTTCTGCCAGCGCAGAGCAGTGATGTCATGGAGAAAATGTCTACGATTCCATATATCCATTTTGTGTACATGGTTGTAATGCAGGTTGTACTGTAGCATAAGAAACAGACTGAGAAATTTATTGAGAAGTGTTCAAAAAAACATGAGCCAGGTGTGGTGGTTCATGCCTGTTATCCCAGCACTTTGGGAGGCTGAGGTAGGAATATCACTTGAGCCCAGGAGTTTAAGAGCAACCTGGACATTAGTGAGACCCCTTTTCCTTATGAAAAAAAAAATTAGCTGAGGGTGGTGGCGCATGCCTGTGCCGAGGTGGGAGGATGGCTTTTGCCCAGGAGGTCAAGGCTGCAGTGAGCTGTAGTCACACCAATGCACTGCAGCCTGTGTGACAGAGCGAGCCTCTGAGAGAGAGAGAGAGAGAAGGAAGTAGAGAAAGAGAAAGAGGGGGAAAGAAAGGAAGGAAGGAAAGAAGGGAAGGAGGGAAGAAAGGAAGAAAAGAAAGAAAAAGAAGAAAAGAAAGAAAGAGACAACATGAAAGAAAGAATACAGGAAAGCTGACGGAGAAGGTGAAGCATGGTGCAGTTGTTACTAAGGCATCAGCCAATCACATAGGAGCCAGGACACAAATAGCCTCTCAATGAATGTTGAATGTTCCTAATCAAGGCAAGAGAATGGGTTTTGGTACCCTGCATCAACCATTCACTAGATGTGGGCTGTGTCCAGGGAGGGAGGGGGTAACTTTGGGTGTCACAGCTCCCTCTATCTGAGGGCAATCCTGGGGGGTTAGCGTGCACTGTCAGCAGGCTACGCTCTGGCTGCTAAGAGTATTAAATGCCTCCATCCTGGATATTTGGAGGTGAAGACAGCATTAATTACATTTAATTCCTGCATGATGATGAAAAATAAGGTTTAATTACTGACATAGATACCTCCACACTTAGAAAAATATTTCCCATAAATCTATTGAGATTTTCTATAAAAAGTATGAAGAACATTTAAAATCCTGAAACCCTCGAAAATAAGACTAATATACCTAGACGCAGAGAATAAATCTAAGTTAAAAATCTAGAAAACATTTATGGACTGTGGCCAGACAGTGCTTAACTGTTACAGGTTAATTCCCTTCATCTTTCCTTTTCCTCTACAGATATTCTTGACCTCTTACTTTCCACAAAATGTGGATGAAGAGATCATTATAACAAGTATTATTATTAAGCTTTAAAAAAGTTAGTTGTAAATAAATTAGAAAAAGCAAGTCAAAGTAGCAGTAATATCAGTTTTCCTATAAAAAATAGAACAAGATAGAACATTGTCCTTAGATTTTCTTTTAAATTTTTTTCCTATATGGTTGGCTTATGGGTTAATTGATACATGTTTTTATATACATGCTATTAAATGCACAGAAAGTGTAGTGATCAAGTTAGAGTATTTAGAATACCCATCACCTGAAACAGGTATCATTTCTATGTGTTGGAAATATTTCAAGTCCTTTTTTTTTTGGCTGCTTTTAAATATACAATACATTGTTGTTAACTATAGTCACAGTACTCTGCTATTATTCATGAGACATTACTTCTATCTAACTATATATTCATGACCACTAACTAACCTCTCTTCATGCCCCCCCCCAACATAATCACCCTTTCTAGCCTCTGGTAGCTCTCATTTTGCCCTGTATCTCCACAAGAGAACATTTTTGACTCCCACATATGAACAAGACATATATGTTCATCAACAGGACATGAATACTTTTCAAAAGACGACGTACATGTGGCCAAAAAGCATATGAATAAAAGCTCAACATCACTGACTAAAGAAATGCAAATAGAAATTACAACGGGATACCATCTCATACCAGTCAGAATGACTATCATTAAAAAAACAAAAAATAACAGATGCTGGAGAGGTTGCATATGAATAAGAACAGGCAGTATTTGTCTTTCTGTGCCTAGCTTATTTCTATAACATAATAGCCCCAACTTTCACCCATGTTGCTGTAAATAACAGGATTTTATTCTTTTTTATGGCCAAAGAATGTTTCATTATATGTATGTGTGTGTGTGTGTGTGTGTGTGTGTGTGTGTGTGTGTGTGTATATTCCCGCATTTTTATTTTAAGTTCAGGGGTACATGTGTAGGTTTGTTATATAGATAAATGTGTGTCATGGGAGTTTGTTGTACAAATTAAATCATCACCCAGGTATTAATCCTAGTACCCACTAGCTACTTTTTCTGATCTCCTTTACTCTGAAAGGCCCCAATGTGTGTTGTTCCTCTCTATGAGTCCATGCATTCTCATCATTTAGCTCCCAAATACATGAGAACATGTAGTATTTGTTTTTCTGTTCCAGTGTTAGTTTGCTAAGGATAATAGCCTCCAGCTTTATCCATGTTTCTGCAAAGGATGATCTCATTCTTTTGTATGGTGCCATAGTTTTCCATACTGTGTATGTACCACATTTTCTTTATCTAGTCTAGCATTAATGTGCATTTAAGTTGATTCTATGTCTTTGCTATTGTGAATAGTGCAGCAATTAACATAGATGGGCATGTGTCTTTATGATAGAACAATTTTTATTCCTTTGGGTATATACCTAGTAATGAGACTGCTGGGTTAAATGGTAGTTCTGTTTTTCCCTCTTTGAGGAATCACCACACGGCTTTCCACAATGGTCGAACTAATGTACACTCCCAACAAGTGTATAAGCATTCTTTTTTCTCTGCAGTCTCTCCAGTATGTTATTTTTTAACATTTTAATGATAGCCATTCTGACTGGTGTGAGATAGTATCTCATTGTATTTTTGATTTTTCTAATAATTAGTGATGTTGAGCTTTTCTTCATATGCTTCTTGGCCACATGTATGTCTTATTCTGAAAAGTGTCTGTTCATGTCATTTGCCCAATTTTTAATGAGGTTGTTTCTCTCTTGTAAATTTGCTTAAGTTCCTCATAAATGCTGGATATTAGATGTTCATCAGATCCATAGTGATATGGGTTGGCTATGTCCCCACCCAAATCTCATCTTGAATTATAACTCCCACAATTCCCACAGAAACCTAGTGTGTGGGAGGTAATCAAATCATGGGGGCAGGTCCTTCCCATGCTTTTTCTTGATAGTGAATAAGTCTCATGAGATCTGATGGTTTTTAAGACAGGAATTTCCCTGCACAAACTCTCTCTTGTGGTCACCATGTAAGAAGTGCCTTCCACCTTCTACCATGATTGTGAGGACACCCTAATCCTGTGGAAATATACATCCATTAAACTATCTTTTTTCATAAATTGCCCAGTCTTGGGTACTTCTTTCTCAGCAGCATGAAATGGACTAATACAGTAAATTGGTACCAATAGAGTGGAGTGCTGCTGAAAAGATAACTGAAAATGTAGAAGCGACTTTGTAACTGAGTAACAAGCAAAAGTTGGAAGAGTTTGGCGGGCTCAGAAGAAGACAGAAAAATGTGGTAAAGTTTGGAACTTCCTAGAGACTTGCTGATTATCTTTGTCCAAAATGTTGATAGCAATATGACAATAAAGTCCAGGCTTAGGTAGCCTCAGGTGGAAATGAGAAACTTGTTGGGAAGTAGAGCAAAGATGATTCTTGTTATATCTTAAAGACATTGGAAGCATTTTTCCCCTGCTCTAGAGATTTGTGGAACTATAAACTTTAGAGAAATAATTCATGGTATCTGGCAGAAGAATTTCTAAGAAGGAAAGCATTCAATAAGCGACTTGGAGGCTGTTAAAGACACTCAGTTTTATCAAGGAAGCAGAGAAGAAAAGTTCAGAAAATTTGCAGCCTGACAATGGGATAGAGAAGAAAATGCCATTTTCTGAGGAGAAATTTAAGCCAGCTGCAGAAATTTGCATAAGTAACAAGGAGCTAAATGTTGATCCCCAAGACAATGGGGAGAATGTCTCCAGGGCATGTCAGAGATCTTCACAGCAGCCCCTCTTATCACAGGCCAGGAGGTCTAGGAAGAAAAAATGGTTTTGTGGGCTGGGGCTAGTGTACCTGTGCTATGTGCAGCCTAGGGACTTGTTAGCCTGCATCCTAACTGCTCTATTCATGGCTGAAAAGGGCCAATGTAGAGCTTGGGCCATGGCTTCAGAGGGGGCAAGGCCCAAGTCTTGGCAGCTCTCACATGATGTTCAGCCTGCAAGTGCATAGAAGTCAAGAAGTGGGGTCTGGAAACCTCCACCTAGATTTCAGAAGATGTTTGGAAATCCCTGATAGCAGGCGGAAGTCTGCTGCAGGGTGAAGCACTCATAGAGAACCTCTGCTAGGGCAATGCAGAAGGGAAATGTGAGGTCGGGGTCCACACACAGAGTCCCTACTGGGGCACTACCTAGTGGAGCTGTAAGAAGAGGGCCACCATCCTCCAACCCCCAAAATGGTAGATCCACTGACAGCTTGCACTGTATGCATGAAAAAGGCACAGACACTCAACACCAGCCAATGAAAGCAGCTGAGGGGGAGATTGTACCATGCAAAGCCACAGGGGCAGAGCTGCCAAAGACCATGAGAACCCACCTTTTGTGTCGATGTGACCAGACGTGAAACATAGAGTCAAAGGAGATCATTTTGGAAATTTAAGATTTGACCATCCCTCTGGATTCTGGACTTGCATGGGGCCTGTAGCCCCTTTGACTTGGCCAATTTCTTCCATTTGGAATGGCTTTATTTACCCAGTGCCTGTACTGCCATTGTATCCAGGAAGAAACTAACTTGCTTTTGATTTTACAGGCTCATAGGTGGAAGGGACTTGCTTCATCTCAGATGAGATTTTGGACTGTGGCCTTTGCATTGATGCCAAAATGAGTTAAGACTTTGGGCTACCGTTGGGAAGGCATGATTGTTTTGAAAGGTGAGGACATGAGATTTAGGAAGGGCCAGGTTTAGAATAATATGGTTTGGCTGTGTTTCCACCCAAATCTCATCTTGAATTGCAACTCCCACAATTCCCTTGTGTCATACGAGGAACCTGGTGGGAGGTAATTTAATAAGGAGGGCAGTTCTTTTCTGTTTTGTTCTTGGAATAGTGAATAAGTCTCACAAGATTTAATGGTGTTAAAAACAGGAGTTTCCAAATTGCAGTCAAGATGGCCAAAGAACAGCTCTGGTGCACACCTCTGGTGTGCAGCTCCTAACGAGATCAATGCAGAAGGCAAGTGATCTTTGTATTTCCAACTGAGGTATCTGGTTCATCTTGTTGGGACTAGTTGGACAGTGGATGCAGCCCAAGGAGGGTGAGCCAAAGCAGGGTGAGGTATCGCCTTACCTGGGAAGTGCAAGGGGCAAGGGAACTACCTCTCCTAGTCAAGGGAAGCCATTAGGGACTGTCACCTGCACTCTTGCCCAGATACTGTGCTTTTCCCATGGTCCTCACAACCTGCAGACCAGGAGATTCCCTCCACTGCCTACAACACAAAGGCTGTGACCTTCCAGCACAAAATTGGGTGGCTATTTAGGAAGACAACCACCTAGGTGCAGTTTTTTTTTTCAAACCCTAGTGGCTCCTGAACACCAGTAAGAACTGTTCACTACCCTGGAAAGTGGGCCAAAGCCAGGGAGCCAAATGATCTAGCTCAGCAGGTCCCAACTCCATGAACGCCAGCAAGCTAAGATCTACTAGCTTGAAATTCTCACTGCTAGCACAGCAGTCTGAGCTTGAGCTGGGATGTTTGAGCTTGGTTGAGGGAAGGGGAATTTGCCATTGCTGAGGCTCAAGTAGGCAGTTTTAACATCACAGTGTAAACAGAGTCACTGGGAAGTCTGAACTGGGTGGAGCACCCACAGCAGTTCAGCAAAGCCTCAGCAGGCAGACTATGTCACTAGACTCCCTCCTTGCTGGGCAGGGCCTCTCTGAAGAAAGGCAGCAGCCCATCAAGGGACTTACAAAGCCCCCATTTTCCTGGGACAGAGTACCTGGGAAAAGGGGCAGTTGTGAGTTCAGCTTCAGCAGACTTAAACATCTCTACCTGGCAGCTCTGAAGAGAGTAGCGGATCTCCCAGCACAGTGTTCAAACTCTGATGAGAGACAGACTGCCCCCCTCACATGGCTCACTGACCCCCATGTATCCTGACTGGGAGACACCTCTCAGTATGTGCTGACAGACACCTCATACAGGAGAGTTTTAGCCGGCATCTGGCAGGTACCCTTTTGGGACAAATCTACCAGAGGAAGGAACAGGCAGCAATTTTTGCTGTTCTTCAGCCCCTGCTGGTGATTTCCAGCAAGCAGGGTCTGGAGTGGACCTCCAGCAAACTCCAGCAGACCTGCAGCAGAGGAGCCTGACTGTTAGAAGGAAAACTAACAAACAGAAAGAAATAGTTTCAACATCAACAAAAAGGATGTCCACTCAGAGACCACATCCAATGGTCACTGATTTCAAAGATCAAATGTAGATAAATCCACAAAGATGGAAAGAAACCAGAGCAAACAGCTGAAAATTCCAAAAACCAGGAACAGCTCTTCTCCTCCAAGGGATCAAACTACTCACCAGCAAGGGAACAAAACTGGATGGAGAAAGAGTTTGATGAATTGACAGAAACAGTCTTCAGAAGGTGGGTAATAACAAACTTCTCTGAGCTAAAGGAGCATGTTCTAACCCAGTGCGAGGAAGCTGAGAACATTGAAAAAAGGTTAGACAAAATTCTAACTAGAATAACCAGTTTAGAGAAGAACAAAAGCGACCTGATAGAGCTGAAAAACACAGCATGAGAACTTTGTGAAGCATACACAAGTTTCAGTAGCTGAATTGATGAAGCAAAAGGAAGGATATCAGAGATTTAATATCAACTGAATGAAATAAAGCAAGAAATCAGTATTAGAGAAAAAAGAGTGAAAAAAAATGAACAAAGTCTCCAAGAAATATGAGATTATGTCAAAAGACTAAATTTACATTTGACTGGGGTACCTGAAACTGATGGGGAGAATATATACATATACAGTCAGTCTGAGTATAACTTGCCTTATTTCCCGTACTTTACATTAATGTATTAATAAGGAATCTTAATTGTAGTTAATTGAAAAGAACCTTAATCCTGTATTCTCTATATCTAGAGTAAATAAAAATTCTGGCAGAATCTAGATAAACAGCCTGTATCTTAGACGGAAGGCTGAAAAAGCAAGCTCTTGACATTTCCGTTTTGTGTACTGAGAAAAGGACTCTGCCTCCCAAAGGATTTGTACAGCAGAGAATTTTGCCCAAATAGGAAGGAGAATCCACAGGCATGGCAGCAAACAGAACTTCATTATATATACCATCTACTCATTTGTGTGACCAATACCAACATAATTTTTCAAATTCATAAATATTAAATTAAAAATCCTGCCAAACCTACAATGAAAGTATCCCTTGTAATACAAAAGTTGTCTTTTCTAATAGTAGATAATAGCCCACATTTTCCCCAGTCACTTTTTTAAGCACCAAAGCCAGGACTCTGGCTAATTATTTCTCCAGTTCTCTTGCAATTCTCTCTTAATAATGTATAATCTGTAGATTAAATTGTAATGTTATCCATTGTTAATATACCACATATAAAATATTTGGATCAATGGAATGAAAAGAGCAAGAAAAACACAAGAAAGCACAAGAACAAGAATTCACACTCATTTTTCTAAAATTGATGACAGTGATTTCAATTCAGTTAAGATATTGTTGTGATCCCCAACAGAAGCATTTCTTCCTTAGTGCTAAGATTTCCAAGTCATCCAAACCCAGAGTTATAAACCTGGAAACAAAATATTTTTGAGACTCATGGGTTTTTAAATGAATCTGAGACAGTAACTCTGTCAAACACTCCTAGTGTGCCCTTCAAATTCTCTCAGGCCTAACTCTCACTCAAGCCCCTGCAGTGGTGACCAGTTCCACACAGGCTTCAGTGGGTTTTGTGTAGGTGCAACACAGAACCCTTCATCTTGAGCATGTGTCATGTCCCTCCTGTTTCTTGTACCAGAGCATCTCTGATGCCATGTTATAGACAATGCAGGAGTCTATTCAGCACTCATTCATGTGCAGCCCAGAAGGATGAGTGAGTCAAAACTCTTAAATCACCTTTTTCCAGTAGGAGTAAAAGCCCATGAATAAAAATTTCCATAATCTTTGTCTCCAGGAGCTACTTTCTGAGATGCATTTCATAAGACTTCTTAGAATGTGCTACAAGTCTAAAGACTATTTGCCCACAGTGATGACTGACTTGAAAATGCATGCTTGTAGGTGATTCCTCAAGGATCTAGAACCAGAAATACCATTTGAACCAGAAATCTCATCACTGGGTATATACCCAAAGAGTTATAAATCATTCTACTATAAAGACACCTACATAACTATGTTTATTGCAGCACTGTTCACAATAGCAAAGACTTAGACCAACCCAGATGCCCATCAACAATAGCCCGGATAAAAAAAATGTGGCACATATACACCATGGAATACTATATAGCCATAAAAAAGGATAAGTTCATGTCCTTTGTGGGGACATGGATGAAGTCAGAAACCATCATTCTCAGCAAACTAACACAAGAACAGAAAAGCAAACACTTCATGTTCTCAATCATAAGTGGGAGTTAAAC
Source organism: Sapajus apella (assembly GCF_009761245.1). Classification (NCBI taxonomy): domain Eukaryota; kingdom Metazoa; phylum Chordata; class Mammalia; order Primates; family Cebidae; genus Sapajus; species Sapajus apella. Next base: position 16,925,991 of record NW_022436990.1, read on the forward strand.
AGTGAGAACATATGGACACAGGAAAGTGAACATCGCACATTGGGACTTATAAGGGGCGTAGGGGCCTATGGGAGGAATAGTACTGGGAGAAATACCTAATGTAGATGACAGGTTAATGGGTCAAGCAAACTATCATGACACGTGTATACCTATGTAACAAACCTGCACATTCTGCACATGTATCTCAGAACTTAATAAAATTTTTTAAAATGCAAACTTGTATTGGGTTTGCCTCATTCATTCTAATTCATTCTTTCTGTTACTCTTTCCTGCTCCCAAGTTCATTCAGCAAATAAAAAACTTACAAAAGCTTTTACAGGTCTTTCTTTCCTTTCCTTCCTTCCTTTTTTGACAGAGTTTTGCTCGTTACCCAGGCTAGAGTACAATGGTGCGATCTTTGCTCACCACAACCTCTGCCTCCCAAGTTCAAGTGTTTCTCCTGCCTTAGCCTCCTGAATAGCTGGGATTACAGGCATGTGCCACCAAGGCCAGATAATTTTGTATTTTTAGGGGTTCTCCATGTGGATCAGATTGGTCTTGAATTCCCAATCTCAGGTGATCCATCTGCTTCGGCCTCCCAAAGTGCTGGGATTACAGGCATGAGCCACTGCGCCTGGCTTCAGGTCCTTCTTTCAAAGACACTCAGGTTAAAAAGGAATAGCTTATATTCCCACATACTGGTTTGGGGATCTCTAAATATTGACTTTAGAAATAAAGAAGTAAGTGTACTTGTTTTTGGTTCAGAGTATATATCACTTTGTAAGATGATACCTCAGTTTTGTAAGTTGTCTGCAGCTAATATTGTAAAATATACTTTAATAAGACATCACACTATTTTATGCAACCCGTTTTTTCTGTATGAAGCAGTATGTGGTAAGACTAATAAAGTCAATGAAAATTACTTTATTGCCTTAATTATGTCTTAGGCATAACTAAGTAATAATTAATTCTCTATATGACATCATTGTATGAGATAGGGCATTCAGTAATTTCATGGTGGTTGTTGGAAAAAGCATGGTAGGCAGGGCAAGAAAGTCCAAACCAGTATAGCTATTTGTTCCAATATGGAAAAATTGAAGCTCCTTTCATGGTTAAATGTGTCACATGCAATCAACTTGACACCCTCCATTTGGCTGCCTCCCAAAGAGTTAAGGGTTAATTAGCTGGTACTACTGCAAAATGGAAATTCCTGAATGGCAGTAGGTTGGTGAACCTTAGAAGAAATTCAGGTTATTGAGCCCACGCCTAGTCTTTATTCTTTCCATTCTCATCATGTCAAACCTTTTTCCTTCTGCTGAACAGCCCACTTCTTGTATCAATTTTTATATTTGTATTCTTAATCCAAGTAACAAAAGTTGGCTTCATTTCTTGAATGTTTAAAAAAGCTTATTAATCAGATCACTCAAGTCTAGGTCAATTATCCACTCCCAAGCTTCAGTGTCTGGCATTGTGAACTTCATTTGTGGGAAGCAATCTCATTAGTTTGGAAATTCCCCAAACATAAAACGGAGCTCTAAGATGCTTACTAGGGTATCTCACTTTGTGTTGTTGATGTGGCTGTTTCTCTTAGTTAAAACGCACATTTTTCCTTTCAATAAGGCTAATTATGACTCAGGCTACTTGAAATTAAGAAACCTGAGCCTGTACCACAAAATGGATATAGTGCATAATAAGGAACTGAATTATATTTCCTAATTGCATCATCATTATTCAACAAGTTTTTATTGACTGTCTTCCTTTGCTAGACACTGCTGTAGGGTCTGGGAATACAAAGAGATTGAGATGAACATTGCTACAGTGCATAAGGAGCTTACAATCTACTAGGAAGGGATCAAATAACTAATTAATTTATTTGCAATAACTACCCTGAAAAATAAATACATGATACTAAGAGAGCAAATAATGAGAAAATGTGGCTTGTCCTGCTAGGTTATGGAAGGATGACTGAGGAAATTACGTTTACAATAAATCTTGCAAAGCTAAAAATAAAGAGGCATCAACAAAAGAAGGACAGTATGTCTGTACCAAAGTCACACAATCCTTAACTATTATTCTTTACTAGTAAAATAGTTTCCTATTTCTTTATGTTTAGTTAATATAAGATACATCAAGTTATTTATAGATTATCTGTGCTCATGCTGAGCTTAATTTAACTACAGTTCTATAAAAATATAAAATACAATAAAACACATTTTATGCAGAAAGAAATCACCCATATGGAATAATGTTGTTCTCTTGCTCCAGAAATTATATGGAAATGGGCATCTCCAACTTATTGGACAGGAGTTTTTGTCATCTGCTGTAGCATCAATGTTTTCCTCAATGAAAGCCTAATGTACTATTCAAATCGTTGCTTTTCTGCAAATAGAAAGTTAAAATTGTGCTGATATTTTACTCCCTCTGCACTTTCCATTTTGGCAGCTTGGCTTTCTGGCTGGTTACTTTAATCATTTTAAGTGCTTGAACTAAGAACCCATTTAACACTTTCCATTAATAAAGAAAAATGTGGTCCAGGAATACCCAACTTAAAATCATAGAGGTCATATAGTTTAACCTTCATCCAATTCAGGGAACTCTGCATCACTTGCCTGACAGGAGGTTATTCAAGATTTTCTTAAAATCTTCTAAAGATGGAGAGTTCTCTGACATTAGAAGGCAAAAAAGACCCCCTATGTGCTTGACCCAGCAGAATCAATTCTAAGATTGGGACATTATATACCTGTATCAGTTAGAATAGATGCAAATATAAGTAACAGAACACACAAAGGAACAGTGGCCTCAACACTCAATATTCTTTTATGTAAAAAAAAAAAAAAAATCTTGAAGCTAGAGGAAGAGCTGGTATAGTGGTTCCACAAAGTCATCAGGCACCTAAGGACTTTGGTCCCTCCCAAGTCCAGGCTGCCAAACATATGCCTTCAAAACATGGATCAAGATGGCTGCCATAGCTTCAGCCATCAGGTCTACATTTCATTGCTCACAATATAGTCATGTGAAATGCCTGGTAGAAAGAATGCCAAGAAATGCAGTCTTTAACCTAGGTATCCATATGCCCAAATAATAATTGGAGATCCTATTACTAAGGAAGATGCAGAGAACGAAACTTTGAAGAGGCTGGAGTTTGACAAGCTTTTTTCTGTAAAAAGGGCAGATAAATTTTTTAAATTGTGTGGTCTCAATCACAAATGCACAACTTTGCTGATGTAGTGAGAAAAGCAGCCATAGCCAATATATAAGTGAATAAATTATGTACTAATACAAGTTTATTGTGAACAAGTGGGCCAGATTTTGCCCTATTGACTGACCTCTAAATAGATAAACAGCAAGCTCTCCCCATTTATTGATGCATCTGAAGACAGCATTTATTTTGTTGATTATGTACTTAACTAAATCCTTAGTTCCATTTTACATGAAAGGCTGATTAATCAGTGATGACATTTTTAAAAGTTTAAGTGTATATCTCCTCACATTTGTATTTCCTTTACATTTGTCATTTATATACTTCCTCTTTGACATTGGTAAGTTTGTTAAGCGTGCCATCAACGTTTTATTTCAAATTGCTGATAATGTTGGACAGCGTAATGGTATGCGTTGAGTTTCAGAGATCTCTTTCACAGTTCAGCAAATACACATTTATTGGGCAAAGATTATACACCAGGCACTAAATTAATCATTAAAGCTGTAACAACATCCAGAATCGAGCACTCGCTCTTTGGAACTGCGCGGTACAGTTCAGTATTTAAAGTTTGGAAATGAATCAGAGTCACAAAGGGAGCTTGTTCAAAGTGTAAATTCCCATAGAACACCTCGAGTAATTCTAATTCATTTGGTGTATGGTGGGACTAGAGCCAGGAAATTTTATTATAGAATAAAAATTATTACAGAACAAGCACTCTGCTGATTTTGATATAGTCCATGATTTGGAACCCAATAGTATTTTTTGTTTTAGAAGAAATGTCATTAAGACCAATTTCCCTATCTTACCTACAATGATATTATGAGAAGTTTACCAGATCCATGGCTAACTTCAAGCTACACTCTGTGTATGCACTATCCTCTGATTTCTAAGAATACATTCCTATTTTTAATGTGAGGCTAATGGCTTTCACTTAATCTTTAAGTAATCACAAATGATAAATGTTAATAGTTACAAATGCTTACTCTATACCCCAACAGAGTGCTAAATACTTTACACACATTGCCTTATACAAACTGTAAACAATTCCATGATGTAGCACTATTAACCATATTTTACAGATTAATAAACTGAGGCCTACAGAGCTAAATAATTGCTCAGGGTCACAACACCTACAAGTCTAAAAGCAAGGGTATAAACACAAATTCATACAACTTCAGAGCACCTTCTTTAAATCATCTTCCATACTAGGTCTCCACAACTTTTCAACATTTTCCTGGATTTGATTGGATTTAAATGAGATTATTAAACCAAGTGATCTGGACTACATCATTTCTTACTTAAAGGCATCTTGAACCAGAAACAAAATCATACATACTGTATGATTTTGTTTATAAAATGTAAAACACAAGCAAAATAAACTCAGATTAATTAATGTCAGGATAGTGGCTACCATTGGAGGTGGTAGGGTAGTGAGTGAAAAGGGGATTTTAAGTAAGGGGACATGAGGAGGCTTCCAGAATGCCCAATATGTTATATTTATGATCTCACTACTGTAACATGGGTATGTTTATTTGGAAAATTAAGATGTATACTTACCTTTATGTTTATTATATTTAAATAGAAAGTAAAAATATACCTTGTGCATGCCTTTCTACCAAAAAAGATGTACTGGGGTATATTTAAAATTATATGTAGACCAATAGCTTTGGAAACCATTATTTCTGTGGTTCTAAATCCTGAGTGCTCATGAAAACATTTTTAGAACTCTACCTCAGAGATTTTGATATTAAGTGGAGCAAGGATATTTTATTTTTAAAGCTTACCAGGTGATTTTCATATGTAGACAGGAATGAAAACCGCTATTCTATTCTACAGAATGCTCTCCTAATTTTCTACACATTTGTGTAGACCAGGAGACAAGAAAAAGCTGAATGGCTCAGGCTCTGGTCTTGAAGATCCCTGCAGAAACAAAGTGGAGGAGAAAGATGCACAGAAATTGTGGAAGTAAAGGAGGGGAAATTAGTTGAGTAAATATTCAGGGGTAGTTAGAAAATAACATAGGCACCTAAGGCTTTTTCCTGCTTATGTAAATGAAAATAAAATGGCTTTTAATAATTTTATTTCATCTAAGATTACAAAATTAAAGCCTAAGATCATTGTCTATTTGCCCAAGGCTCACTTCAACGTGCCATTACCTTTAAATATTGTATAGAGAGTCATTTCTGCAGCCTTTCCTTCAATTAATAATTCAGATATTTTGTTGAGTGTTACTATGTGTCAGTCTCTGTTCTTTGCTCTTAAATACTACATTGAGCCAGACAAGCAAAGGCCTTTTCACAGAGGTTATATTACAATTAGGGAGAACATAATTAAATAAATAAGAAAGATAAATCTTTATTTATTCTGTCCCCAACATGTAGGTGCGGTACCTGAAATATGTGTAATTCTTAAAACTCCGAAAGAAAGGGAAGATGACCTGTTTTACAATGATGACCAGTTTTACCTATGAGGAACTTGAGGTACAAACCCTAATTTGTCCGAGTCCAGTTCCTACCTTTTCCAAATGTTCATCATTGACATTCAGAGTTGTGGTTAGTGCAGCTTGATAGATGGTATGAGAAGGAAGTAGTTAACAAAGGATAAAAAAATGAGCGTTTTCTAGATGCGAATCACTGTACTATGTACTGAGAAGCATACGACTGAGTAAATAGCTGTTCATTTCTGCCGTCTTAGAATTTATAATGTAGTTTAGAAGATAAGATTCCATTTCTTTCACACAAGAAAACTAGCTCATATCAGAATGTGAATGCTAAGTGCTAAATAAGATCAGATAATAAAGAGCATAAAATGTCAGAGAGGGGAGCAGTCTGTCTTTGCTGCACAGTGCAATTTTTCTTAAAAGCAAATCTCATAATGTCCCTTATGTGTTTAAAATCCTTTAGCTGCTTTCAATCTATTCCAGGGTGGTTCATGAATTCCTTTGTATAAAATAGGAGGCCTTTTGTGATCTCCCCTCTCTCTGCTGCTCCAATCCCACAACCCTCCAGCCCCATCCACTCCATGTGTTACCTTTACCAGGCATCTACTTCTGATGACATAAACTCCCAGTGTTCTGGGACAGTCGAGTTTGGGTACATTCATAGAGTACTGAGTATAGTTCTCTTATAGCTTTGACAACACTGAATTTTGCTGATGACTTATGTACTCCCCTTCCCTGGAGAATTTTGTAAACTCAAATTCCTTCCACAGGATACTTTTAGTAGACACAATATGCTGCCCACTCAATACCCATCAGCCCAGTCTTTCTTGTCAACACAAACTAGCTTTATCTAAGGATCCAGCTTTCAGGGAAAGTGACTACATTCTCAATTCAGGAGTCAATCCTAGATTAGCATATTGGTTTACTGCCAGTAACTGGTTTAAGAGTGGAAAAGTGACATAATTCTGGCCAATAAGACATGAAAGGATGTCAACCAGATAGGGAAAAACTTCTGAAAAGTTTTCCTCAGTTTTAAAAGGTGACACAGAAGAATAGAGAGAGTTCTTTGGACAGTATTATGTCTAGAAATGCTTCAGGAAAATGTGGCAAAATAAATAACATGGGATTTTAAGGTTTTCATTAAGTAAAAGAAATAAACTCTAGAATCATCTTCCTTTAGAGTTGTCTTGTTGTTTGTAATTAAAACTACCTTAAATGTTAGAAAAATGATTTTCTTTAAGAAGCTGAGGGTTCAAAATGGCTGATTTTTTATCTACTAACCAGGCCGGTATTTTTTAGTTTGTGAACATCCAGATGCCAACTGTATAATTTATGTGTATTTTTGAATCAAACAAAGGAAAGAATATATTTTATTTAAAATGGAATAATTGCAGAACCTCTGAATACTTATGAAATGAGAATTTATAGCAATTAGTAAAGCTCAAATAAAATGAGGTTGCTGATGACAGTCAAACTTTCATTTTAATGTTGGGACCATCATAATTCCTACTTATGTTAATTTGATTCTCAATTATATATTATTTAATTAATATCCAAGATGAACAATTGGATAGATAAGACAGACATAAGGAATTCTGGGCCAGGTGTGGTAGCTTGTACCTGCAATCCCAGCACTTCTGGAGGTCAAGATGGAAGGATTGCTTGAGATCAGGAGTTCAAGACCAGCCTGGGCAACATGGCAAAACCATCTCTACAAAAATACAAAAATTAGCCAGGTATGGTGGCATACACTTGTAGTCCCAGCTACTTGGAAGGCTGAGGCATGAGAATCGCTTAAGCCTGGGAGGCGAAGTTTGCAGTTAGCCGAACGAAATGGTGCCATTGCACTCCAGCCTGGGTGACAGAGTAAGACTCTGTCTCAGACAGACATAAAATATGCCAATGCTAAAGTTCAAGTTAGTGAGAAGTGTAAAAACAATAACTGCAAATTTGCCTCAATGTGATCTTCACAAGGACCACTTACGTAAGTTACATTTATCTGTACAAAATTCTGCTCAGCATAGAAAGATGCCTCTAGTAGTTTAAAACTTAAAGAGATTAAAAAAAAAATCTGGTGATTACATCTAATTTGGCTTTTCATTTAAGTGGAATAAAAACTATACCCCACAATCTGTGACTTGAATAGAAGAGCTTATAAATCTTAGTTTAAAACCTTTCCATTTATCTCATTAAAAAAATGAAAATTATAGAAATAAGCTGATTGATTTTTGAAGTGCAAAATTCAGAATGTTAAACAATGTCCTGAAAAGTTTTGTATTCATACATGTTGTTGTATATATTTTAATGGAATCTCTAAGATTATACATATTTGTCATTTAAAAATTTTTTAAGCATTTTAAAATTGGAAAAATTGTGAAGCACTGAAGTACAGAAACTACCTGGAATTCCCTTCACCTGTTTTATTTATTCTTACTTAACCACAGAACAATTATCAAAGCTAAGAAATTAACATTGGTGCAATACTATGAATTAAGACTTTATTTATATTTTACCAGTTTGTTCATCAAAGTTCCTTCTCTGTTTTGAGATCTAGTCCAAGTTCCCACACTGAATTTAGTTGTCATTTCTCCTTGATCTCTAATCTGTGACAGTTCATTATTTCCTTAACATTTCATGACCTTGATTCTTTTGTAGAATGACCTTCAGTTTGGGTTTGTCTGATGTTTTCTCATGATTAAATTGAGGTTATGCAGTACAGCACTGTGAAGGATAGCACAGAAGTGATGTGCCCCTCTCAGAGGGTACATAATGTCAATATATATTACTGTTAATATTAACTTTGATCACTCAGATAAAGTGGTATCTGCCATGTTTACTCACAGTAAAGCTACTATGTTTCCATTTGCAATTAATAAATATGGGGGTATGCCTCATAATTAACAAACATCTGGAGGAAGATACAATTTTCCTGTTTCTATATTAATTTTAACTCACTAATTTTGGCAGCAATTGATGAATCTTGCTTGCGGCAATTATTGTGGTATCACTTCTCTTCCATTTATTCAGCTTTTTATTAATATTCATATGAATTCATGGGTACCTATATTATTTTGGGTGTTATAATCCAATATTATTATTGATTATGTTGTTCAGGTTGTACCAATCTAAGTCATCACGAGTTCATAGAGATACCTTTGACTCCAGTCCAGAACCACAGGGCTCCTTTCATTTCTTTCTTCTAGAGAAATATAGCTCTGGTTATCACAGCTATTTACTGATTAGTATTTACTGATTACTATTTAGTATATGTATAGTCTCAGAATTGATAACCAAACTCCTGGGAGATGCAAGTTTACCAACTAGAGTTCAGTGCTAGAATAAAACTATTTCTGGACAGGGCAACATGACTCACGCCTGTAATCCCAGCATTCTGGGAGGCCTAAAGTGGAAGGACAGCTTGAGTCCAGGGGTTTGAGACCAGCCTGGGCAACAAGGTGAAACCCTGTCTTTACAAAAATACAACAATTAATTGGGTGTGGTGACACATGTCAGTAGTCCCAGTTACTCCAGAGGCTGGGGTGGGAAGATCACTTGAGCCGGGGAGGTAGAGGCTCCATGGTCGTGTCACTGCACTCCAGCCTGGGTGACAGAACAAGAACTTGTCTCAAAACAATTTCTGTCTTTATTTTTGTAGTATCTAATCACTTTTCTTTCTATAATTATATACCTGAGTTCATTTATTCCTTGCTGTCTTTATTCATTTGTAATGTAGTTCCCCACTTGTCACAGTCTAACAAATGTGACAAACAGTGAACTACATTTCATCATTCCCTTTTCATCCTGGTTGATTTTTTAAAACTTACATATAATAAAATCCACTCTTTGTGGATTATATGTCTATGGGTTTTGACAAATGCATGAAGTTATATACACTTCACCATAGTTCTATATGAAATAGTTCCATCACCTTAAATATTCCCATGTATTACCTTTCATTTCTTAACTCCTTTGTTTATCTTCCAATCTCTGCCACATTGATCTGTCTTTGGTTCCAAAGTGTCATATAAATGGATTAACGTGATATGTAGCTTTTGAGATCTGGCCTTTTTTACCTAATAAAGCGAGTTAAGGGTCAGTCTGTATTGTTGTACGAGAAAACTGTTTATTCCTTTTAATTTCAGAGTAGTGTACAGCTGTATAACTATACCACAGCTAGTTCATGCACTGACTGGTTGAATGAGGCATAACTGAGTTCTTTCCATTTATTGATGCTGTTGAATAAAGCTGACATTAAACACCGATATAAAGATTTTTGTGTGAAAATAAGATGTCATTGCTGTTGAATAAATACTTAGGAATGTGATTGCCAGGTCATATAACAAATGTATTTTTAAGCTTACAAATAACTGTCAAACTGTTTTCTAAAGTGGCAACATTTTGCATTTCCCCCTGCAGTGTATGGGAGTACCAATTGCTCTACATCCTCACCAGCACTTATTATTGCCTTTTAGACACTTACTATGTTAGGCATTCTAATAGGTGTATAGTTGTATCCCATTGAGTTTTAATTTGCATTTAATTAACATTTCCTTAATGATACTTCTTTTATGTCCTTAGCTACCATCTGTATGTCTTCTTTGGTAAAGTGTTCAAATCTTTTGGGCAATTAAACGAGTTTTTTGTTTTCTTATTCTTGAATTTTGAGAGTTCTTTGTGTATTTTAGAAATAAGATCTTTGTCAGATATATAATTTGCAAATAATTTCTCTCAATGGCACTTTGTATTTTTATTAACTGTGTCTTTCATACAATGTATTTTCATTTTGACACAGTGGTATTTACCATATTTTTGTTTTACAGTCCTTTACAGTCATATCTAAAAATGCTCTCACCCAAGATTTTCTTCTTAAAGTTTGATAATGTTACATGTTAAATTTAGGCCTATAATTCATTTAATTTTCATATAAAGTTTACATTTTTACATATGGATGTCCAATTTTTGTAATGTAACTTTTTAAACAGACTATCCCTTCTCTATTGAATTGCATTTGTACTTTTGTTGAAAATCAATTGACTACATTTGCGTGCATCTATTTCTGGACTCTTTTCTGTTTAATTGATCTGTGGGTCTCATCTAAGCAATGCCTTTTCGTGGCTCTATAATGTACCTTGAAATCAGGCAATGTGAGTTCTCAAAAACTCCTTTTCAAAAGAAATATTTTGGCTATTCTAGAAACTTTTTCTTTCCATAAAAATTTTAGAATTAGTTTGTCAATATATATTTTTAAAAGGCTGCTTTGATTTTAAATGAGATTGCATTAAAACAGTGGACCAAATTTGAAAATATAGATTTAAAATATTGAGTCTTATAATCCATGAACAAAATTTACCTGTCCAATTTTGGGGTCTTTAAAAAATCCTATCAGTGTGTTTTATTTTATAACATACAAACTCTACATATATGTTTTTAGATTTATAGCTAAGTACTCCATTGGGGGGGAGTTATTTAAATGTATATTTTTGAAAGTTTTGAATTTCAATCATTCATTGCTAATACACAGAAATAAAGTTGACAGTTGCTATACTGAGTTTTTTTGATTTTGTTTTTTTGAGTCAGAGTCTCACTCTGTAACCCAGGCTGGAGTTCAATGGCACAATCTCAGCTCACTGCAACCTCCACCTCCCAGGTTCAAGCGAATCTCCTGTCTCAGCCTCCCCAATAGCTGGGACTACAGGTGCATGCCATCATGCCAAGCTAATTTTTGTATTTTTGGTAGACACTGGGTGTCTCCATGTTGGCCATGCTCTTCTCAAACTCCTGACCTCAAATGATCTGGCCACCTTGGCCTCCCAAAGTGCTGGGATTACAGGCATGAGCCACTGTGCCCAGACTATTGAGCTTTTATCTTGCAACCTTGTTAACTCACTTTCTAGTTGGAAAAAATATGTAAATTCATTGAGATTGCCCTGTTATCTAGAGAGCTAGTTTTATTTCTTTTTCCCAATTTTCCTGTCTCCTCCCCTCAACCCTTCATCAACTCTCCCACTTTTCTTGTATTTTTTCACTGGCTAGAACCTCCAGCACAATGTTGAATGCTAGTGTTGAGAGAGTAGTGTTTCATTTCTCATTGAAATGCTCTTAGGGATAAAGCATTTAGTCTTTCACCATTCAATATAATGTTAACTATGGATTTTTTTTTTTTGGTAGGTCCTACTTTTAATGTTAAAAAATTTTTCTTCTATACCCAATTTGCTGAGAGTTTTCATCATGAACTGATGGTGGATTTAATCAAATACTCTTTCTGCATCTATTGAAGTGATGAGATATTTTTTAGTAATTAACTTTTGTTCTTATATTCATTATTTTCTTCTTTCTACTTTCTTTGATTTAGTTTGCCTTTCTTTTTCTAGTTTTTAAGGAACTAGTTTTTCATAATGGTGGATTTGAGACCTTTCTTCTTTTCTAATATAAGTATTCATGCTAAATACTGCTTCAGTTGTATCCCTCAAATTTTGACAAATTGTATTTTTACTTTTAATCAGCTCAAATATTTTTAAATTTCCATGGAAACTTTCTCACTAACCATTGGAGCACTTATAAGCATATTGTTTATATTCCTAGCATTTAATTCTTTTCTAGATATTTTTTGTTACCTATACTTCTGGCTTAATTTTATCATGGCATATATTTAATAAAATATATCAGGTATTTTACTATAGTACAAGCATATACTTTGCATGATTTAAACTTGCTAAAGTTTCTGTTATGACCCAGGATATGATATATCTTGGAGAATATTTCATGTGCCCTTTTAAACAAAATGTATTCTGCTGTTGGGTGAAGTGTTATATAAACGTGAATTAGGTCTAGTTGTTTGATAGTATTCTTTATATCTTCTATATCTTTATTGATTTTCTATATACTTTTTCTATTTGTGAAAGCCAGACATCTTATATAGGACACTAGAGAAAGAGGAAGGGTTTTTATACATGGAAATAAGCACATCTTTCTGATAGGGATTTTATGTGGGCATTTGAGTGTATCTATTTAGGAAGTCGACTGTGTTTAAGAGTTTTTATTTTTTATTTATTTATTTTTTATTTTTTTAATTGCTATAGTTACCTTCAGAGCACCATAGCCATCTAATTCTGTAGTGACTGTTTCAGGCTGAGGAGCAGTATCTACTTCACCCTCAGCTTCAGGTCTTCTCTTTGAACTTTGTGCTGTTCCTCAAAGAGGATCTTTTGTAGGTCTCTCAATAGAATTTGGCTGTTATTGGTTATTGGCAACTTGTTGGTTGGTCAGTGGAGGGAACATCATGGCAAGTAGAGTGGAGAGTATTGTCTGTTACAGGCTAACTCTTGTTCTTTGACAGGCATCTGTCCCTGAGTCTTGATGATATAACCATGTCAGTTCTTTCTCCCACTGTGCTGCTTGGTCCTCAGCCTACCATGTATCCTCACCCTTCGCAAAGGGAAGATGTTTTCTCCCTGTTGCCATCCCCAGATTCAATAAAATTTTACCTGGGCCTTTAGGTTAAAAATGTTTGCTGACTGTCATTCTACAAATTAAGACTGCCATTCATATAGTAATAGATCATAGAAAACTGGCCTATGTAGAGTTTTGTGCTCTTTCCACATAAGCTATTATTCCCCTCCCTAATGTCTTCATCACCACAAAGTCTTTCTTTGAGCTCTTTATTTTCTGTAAAACCATATGATATGATTTGGCTGTGTCCCCACCAAAATCCCATCTTGAATTGTAACTCCCACAATTCCCATGTGTTGTGGGAGGAAGCGGGTGGGAGGTTAAATTAAATTATGGGGGTGGGTCTTTCCTGTGCTGTTCTCATGATAGCAAATGAGTCTCATGAGATCTGATGGTTTTAAAAATGGGAATTTCCCTGCTTTGCTTGCCACCAAACATGTAAGATGTGACTTGCTCCTCCTTGCCTATGCCATGATTGTGAAGCCTCCCCAGCCATGAACTGTAAGTATTTTGTAAATTGCTCAGTCTCAGGTATGTCTTTATCAGCAGCGTGAAAATGGACTAATACACCACAGCGAGATTTAAGGAGAAAGTGCCTGCAAGAGAGTGCTGATGGTGCTTTGATTTCTGTCTCCCCGCTTTTAGACTCTTCTGATAGCCCACATTTGCCCTTCACCAAATTGTCATCTCTGCTAACTGAGCTTCATGCTGATGCCCAGTGGCATCTCATCCAGGAAAACAAATATTCACCTCTCATTGCTCCCTAAAGGGTTGGTGTTTCCCGGGTTTTGGGGACAGTTTATTGCCTTGCTCCCCTTTCTCCCATAGATTTGAAAAAAAGTCATGAATTTACAGCTTATTTTCAGTTTTTGTTTTAACTGTGAGGGTAGGAGCAACACTCTTTTCAGCTTTTTTGTTGTTCTTAAACAGAAACCAGCAACTGTTTAGGAAGGCACTAAAGGACAACCTGGTTGAAAGATAGGCTTGTGGGTCTTGCCTTGAAACTGAAACTGTAGTATTTTACTTAAGAGAAACAAATCCTTTGTCCAAATAAAAAAAAGGGGGGCATATGGAGACATAGTTGAAGGCAACTATGAGAATTAAAGCTTCCTCCCACCATATTCCTCACTTAGTCACTGTGCCCAAACCACTAAAAAGTCAAAACTCCTTCTTCTCATTCTTTAACTGAGAGAAATATAATATATAATATATATTTATATATATAAATATATTATAAATATATAACATATTTTATATAATTTATATTATATATATAAATATAAAATTATATATATATATATCTTTCTCTAGTGTCCTATATATGAGAAATATATATATGAGAAATATATATGTCCTATATATAAGACATATATATGAGAAATATATATATATATGTATTTTTTCCTCTCTCTTTCCCCCCATCTCTGTCTTTGATTCCCTTTTACCAGTTTCTGCCTCTGTCTTTGTATCACTTTATCCGTCTTCAACCCCATCCCACACTATCAGTCCTTGGTAAAATGGTTAAAGCAGAGTCTCCTTCCTAAACTATGTATATATATATAGTTCACCATATAGTTAACTTGCTAAACTACAGGAACAAAAAGGAAATCACATCCCTTCCATGCCTTGGGGGAAGGCTGACATTTTTTATCTGCAGCCATTAGGGACCCTGTCTCCAATAAGCAATCTACACAAGAGTGGTATCCTAGTTCCCCTATAGCTCTTTCTACATTGAAATCCTATAAGATGGTGGAGTTGATGATATGATTTGGCTGTGTTCCCACCCAAATCTCATCTTGAATTGCAGCTCCCATAACGTCCATGTGTCCTGGGAGGAACCTGGTGAGAGGTAATTGAATCATGGAGGTGGGTCTTTGCCATGCTGTTTCATGATAGTTAATAAACCTCATGAGATCTGGTTGTTTAATAAAGGGAGTTCCCCTGCACACACTCTCTTGCCTGCTGCCATGTAAAACATGTCTTGCTTCCCCTTTGCCTTCAGCCATAATTGTAAGGCTTCCCAGCCATGTGAACCTGTGAGTCAATTAAACATACTTCCTTTATACATTACTCAATCTCAGGTATGCCTTATTAGTAGCCTAAGAAAAAATTAATACAGTAAATTGGTACCACTACAGTGAGTTGCTGCTGTGAAGATACCTGAAAATGTGGAAGTGACTTTGGAACTGGATAACAGACAGAGGTTAGAACAGTTTGGAGGGCTTAGAAGATGACAAAAAAAGGTGGGAAACTTTGGAACTTTCTAGAGACTTGGAGGTCTCAGAAGACAAGAACATGTGGGAAAGTTTGGAACTTCCTAGGAATTGAGCATTGATGAAATAGTTTCAAAATATTTTTAAAAGATTTATGATTGTATATATAATTGTGGAAAGGTTTATGAGTCACAAATCCCTAGGCTGGAATAGTGATATGGTTTCGCTCTGTGTCCCCACCCAAATCTCATGTCAAATTGTAATGCTGAATGTTGTGGGAGGGACCTGGCGGGAGGTGATTTGATCATGGTATTGGTTTTTACTGGTTTAGCACCATGTGCCTTGTGCTGTCTCATAATAGACTCCTCATGAGATCTGGTTGTTAAAAAGTGTGTGGCACTTCCATTTTTGCTCTCTCTCTCCTGCCACCATGTGAAGATATGCTTGCTTCCCCTTTGCCTTCCACCATGATTGTTAAGTTACCTGAGGCCTTCCCAGACATGCCTCCTGTTGAGCATATGGAACTGAGAGTCAATTAAACCTCTTTTCTTCATAAATTACCCTATCTCAGTTACTTATTTATAGCAGCCATGTGAGAACAAAGTAATACAGAAAACTGGTTCCAGAGAGAAGGGGCATGGCTATAAAGATACCTGAAAATGTGGAAGTGACTTTGGAATTTGGTAATGGACAGAGGTTGGAACAGTTTAAATGGATCAGAAAAAGACAGGAAGTTGAAGAAAAATTTGGAGCTTCCTAGAGATTTGTTGAAGCAAATCTTCTGAGACTTGTGACCAAAATACTAGTAGTGATATAGATAGTTCCAGGCTGAAGTGATCTCACATGGAGATGAAGAACTTATTGGGAACTGGAGTAAAGGTCATTCTTGCTATTATTTAGCAAAGAGACTGGTAGTGTTGTGCCCCTGGCTCTAGAGGTCTGTGGAACTTTGAGCTTGAGAGATGGTTTAGGATAACTGGCAGAAGAAATTTATCAGCAGCAAAGCATTCAAGATGTGGCCTGGCTGCTTCTAAATCCCTGCACTCATTTGCATAAACAAAGAATGATCTGAAACTAGAACTTACATTTAAAAGGAAAGCAGAGTATAAAAGTTTAGAAAATTTGCTGCCCAATCATGCCGTAGAAAAGAAAAATCCATTTTCTGGGGAAGAATTCAAGGCTGCAGAAATTTGCATAAGTAAAGAAGAGCCAAATGTTAATAGCTAAGACAATGGGGAAAATAACTCCAGAGCATTTCAGAGACATTCATGCGAGCCTCTCCCATCATAGATCTGGAGGCCTAGGAGAGAAAAATAGTTTTGCGAGCCAGCCCAGAACCTTGCTACTCTGTGAAGCCTTGGGACATGATGCCCTACATCCCAGCTGTTTCAGCTTCAGCTGTAGCTAAAAGGTGCCAAGGTATAGCTTGGGCCATTGCTTCAGAGGGTGCATACCCCAAGTCTGAGTTGTGTTGGGCCTGTGGGTATGCAGAAGGCAAGAGCTGACATTTGGGAGCTTGGATTTCAGAGAATGAATGGAAACACCTAGATGTGCAGGCAGATATCTGCTGCAGGGACAGAGCTCTCACAGAGAACCTCTAAAAGGGCAGTGCAGAGGGGAAATGTGGGGTTGGAGCCCCCATACAGAGTCTCTACTGAGGCACTGCCTAATGAAGCTGTGAGAAGAGGGCCACTGTCCTCCAGACCCCAGAATGGTAGGTTCTAGTGACAGCTTGCACTGTGTGCTTAGAAAAGCTGCAGACACTCAATGCCAGCCTGTGAAAGCAGCTGCAGAGCCTGTACCTTGCAGAACCATAGGGGTGGAGCTGCCCAAAACCTTGGGACTCCACCCGTATGTCAGTGTGGCCTGGATGTGAGACATGAAGTCAAAGGAGATTATTTTGAAGCTTTAAGATTTAATGACTGCCCTGCTGGGTTTCGGACTTGCATGGAGCCTACAGCCCCTATTTTTGACCAATTTATCTCATTTGGTTTGGGAGTACTTACCCAATGCCTGTACCCCCATTGTTTCTTGGAAGTAACTAACCTGTTTTTTATTTTAAAGGCTCCTAGGCATAAGAGACTTGCCTTGTCTCAGACAAGACTTTGGACTTGGACATTTGAGTTAATGCTGGAATGAGTTAAGATTTGGAAGGGTTATTGGGAAGGCATGATTGTGTTTTGAAACGTGAAAAGGACATGAGATTTGGGAGGGGGCCAGGGTGGAATGATATGGTTTAACTCTGTGTTCCCACTCAAATTTCATATTAAATTGTAATTCCCAATGTTGGGGAGGGACCTCTTGGGAGGTGATTGGATCATAAGTGTAGATTTCCTCATTGCTGTTGTCATGACAGTGACTGAGTTGATATTTGGTTGTTTAAATATGTGTAGCTTAATGCTCTCTCTCTCTCTCTTCTGCCACCATGGAAACATGGTACTCTCTCAGTACTCTTTCTCTTCTGCCACCATGTAAAGATATGCTTGCTTCTCCTTCATCTTCCACCATGATTGTAAGTTTCCTGAGGCCTCCCCAGCCATGCCTACTCTACAGCCTGTGGAACTGAGTCAATTAAACCACTTTTATTTTTTTCAGAAATTACCCAGTCTTCATAAAATTCTTTATAGCGGATTTGCCCCAAGATGGCCAAATAAGAGGTAGCTCCAGAAAGCAGCTCCCAACGAGAGAGACGCAGAAGCAGCATAGTCTTCACAATTCCAAACGAGGTACCAGGTTCATTTTGTGGGTCTGATTGGACAGTGGCTAAAAACCAAATAGGGCAAGCTGTGGCAAGGTGGGGCACTGCCCCACCCAAGAGGAGCATGCAACTGACGGGAGGACCAGGGGATCTCCCCCACTCTGGGACTTCGGTTCGGATATAGCGCTCCACCGAAGCCCTCTACAACCCACAGAACAGGAGATCTTCACCAGACTGAAAAGGCTTAGCGAGTTGCCAGAACAGGGCAGAATAGCAACTTCAGCTGGCGCAGGGGCCGTCAGCATAGATCTAGGTCAAAGCACTCGCTGATGCCCCAGTAAGGGGAACAGAACACAGGGAAACAGCCCAAATGGCAGGATGAGTCCCCTCACAGGACAAAGCCCAGAAGTTCAAAAAACTCTCATTCCAGAGTTAGGCACCCAGAGCATCAGTTAGAGAGCTACCAGGAACGATCCAGTTTAGCCAGCAGAAGGGAAGCTGCTATTGCAGAAGCCAGCCTAATTTTCCCTCGTAAATAAAAGATGCAGCACCTCCAATGAATCTGTGGCAGCCCGCAGTGCCTCTGCAGGCAGACAAAAGAAAGGTTGCCTCCCCAAGCAGCTACCTGAGATCAAAACTATATAAATCCAAGAGATGGGGAGAAACCAGAGCAAGAAGAATGAAACCATCAAAAACCTGAATGTTTCTCCCCCACCATGAGACCATGACTCCTCACCAGCAAGGGAACAAAGCAGGACGGTGAACAAATTTGATGAATTAATAGAAGCAGGCTTCAGAAGGTGGGTAATAACCAACTTCTCTAAGTTAAAGGAACATGTTCTATTCCAATGCAAAGTAACTAAAAACCTTGAAAAAAAGGCTAGAGGAAATGCTAACCAGAATAACCAGCTTAGAGAAGAACATAAACAACTTGATGGAGCTGAAAAACACAGCACAAGAACTTCATGAAGCATGCACAAGTTTCAATAGCCAAATACATCAAGCAGAAGAAAGGATATCAGAGATTCAAGAGCAACTCAATGAAATAAAATGAGAAGGCAAGAAAAGAGAACAAAGAGTGAAAAGAAATGAACAAAACCTTCAATAAATATGGGATTACATGAAAAGACCTAATCTACATCTGATAGGTGTACTGGAAGATGACTGGGAGAATGAATCCAAGCTGGAAAACACTCTTCAGGATATTATCCAGGAGAACTTCCCCAACCTAGCAAGGCAGGCCAACATTCAAATACAGGAAATACAGAAAACACCATAACAATACTCCTCTAGAAGAGCAACCCCAAGGCACATAATCGTCAGGTTCACCAAGGTTGAAATGAAGGAAAAAATACTAAGGGCACCCAATACAGAAGCACCTAAATATATAAAGCAAGTCCTTAATGACCTACAAAGAGACTTAGACTCCCACACAATAATAGTGGGAGATCTTAACACTCCACTGTCAATATTAGACAGATCAACAACACAGAAAATCGACAAGGAAATCCAGGACTTGAATGCAGATCTGGGCTAAGCAAACTTAATAGATATTTATAGAACTCTTAACCCCAAATCCACAGAATATACCTTCTTCACATCGCACTTACTCTCAAATTAACCACATAATTAGAAATCAATCACTCCTCAGCAAATGTAAAACAAACAAACAAACAAACAAAAAACAGAAATCATAACAAACAGTCTCTCAGACCACAGTGCAACCGAATTAGAACTCAGGATTAGGAAACTAACTCAAAACCGCACAACTTCATGAAAAATGAACAACTGGCTCCTGAATGTAGACTGGATAAACAATGAAGTGAAGGTAGAAATAAAGATGTTTTGGAAACAGAGAACAAAGACACAATATACCAGAATCTCTGGGACATGTTTAAAGCACTGTCTAGAGGGAAATTCACAGCAATGAATACACACACAAGGAACAAGGAAAGGTTTAAAATTGGCACCCTATCATCAAAATTGAAAGAGTTAGAGGAGCAAGATCAAAAAAACTCAAAAGCTAGCAGAAGACAAGAAATAACTAAGATCAGAGCAGAACTGAAGGAGGTAGAGACACAAAAAATCCTTCAAAAATCAATAAATCCAGGAGCTGGTTGAAAAGGTCAACAAAATAGATAGACCACTATCCAGACTAATAAAAAAGAGAGAATAATCAAATAGATGCAATAGAAAAAAATGATAAAGGGGACATCACCACCAATTCCGCAGAAATATAAACTACCATCAGAGCTTACTACAAACAACTCTATGCAAGCAAACCAGTAAACCTGGAAGAAATGGACACTTGCACTCTCCCAAGGCTAAACCACGAAGAAGTTGAATCCCTGAATAGAGCAATAACAAGGCCTGAAGTTGAGGCAGCAATTACTAGCCCACCAACTTAAAAAAGCCCAGGTCCAGTCGGGTTTACAGCCGAATTCTACCAGATGTACAAAGAGGAGCTGGTACCATTCCCTCTGAAACTATTCCAAACAATACAAAAAGAGGGAATCCTCCCCAACTCGTTTTATGAGGCCAACATCATCCTAATACCAAAACCAGGCAGAGACGCAACTAAAAAAGAAAACTTCAGGTCAATATTGATGATGAACGTCTATGCAAAAATGTTCAATAAAATACTGGCAAACAGAATGCAACAGCAAATCAAAAACTTATTCATTGTGAGAAAGTAGGCTTCATCCCGGAGATGCAAGGCTGGTTCATCATACGCAAGTCTGTAGATGTAACCCACTGCATAAACAGAATCAAAGACAAAAACCACATGATTATCTCAATAGATGCAGAAAAGTCCTTTGACAAAATTCAACAGCGCTTTATGCTAAAAACCTTCAATAAACTAGGTATGAATGGAATGTATCACAAAATAATAAAAGCCATTTATGACAAACCCACAGCCAATATCATACTGAATGGGCAAAACCTGGAAGCATTCCCTTTGAAACCTGGCACAAGACAAGGAAGCCCTCTCTTACCACTCCTATTCAATATAGTATTGGAAGTTCTAGCCAGAGCAATCAGGCAAGAGAAAGAAATAAAGTGTATTCAATTAGGAAAAGAGGAGGCCAAATTGTCTCTATTTGCAGATGCCATGATTGTATATTTAGAAGATCCCATTGTCTCAGCCCAAAATCTCCTGAAACTGATAAGCAACTTCAACAAAGTCTCAGGATAAAGAATCAACCTGCAGAAATCACAAGCATTTCTATACACCAATAACAGAGAGCCAAATCAAAAGTGAACTCCCATTCACAATTGCTACAAAGAGAATAAAATACCTAGGATTACAACTAACAAAGGATGTAAAGGACCTCTTCAAGGAGAACTACAAACCACTGCTCAATGAAATAAGAGAGGACACAGACACATGGAAAAACATTCCATGTCTATGGTTGGACAGAATCAACATTGTGAAAATGGCCATACTGTCCAAAGTAATTTATAGATTCAACACTATCCCCATCAAGCTACCAATATCCTTCTTCACAGAACTGGAAAAAATACTTCAAACTTCATATGGAACCAAAAGAGAGCCTGCACAGCCAAAAAAGTCCTAAGCAAAATGAACAAAACTGGAAGCATCATGCTGTCTGACTTCAAACTATACTACAAGGCCACAGTAATCAAAACAGCATGGTACTGGTACCAAAACAGAGACATAGGCCAATGGAACAGAACAGAGGCATCAGAAGCAACACCACACATCTATACTCATCTGATCTTTGACAAACCTGAGAAAAACAAGCAATGGGGAAAGGATTCCCTGTTTAGTAAATGATGTTGGGAAAACTGGCTAGCCATGTGCAGAAAGCAGAAACTGGACCCCTTCCTGACATTTACACTAAAATTAACTCCAGATGGATTAAAGATCTAAACATAAGACCTGACACCATAAAAAAACTCTAGAAGAAAACCTAGGCAAAACCATTCAGTACATAGGCATAGGCAAGGACTTCATGACTAAAACACCAAAAGCAACAGCAACAAAAGCTAAAATAGACAAATGGGATATAATTAAACTCCAGAGCTTCTGTACAGCAAAAGAAACAATCATTAGAGTGAACTGGCAACCAACACAATGGGAAAAAATTTTTGCAATGTACTAATCTGACAAAGGGCTAATATCCAGAATCTACAAAGAACTAAAACAGATTTGAAAAATAAAAAATTAAAAAAATAAAAAACAAGCCCATTTAAAAGTGGGCTAAGGATATGAACAGGAACTTTACAAAAGAAGACATCGATAAGGCCAACATACCTGTGAAAAAATGTTCATCACCACTGTTCATTAGAGAAATGCAAATGAAAACCACATTGATATACCATCTCATGCCAGTTAGAATGGCGATCATTAAAAATCTGGAGACAGCAGATGCTGGAGAGTATGTGGAGAAATAGGAACACTTTTACACTGTTGGTGGGAGTATAAATTAGTTCAACCATTGTGGAAGACAGTGCGGTGATTCCTCAAGGACCTAGAAATAGAAATACCACTTGACCCAGCAATACCATTACTGGGTATATACCCAAAGAATCATAAATTGTTCTATTATAAAGACACCTGTACAAGTATGTTCATTGAGGCACTGTTTACAATAGCAAAGTCCTGAAACCAACCCAAGTGTCCATCATCCACAGACTGGATAAAGAAAATGGGGCACATATACACCATGGAATGCTACACAGCCATAAAAACACAATGAGTTGGTGTCCTTCATAGGGACATGGATGAATCTGGAAACCATCATTCTCAGCAAACTGACACAAGAACAGAAATCGAAACACCACGTTATCACTCATAGGCAGATGTTGAACGGTTAGAACACATGAACACAGGGAGGAAGGGATCATCACACACTGAGGTCAGTGGCAGGGGGTTAGGGGAGGGACAGTGGGGGGTGGGGAGGGATATTGAGGGGAGAAATATCAAATATAAGTGATGGGGGGATGAAGGCAGCATACCACTTTGCCATGTATGTACCTATGCAACAATTCTGCGTGATCTGCACATGTAGCCCAGAACCTAAAGTACAATAAAAATAAAAAATGTATTTATAGCAGTGTGAGAATAGACTAATACACATAGGTTGTAGGCAAATGTGCCTGGTGACTTAGTAATTGCTAATCTTCACTGCTACTCACTTGCTCTGAACCTTTGCAATGGCCTGTTACCCTTATACCTGAATTTTATT
Organism: Sapajus apella; assembly: GCF_009761245.1. NCBI lineage: Eukaryota > Metazoa > Chordata > Mammalia > Primates > Cebidae > Sapajus > Sapajus apella. The sequence goes on from NW_022436990.1 coordinate 16,949,182, forward strand.
TGCACTGCAGGCACTTCCCGACTGGGGCTTTCATGGCTGCCTGCAAGACATGTTGTTTTTCTTTTTGTTCCATAATGACTTCTCATTTCTGTGATCTGCATTCACAGGACAGTCTTGTACAGCATTACAAGCCTCCCGGTAACAGGGTGAGGTTTAGAAGTGTAGCTTCCTCTGGTCTAGAAGAAGAGTCTGGATATCACTGTCTCTCACATTCAGTAAGAGCAAAAAAAAAAAAAAAAATTAAAGAAAAAAGCTAACAAAGTAGCTGGAGTCACAGCCATAAAAGGCTTCTCAAAGAAAAATAACTTGAACAAACTTTTGAAGGATGATTATATGTGAGATTGGTAGAAAGGTGAAGTAAATTCCTAAAAAAAAATACATAAATCCCTCTAGATCAGCATTTCCTCTGCCAGCCTTTCCAACTTCCCAATATGCAGCAAAAGGTGATGATTATCAATACACAGTGTTAATACAATTTCACTATAATTTTTCTTCCTCATGTAACCTCTCCTACAGTCTCAGGTTCTTTTTTTTTTTTTTTTTGAGATGGAGTCTTACCCTCTCTGCCCAGGTTGGAGTGCAATGGAGTGATCTTGGCTCATCACAACCTCTATCTCTTGGGTTCAAGTGATTCTGCTGCCTGAGCCTCTCGAGTAGGTGGGATTACAGGCATGTGTCACCATACCCAACCAATTTTGTATTTTTAGTATAAACAAGGTTTCTGCATGTTGATCAGGCTGGTCTCAAACTCCTGATATCAGGTCATCCACCCGCCTCAGCCTCCCAAAGTGCTGGGATTACAAACATGAGCCACTGCATCAGGTCCATTCTCAGATATTTTAAAGTTGCTTATGTTTATTCTTCAATACTGCAACTCCCTCTGTGTTTCTGTACTGTTCAGTTATGTGGCTCAATTTTGCTTCTGCAAATTCTAGTCCCCCAAATTGGTGTATGCCTGAGAACTTTCATATCATACTTGTTATGATTCATTCTCTTGCATGCATACTTGCTCTTGAATTTGATGAGAACTTTATTTATTTATTTTTTTAACATTTCTCTCCTCACCCAAACCATTTATTTCTTCCATGATTTTATTTTGGGGTGTTTTAATGCTAACTAACCAGTGCCTTAATCTCATTGATTCCTCAGTATACTGGCTTAAGTAACATATCCAGGAATACCACATTTCTGGACCATTTTTGCCATCTTCTCCCCATCAGCACCCTAACCAAGGAACTGTAGCTGGAAAGAATATCAATACCAAGCTCTCTTGGCATATTATAGCAAAAAATATGTTTATTAATTTTCTACTTTACAGAGGCACTCTACTAATTAACTCAGCTTATTACAGTCGGCTTTCTTGATGGTCTAGTGCTATGGTTTCAATTTGTCCCCAAAGTTTATGTGTTGGAAATGTCATCCTCAATGCTACAGTGTTGAGAGGCAGGATCTTTAAGAGGTGACTTGGTCATGACAGCAGACCAGAGAACAGACTAATTCCTGTTACAGCATCTGTTCTCTTGCCATTCCACCTTCAGCCATGAGATCATGCAGCTAGAAGGCCCTCACCATATTGGCCCCTTGACCCTGGACTTACAAGCCTCCAAAACTAGAAGTAATAAATCTTTGTTCTTAATAAATTACCCAGTCTCAGGTATTCTGTTACTGTATTACAGAATGGACTAAGACAACCAGCAACCTTTTAAAAAATCTTTTATGTGTCGCAATGGTTCCAGTTGGGCAAGTTACACTGTATTCATCTTAGATTCAAACACATAACAAATGGCCATCTGACAGTCTATTTTCACAAACTGCTGAGGAGACACTTCAAGGTAAAACAACCAAAAGAGTACAGAGCACCAAGGCACGTTAGATTTTTCTAAGATCAAAGCTCTGGAGGCTGAGCGGGAAATTCTAATCATAACACTGTATCTGTAATTCAGATTGCCTTCTATCCTAGCTCCAGGGACTTAAGCCTCAATCCTAGAGGGAGAGATCTACAATAAGAGCTCTACAGTAAATGCTCCAAATCACAATGGGACACTAACTGCAAAGTGGCAACACAGGAGTCTTTGGAGAACCTGCCTAATCTATGTAGTCATGACCACTAAGGTCCCTGACCTCATTTTATGCACACAAAAGTAACCACATTGTTGCATGGAACATTTCATAAAGATTTTTCCCCTCAAGTTTTCAAAAATTATATCTGATTTATATTTTTAAAAGCTCTGAAGTATCTCTAGCAAGATAAAAAGGTAGAATTTTAATGTTCAAATTTATTTCCAATGTTTAATAGACATTAAATTTGAACTTGAAAGATGTATTTTTAAAAATTAAACTTGTAAGTTCATAGAAACAAGTAAGTGATGTTTTGACCATTACCATTTCTTTTTGTTTTGCTTAATTACAGAAATATAGATTGATTGTTCATTATATATATTACTCTAATGTTTACATTTTTTGAATCAAGTAAAATTCACAGTTAAATGCAGATTTTATATACATGTTATATATATGTACATATATACTTATATAGACATATATAACATATGTATGTATATAAACACACACACACACACACACACACACAACACCCTACCTATAACCACAACTTCAACCAAAAATAAAATATTTCCGTCACTAACCTCAGCAATTTCCCTCATTCCCCTTTCTAGTCAATTTTGTCCCCTAAAAACAGTAGTTTTCTTCCTCCTGACGATAGATTAGTTTTGCTGTTCTCAAATGCCACAAAAAGGAATTATATAGTATTTACTCTTTCGTGTCTTGCTTCTTTTGCTCAATGTAATGTTTCGGGCACTGTTTAATGTACGAGTTAAATCACTGCTTTTTATTTTTAAGAGGTTTCCGTTTTAATATTTTATTGCAAATTTGGTCATCCATTCCCCTAAATACTAGAGTTGTTTCTTGCATTATGATGTGATTAATAAAGATGTTTCAATCAAACTTCTGCAAGTATATCATGAGCACATATTTTTATTTGAGATAAATATCTGTGGTAGACAAAATAATGGCCTCTCAAGGATGTCCACATTAAGTTTCTAGATGTCCACATTAAGTTTCTAGAACCTGTGCATATATTCGTTGTAACTAAGGTGAATTCAGGTAGCAGGAAGAATTAACTGCTAATCAGCTAACCTCAAATTAAGGAGTTAATCCTGTGTAATCCAGGTGTTCCTGGATACAAGAATCCATAAATGTGAATGAGAGAGGTGGAAGACTCTGTGTCGGAGTGATGTGAAAAAGACTTGACTGGCCAGTGTCAGCCTTGAAGATGGAAGGGAACCACAAACAAAGAAATGTAAGCTGCCTCTAAAGGCTGGGAAAGGCACAAAAATGAATTCACCCCCAGAGTGTTGAGAAAGAAATGCAGCCCTGTTGACACCTTGATTTTAGCCAAAGATGACCCATTTTAGACTTCTTAATTTCAGAACTGCAAGATAACCACTTTGTTTTAAGCCACTAAGGTGGTGATAGTTTGTTTTAGCAGCAATAGAAAAGTAATACAATATCAAAAAGTGGAAAAGCTAAGTTATATGGTAGGTATATATTTAACTTTATAAGAAATCACCAATTTTAAAAAAATCTTATCAATTCACACTCACTCCCATTGGCAATACATAAAAATTCTATTTCTCCACAACCTTGCCAACATATATCATCATTTTTTGTTTTAAGACATTTTCTTAGGAGTAAAATATTATAGCATTATGGTTTAAATGTGTCCAGTGACTAAGAATATTGAGCACATTTTCATGTAGTACTTTTGTCCATTTATATGTCTTATGTTGAGAAATGCATGTTCAAAATCTTTGCCTATTTTTAATTGTGGTGTTTGCTTTTTATTAGTTGTAAAGTAGTTAATATATTCTGGAGATAACTTTTTGTGAAATAAGGGATTGTGAATATATTCCTCCATCTATGTCTTACTTTCCATTTTCTTTATAATATCTGTGTAGAGATTTTTAAGTTTTTTTGTTTTTTTTTTTTTTGGCTAGAGTGCAGTGGTGCAATCATAGCTTACTGAACCTTGAACTTCTAGGCCCAAGCAATCCTTCCACTTTAAACTCTCAAGCAGCTAGGACTAGAGGCACACAGCACCACGCTCAATTAATTTTTAAAATTTTATAGAGAAGATGTTTTGCTATGTGGCCCAAACAGTTCTCAAACTCCAGCCTTCCACTTTGGCCTCCTAAAGTGCTGGGATTCCAACAGTGAGCCATTGCTCCTGGTCATAATTTATCTTTTTTAGTTTAATATTTAGAGCTTGTGGTAACCTAGCTAAAATATATTCACTCAGCCCAAGATTACCATATTAATTCTTCTACTTCTTATACTAGAAACTTTATAGTTTTAGCTTTTAATTTTTGTATATGTTGTGAGGTAGGCTCACTGTTTTCCTTATTTTTCTACTTATTCCAATACTATTTTTTGAAAAGATTTTATTTTCCCCCATTAAACTGCATTGGCATCATCTGACCATATAGGGAGGTAATTATTTCTGCATGAGTTATGTAGTTCTATTGATCTCTTTGCTTATTCATATTCAAGTGCTATGATGTCTCAATTATTGTCACTTAACAGTAATTCTTGAAATTAAATAAGGTAATACCTCCAAGTTTCTTTCCTTTTGGAGGGATTGCTTTATCTATTCTAGATATTTCATTCTACATAAGTTTTAGAATCAGCTTTGCAATATCTGTGTTAAGATTTTTATTGCAATTACCTTGAATCTATCAATTAATTTGGAAAGAATGAAAATCTTGAGTTTTCCAATTCATGGACATAACATTTTTCTTTATTTTAGTCTTTTTAAAGTTTTCTCTCAACACGGTTTTGAAATTTTTACTGTAGAGGACTTAAATGTCTTTTGTGAAGTCTATTCCTAAGTATTTAAAGTATGTTCTTTGGTGCTACTAAATGGCGTATAATTTTATTTTCTAATTATTTACTGCTAATATATAAAATTCAATTAATTTCTTTGTATTGTCCTTGTTTCTTAAAGTCTTTCTAACTTCATTCATTATCATAGTATCTTTTTCAGATTTCATAGGATTTTCTATGCACACAATTACGTAATTATGTCATCTATGAATAGACTGTTTCTTTTGTTGTAATCTTTACATCATTTTATTTATTTTTCCTTGCCTTATTGCTTATTGTAGAAGCTTTAGTACAGTATTCATTAGAAGTGATAAGAGAAATCCTTGCCTTATTTTTCATATTAGGAAAAAGTGCATCAATACTAAATACTATGATAGCTGGATGTTTTTCACAGATACTATAAAGTGTTTTCGCATGGCTAGTTTGCTGAGAGCTTGTCATGAATGACTGTCATATGTCAGATTTTGTGCCTCAATAAAGACAATTATATAATTTTTATTCATCTTACTAATATGCTGTATTTTCTAAATTTGGCACAACCTTACAATTTTGAGATGAATTCCACTTGATTATATGTTATTCTTTTTATATAATGCTGGATTTGCTAACATTTAACATTTTTATAAGAATTTTATAATACATGGTGTTCTGTAATTTTTTTACTCATGCCGTTATTACTGCTACATGATTATGCTGACCACATGACAAATACAGGCAATGTTGTCACTCCTTTCTAAAATAGTTTGTGTAAAATTGATATTAATCATTATTAATTATATGACAGAATGCACCAGTGAAGCTATCTGGCCTTTAAGGGTTCTTTTTGTAGGAAAGTATTTATGAATTATATTTATTTAATAGGCATAGGACTATCCAGATTTTCTATTTATTCTCATATCAGTTTCGGGGAGCTTCTGTTCTTCTAGGATTTTGTCTATTTCATCTAACTTGTCAAAGTTTCTTCTATTGGCACAAAGTTGGTAATATCCCTTTTTCAACTGACTTTAATGTACTCATGTTTTTTTGATTTATGGTTCTTGGAGTTCACTGAACTTCTTGAATCCATTATTATTTTTCACCAAATTAAAAGAATTTTCATTTATTTACTCAATTTCTTATTCTGATGCATTCTTAATCATTTTGGGGGACTCTAATTATAGTTATATTTGCTCAATGGTTCCTTACAGGCCATTAAAGTGCTGTTAGCATTTCAAGTGTTTATTTTTCTCTACCTTCTTCAATTTGGATGTTACTGAACCTTTCTTCTGTAGTATCTAGTCTTTTTCTAAAGCACTCAGAAATATTTATCTCAAATATTTTATTGAGTTTTAAATTTCTAATGTGTTAATTACATTTTCTATTTCTTTGCTGAACTCTGTCCATATTTTTCTTTAAAGTTTTGAATAAGTTTATAATAGCTGTTTTAAAATCCATATATGCTATCTCTAATATCGCATTTTTGGCATGTTTTTACTGGGTGCTTTTTTCTTTGATTGTGGATAACATTTTTCTGCTTACTCACCTTTCTTTTTTTTTTTATTGTATATCTTACTTTTCAGGGAGTCTGATTTATGTTGTTCTTATTTTAATTCTGTTAAGTTTTGTTTTCAGACAGTTAATTTATGGGTAGATTCTCTTATACCTGTTGGGGTTGGTTCTGTGCTTTGTAGGGTATATTGATTTCAGTTTTCTCATTAGATCTAGGGCATTTTCATTTCCCTAGGACATCATGTTTCTGGAATCTTAAATGCCTGAGTTGTTCAGTGAGATCTCTCCACCCCAACTAGGTCAGAATTCTTACATATTTTAGCTCTATGCATCCTTTAGTACCTCTGTACTGCTCTCAGCCCCCTCTAGAAGTCACTCTGCTAGGCCTTTTGAACTCAATGCCCATGTATAAGCATCCTAGCTTTCAACCAAAGACACAGATAAACCCCATTCAAATTTCTGAGCTGCCTTCCCCCTACAGAATCCTCATTTTTATATTTGCCCTTCCAGTTTCAGCTGCCCCTGAAATTATAATCTCTGTCACTTCAGTTCCAGAAAACTCTGATTTCTACTTGGGATCCATCTCTCTACTGCAAAGTTCCAGAAATTGTCTCGGGCATAAATCTGGGAGGTTAACAAAGCCCATTTCACAGGTTTCCGTATCTCAAGGATGATAGGGCTGCTCTCTCTGTTTCCAGTGCCTGAAATCAGTTGTCTCTTATATTTTGCCCAGTTTTTATAGTTATTTTCAAAGGGATGTAACATTAATATCATTAATCCAGTTACTGGATACAGAATTCCTCTAGCACATTATTTTGAGCAACTATTATGTATAAAACACTATGTTAATCATTATGGGGTACAAAGAAATAAAAAAACAAGTTCTCATCCATCTAGAAGAGATAAGAAATGTGCATATATAACTAAAAAACAAGACACATTGACTTTCTTTCAGTTCCTGGCCAAGACATTTCCTATCTCAGATTTTGCAAATGCAATTATCTCTGCCTTGAAAATTTTTTCTTCTACTCATAGCCTGAATTACTTTTACTCATTTATCAGATCTCAGTTAAAATTTCACTTACTCAGGAGTGTCTTCTCTTCTTACCTTATCTAAATTGTTTTATTTAATATTATTCTTTTTCATAGCACACTCTAGTTTTCCAATGCAATTCTTATCTCAATGTTTCTTTAAATATGTCTGTATTTATTTAACATATATATTAACTTATTGATTCTGTGCTTATATGCTCTTTCTGTGCTTTTAAACATATATAAACTAATATATATACCTATATATTTCATAACTGCAAGACTGACTTCATTTTCTTCATTGCTGTCTCTAGATCTATGCCAGTATTGAAAAATACTGTGCATAAAAAAATATTTCTTGAATAAATGAATGGCAGATTTTTATCAGTGTCACAATCAGCATAGAAAATGGATGAGACCCTCACTTTCTATTGGACTGATAAAAGAAGGTCTTCAGAGATGGAATTTTAAGAGGCAGAGATGGGAAGAAGGGGCTTTCTAGGCAGGAAATTCATATGAGTTTAGAAAGTACAAGTCATATTTCAGGAGGCAGCAACTGGACTTGTTTTGCTGGAGAAGAGAATTCATTAGGACGACAAACAGAAATAAGCCTTGTAAGGCAAATTGAGTTTAAATCCTTGATCTTACCAACCTAATAATAATCACCAGTTTATAAAACATTAATCCTTAAATAATATTACTTAGTATCTGCAATATTTTTTCTAAAGATATACGTTTTTAAAAAATAAATATTAAATAAGAATCTCACCAAAAACTTTATAAGATCCTAACTGAAAAAAATGGTACCAATTTTATTTCCTATATTTGAATTTCAATTTTGTTGCGGAGGATAACCAGAAATGTGCCTGATCAATGGCTCTATGTGAGATGCAATAAAGAGTAAGCATTTCTTCCAGTGGTGTTAAATACATTAGTATTAAAGCACTTGCTTGGTATCTGAAAAACCATAGAATGGGATACATAGGACAGCTTGTTTTAATATAGTTCTAAGAAACCCTCTGTGGTTATCTTCTTATGCCTTTGGGAGAATGAGGAAGAACCACAGTGAATGCTTATAAGGGTTTCATGAAAATGGAGAGAAGCAGAAGTGAGGTGGGTGCTGAGAAGAGGAAACCAGCCTCCACACTCACCTGAGACTCTAGTTACTTTCCCCAACTGTAACTAAGAATGGAATTATAAATGACTGTCTACCCACTACCCCATGCTGTTTTTTCTTAGAATAGTGCAGCTGAAGTTTCACCAGGGCAGTCAGAGCAACCTCCAGGCACCAATTAGTCTATTCCTATTTCTGGTGAAGCCCACTTAGTCACAAGGGATCATAATCAAACTCATTAACAGCACCCCTCACAGTCCACATAACAGAATGTATAAAATTTCCCCCAATTTTGCCTTTTCAAAATAAATGTTGTCCTATAATTTGAAAAGCTAAGTGACATTATTCTATTCTTTATGCAGTCAATGTGAGCAATTCTTTACACAAGCTAATCAGTAACCAATCATACTACAAAATAATTTCATCTTTTGGGGGCACCACATTGTAGAAAAGAGAAGGTGTGGCCTTTAAGGAACTCACTGACTGGGTGACATTAGCTGACTTTGCCACAGATGAATCCTCAGCTTGAAAAGTTCCCCCTATCTCAGGTCTCCAAAGCTGAGCTGACTTAGAAAGACTGGTTCTTCTTCCCAACAACTAAAAGATACTCATCTTTCTTACCAAACCAGATCCAGTTCCTAGATAAGTCTTGTCTTTGCAGTGCTAACATCATGACAATAGGCAGGCAGGAGAGAACACAGTAAAGGCCACGGACTCTTTGGGAGCCTGGCTGCCTGCCTTTGAACTCCAACTCTACCATTAATTAGCATATGACTTGGGTAAGCTTTCAACCTTTCTATGTCTCAGTTGCTTGATATTTAAAATAGAAATAACACAGCCAGGCATGGTGGCTCATACCAGTCATCGCAGCACTTCAGGGAGGCAGAGACAGGTTAATCACAAGTCCAGGAGTTTGAGACAGCCTGGGCAACATGGAGAAACCCCATCTCTACAGGAAAAAAGAAATGCAAAAAATTAGTCTGGCATGATTAGAGCACCACTGTAGTCCCAGCTATTTTGGAGCCTGAGGTGGGAGGATCCTTGAGTAAAGAAGGTCGAGTCTACAGTGAGCCATGACCTCGCCACTGCACTTTGGCCTGGGTGACAGAGCAAGACCCTGTCTCAAAAACAAAAACCAAAAATAGAGATAACATGTCTATCTATCACACAGGATTAAGAATAAAATAGGATAATTTTAGATAAATTTATATGTAAAGCACTTAAACCAATGCCAGCAAATAGTGAGTAATTTGTTAACTGTTATTATCATCATTTTAAGTATACATTTTACTTGGCTCATTGATTAAACATTCAAACTATTTTTTCAGTGCTTACTATGTGCCAAGCATGCTGTTGGATATATCAGTGAACGAAACTTCTCCCATTGAAGAGTTAATGCTGTGGTGAGGGAGAAGAAAAAATAATCCAAGTAATAAGAAAATTATATAGTATGTTACTGCTTTTTAAATAGAAAACAAAATAGAGCAGAATAAGACATAGGAATGGATTGTAATTTTAAATTAGTATGGCCAGGGAAGGCCTCATTAAGAAGGTAACATTTGAGCAAAAATTTGGAGCAATTTCTGGGTGAAGATCATTCCAGTCATGAAGAACAGCCCTTACAAAGGTCCTGAGGCTTGAGTGTATGTAGTCTGTGGAAGGGCAGGGAAGCCGCTGTGGTGAAGTAGAGTAAGCAGGAAGAAGGGATGAAAAGATGAAGCTAGGGGATGGGGCAGGGCAAAGACACAAGCTTTTGCTCTCAGTAAAATGGGAGCCCTTGCAGAATTTTCAGTAGGAAACTAATGTGGTCTGACCTGCCTTCTGAAAGCATCACTCTTGCTGCTCAGTTGAGAATAGGCCATGCAGGAAGGTGGGAAGACTAAAAACAGGAAGACCTGCTAGGAAACTATTGCCAAAATCCATGTGCGAGATGAGTAGCTCAGATTGCGATAAATGCAGAAAAGATATTGAGATGTAATCAGATTATTGACACATGATAAAAATAAAGATAACAGATTTCCTGATGGAATGTTGGCAGGAACAGCATGGAGAATAGGATCTTAACTATCTCACCCACTAGAAAACCTGCAGTGACCATACCTGTTGTTTCTTACCATTAAATCTTTGACAACTAGCGAAATTCCTGGCACATAGTTGTCACTAAAAATATTTGTTCGATCAAAAAAGGTAAACAATATTCTAGGAGATAGAAGATTAAAATAGAATGTTTATTTTTAATCAGAATTTTTTTTTTCTCTTAGAGCAGTACTTAAGAATCTGGGAAATTTATTAGTCATCAGTAGATTGATTGGTACAGATGAAATCAGAGATTAGGGAAGTAAGAGAATCTTAACAGATATTTTTACTGGATGAATAAAACCAGATGACCTGCCCTGTAGCGTACTCTTATCTAGTGCCCTGAGTCACTGTTGTTCTTCCCTGGATAGTATTTTATACAAATAGTCACTTGTAACAGTTTACATTCTGTGTGAACCAGCCTACTTTTGGATTGTAAATATTCTTTAAATGTGTAATTATTATCAACTTGGCAATATGCAAGTCTTGCATGTAGAGCCATTTAATTTTTAAAAACTTTTTGCACAGCCTAAGTTTGTTAATTGTCTACTGGTTTTCCTTTCTAAACCATTGGAGAAAGGCATATTGGACTGAGAATTTACATCTAATTGGTGATATGTTTCTTTTCTCCTTTTTAATAATTGTTCTGCTGCAAATATATCAGCAAGGTTTGATAATAAGTTCTTCAAGCTACCAAAGATCTCTTGCCTCTTTCATACGTTATACCTTTTCTGATATATGTCATTTGCAAGTGTAAAGTGGTATCAGTTCTTTAATTTTTTTCGTAAGAAAGTATGATGCCTTTTTAACAATAAATAGAAAATGTGCCTTGGTCAATTATTTTTCCAGTAATCAAATGAACTTTCCTTCTCTTATTTACATTGTGTCATAGTCCTCCTTGTGACCTGAGCACACAGTTGTGTCATTCAAATCTGGGAACAGAAGAAGGGAACTCATGTTGAATCAATACATTTGTTTGTATTAGCATTGAGAGCTCAATATATCCTCATAGATGATAAGGATATGTTAAGTTAGCTAAATATATACCATGGATATTGCATATACTAATATTTAATGAACATCCTGCATGCTCCCTAGAGCATTATTATGGAGTGATTTATTATGAAATAAGTAACTTTAAGGTATCAAAATTCCAAAGAGTTTTCAAATTTCTCTTGTACATTTAAGCTACACAGCTGACCACAGGTTGTCTTTAAACTATTGTCCAACTATGCTGATACAATAAAACCAATTTCAATACCCATTTGAATACTTTGAAGCCAAATGCCAGCTATCTCACATTAAGGATCTGGGGCATTTTAAGTGATTAGCTCTTTGGGAAAATAAATATGGTCAAATAACATATGGAATTGTAGCTTTCAAAAGCACAAGGTAGCTTGTATCTGAAATGACTGGCCTCCTATGCATACAGTTTTTGACTAAAAAAAGGGACATAAAAACTGTGTGTGTGTGTGTGTGTGTGTGTGCGTGTGTGTATAAAATGCCCAACACCTCCTCAATAAAGAAGTGTCAGTCATAAAATTTTTACCAATTAGAAGTGAAAACACCTATTAGGTATAAGGTCATTTGGGGGGCTTGGAACCTATGAACTTCAATTCCAAACTTCTTAAATACCAAAAAGGAGTGCAATAGAAAGATAAAAAATTATCATTGATGAGGTAAGAGGGATATTGTGTAATAATGAAAAAATTCCTTGATTAAATGCAGCATTGCCATGCATCAACAGCATCATTAGCTGCTAGGCTTCAGGATTTTAATAAGGAATCAAAGACCAAATGAGAATGATTTAGAATCTATTATTCAGGAGGCAAGAAATTGGAATGATAATCATATCAAATGAGCCAAAAATAAAGGATTAAGAAAAGGTATTTAAAAGTGAGTAAGAATAAAATATACAAATTTAAGCAAGAACAAGCTAATACCTCATTACAATGACTTGACATTTAAGATAGGCACACAATTTTAAATCCAGCCCTATGAAAATCACACTTATATTATTTGTAAAGTCTACTAGATATTCTGTGTTTATATATGAAGACATTAGAAATGACTAATTGTTTAGCTATTGTAATATCTACAATTTTCCATAAACAAAACTTTTCCAAGTGGCACAGTATAGGGCAAGTGAATATTTGATATTTTTCTACTAAAAATCATAGTCGGTGACATATCTACCTGCCCTATGTACTTATGTGTACCTATTTGTCCATTCCAGTAAGTTACATCTCTGTGCTATAATATATGCCCCTACATGCAAAAGAAATGCCACACAATTCTAAAATTTCCTAATACCTTGAGGTTAGATGCATTTATAGAAATTCTCTGTGGATCCGTGATGTGTGGGGTTTTAATGCTTTCTTTCCTTGCAGTACACAGGAAGTAAATCAAACACTTCAAGTACTGGACATTAATAATACCCCCATCCTCAAAGGAGGATTCTACTCTTAATGGAAAGATTATTCTCCAAACCTCATCAGCAGTGCCAGCCTCAAGGTGACTCACTCTCCCACCTGAACCTGCAGCAATTTCTTCCTCCACTGCTCTTGCCAGACATTAAATGTTGCCATCCTCCACAAAGGGACATTAATAGTCTTGAAGGCAATATGTTGTTTTTGTTCTTGCTTTCTTGTCCCCTCCCTTGGAGCTCATTATCTTATATCTGCCCTCTAAGAGTATAACTAGTAATCATCTAAGGAGAGGTAGAAAGATCTTGAACTTTACAGGTAAAGAATAGAGGGAAAATGTTTAAGTAAATTATTAAAACCAAGATAACTCATTATTCATAAACTAGAGATTAGCTATTCCAAATGTCCTTAATATTTGTGACTGTCAATGTCATTTATTAATATACTCGAACTCATTCTGGATTCAAAGTACAGTTACAAACACCATTTTCTCACCTCTTTAAATGTATATTCTATTGACAGAAAACAAACACAAGGTTAGCAGAGATGACAAAACATGTTGAGATAACATATAAACAACTTGTCCTCTGGATAGTTCAACATGGTGCCCTTTAGCACTTGAAGGAAAGAAAACCTTTCTTTGTAACCTGTAGACAATATTGACTAAATTCAAGTGTATAACACATTCAGGCAAATAAACACTTATCTAGAATCGGAGATCTTATTCTTCAAGAAAACTAGACTCTTCAGTGCCTTTCAGTGTTACCTAGGACTTACGACTAGGTTCTTATAATACACAAAACAGGAAAATGAAAAACTATGTGGAAGCATGCAAGGGTATACAATTGCCACAGCCTCCAGTCCATTCCTGTGGAAATGCCTACACCTTGAGACTATAAGTGAGTCATGCTTGCAAAACACTGTGTAAAAATTTTCACTTTCTCTGTTCAACCAGTAAAGAGCATTTAGTCAAGTTGAGCAGAAAAACACTTTTCTCTCTCCTCAGGTATTGGGCACAGTGTTCCCTTTTGAAAAAGCCTTACTTGACACCCCCTTATTTCTGTCTCCTGTGTTAGATACTGGGCTCAGTGTTCTCTTTTGAAAAAGCCTTACTTGACACTCCTCTGTGAGTCATGACACATCATGCCCCAATTTAAAGTCTCCTTGTACACCGAAGAGAAGCTGCTATGAGATGTTCAGATGCCTATCTTTTGGGCTACAATGATGATTCAAAGTTTGCAAAGAATATTGACATTCTTGGAGGAAGGATGCCAAAGTATACTGCACAGGCCTCTTAGGAAGTCCAAATCCTTTCTTATGCAAAGACTCTCAAATAATTCAGAACTGTGGTAATGTTATGCTACAGAAGGCAAGAAAAAAGACCTTTCTGTTCCTTTCCACATGAGATAGTACAGTTTGATTACTAAAAAAATGACGTCCACAGAAATTCTATTTGCCCTGAAATTTTTCTTTTAGGGAAACTAAACATGTGGCCCTATTCCCTACAACCCACACCTACACATATTTTCAGGTTTCCCACATAGTCCAAAGTCACTTTTCTATAATGAGCACAGATTTCCTTTTAAATGCAACAGAAATAAGCTGCAAGTCAGATTAATGATCAGGCATGTAGGCTGATGTTTATTTTATGGCTACTTATACCATAAAGTATAAGTTGAATATATCTTTTGTATGAAAATAACATATAGCAATAGTAGCTTAATTCCTTGCTACTCAAAGTTTGATCTGCAGGTCAACATCACAACATTATCTGGGCCCACCCTAAACCTACTGAATGGTAAACCTATATATTAGTAATATTCTCAGGCAATGTGTATGCCCAGTGACTGTTGAAAGCATTAAGAGATCTCCAGGCCAACAGGGTTTGGAGAATATGAGCAAGGGGCTAGGACTATAAACTCCAATGGGATGTAGAAAGAGTTGGTGGAGACTCTTTGCCTCCATGAAGAACAAATGTCTTCTTCTAATTAAAACACTGCTATAGCCACAAGACTGACAAATAAGAATTGCACTCTGAATTTAGGACCTGTGCAACATAGTGTCAGAAAGTCAAGGTGATGCGGAGGGCCTAGTTCTGCTAGGAGGTGGCTGGATTATAGATCTCTAGCCAGAAGGGACGGAGGGCCAATGAAATAGCTAGGGAAACAGTGAAAACAGCATCAAGGTCTTTTCAACAGTTCCTTCAGGTGCACTAATCTTTTGGATCACAACCTTGGTGTCAGATAAGAAGTCACATGGAGTCTACAAGAGACCTTGCCAGATCAAAGGGTTTGCATATTTTTTAAGGCTATTGATACACATAACCAAACCTCCCTCCAAAATGTTTATGCCGTTTTATAGCTTAACAAGCTGAATATGAGAATGCCTGCTACCCCATACCCTACCCAAAAATAGAACTTGGAACTTAGACTTCAGGATGCTCTCATAAAGGGCAAGGACTATCAAAGTACTTTAGTTCCTAGCCCCGAGGAAGAGAGCATCAGAAAACATAGGTTATACAGTATCAATTTTAATCTCACGAAGTTTACTTCACAGAGTTCACTATTTCCTTTCATAGCAGGAAACAGAAGAATTCAGGCTAGGGCCCTAAGAAAATGATGAAAGTCTTTCCTCCAAACATTTTCCAACATTGGGCTTCACATCTTCCTGCTTCATCTAGCCCAGAGAAGGTTCACTTTCTATCCTCTTCAAAACCCTCATCTGCAGCCCAAGACACCGGCAGAGCTCCAGGTGTACTGTACTCAGCTTCAGTACATAACCCTCATGAGAGAGTTCAGATTGGAAGAGCAATTGTGGAAACATGATGTCTGCCTTTGGAATGTGCCTCAGTACATTAAGAACCTCCTAGCACTAAACCTGAGGCTATACTCATTCTGGTTCACACAAGAAAGATTGAAGACTAGCTGGCAGTCGGGTATGGGTTTGTCTACAGCTAGATTTGGAAGGGGTGTCTTTGAGTATAGTTAGTTCTATCGCCAAACTGTGTCTTTTATCTGTCCTCTAATCTCTATCTTCATTACACAGCTAAAGTCCAGATCCTCATTCATCAACTAATGCATCAAATGTTGCAACAGTGCCCTTAGTTGTTCATTTCCTGTTCTTTCCAGATTCTAGCTGGACTAAGCTGATTATCCCCCACCCCAACCAAATGACTCAAGTATAAAATATGTTCAATTGTATTTTTAGTCTGGCCTGCTTAAAATAGATTGTCTTTTTAAATAGCAAAACTCTCTTAATGGCAAAAGTCATCTTATTTTTTCTAATATGGTCAACTATGAGTCCACAAAAGTTTACCCTCCAAATTTGCCATCCAAATTATTTTCTCCCCTGTGAGAATGGTTTAGAAGCTATAATAAAGCAAATAAATTACAAGTCTGGTAATTCACTATAGTTCTAACAAACATATAACATAGAAAATACATGACTATTAACATTGTCACATTAAAACAAACAATAGCTTAAATGGGCAAGATGTATAAAACAATGGATTTCTATGTACTTTTTGTTATTCTATGATGGTCCCCCTGTGTCTGAAAAAAAGATATTTCTTTAGAATATTAGCTTTGTGTAAAAAAGGTGTTTCTTTACAATATTAAACTTTATGAATTAAGAGGGATATCTGCAAATGTTTCACATGAGGAGATGACTGCAGCCGACATCTGATTCCTTCGTGCCTGTAACTGACACCTCTCTGGAGAGCATCTAAGATGTTCTGGGCTGAAATCTTTACCTAGTGGACCACTTGGGGAGATATTTAACCTCACTCTCATCTCTTTTCCTCTAATAGCTTATCCATTATGACTCCTATTTTTCTCTAGCCTTCATCTTCTTAAGTATACTTCTTACATATTCAGTGTATCCTGTTTGCTTTTCATGCTTCTGTTTTAATTATTGTAATATTACATAAATATGATTTGGTACCAGTTTTCTTTAAAAATGCATGCTATTTAGGATGTACTGGTTATGAATCAGGCTCTTTTTAGTTTGCCTGGAAAACTACTTCTGAGGGAAAATAAATTCAAAGATTCGATACCTAATTATAAATATGATGTTAAAATGCAAACCACATGTAAGTTCAGGCATGCTAAGTAATAACTGGTTTCAGGCCTTATTGCTCCTACAAAAGAAATCTCTACTGATTTGTCCCATCACCAATTAAGTACATGATCAGTCAGCTTAACTTCACCACTTCATTCAGGTGGCATTGCTTCAAGAATTCTAATTACATCCATAAATTACTCATTTATTTAATAAATGTATATTTTTGTATGCAGCGGTTTTAAAAAATATGATCTCGGCCAGTGCAGTGGCTCATGCCTGTAATCCCAGTACTTTGGGAGGGCGAGGCAGGTGGATAACAAGTTCAGGAGATCAAGATCATCCTGCTAACATGGTGAAACCCTGTCTCTATGAAGAATACAAAAAATTAGCTGGGTGTGGTGGCACGTGCCTGTAGTCCCAGCTACTTGAGAGGCTGAGGCAGGAAAAATCACTTAAACCCAGGAGGTGGAGATTGCAGTGAGCTGAGATCACACCAATGCACTCCAGCCTGGGCAACAGAGTGAGACTCCTCCATCTCAAAAAAAAAAAAAAAAAAAAAAAAAAAAAAAAAAAAAAGAGCTCAGCCCTATGTACACCTTCAAATCACACTCTCTCTATTAAAAAGTGAAATACATAACAGAATCTCTGAAGTCACAGTGCCAGAATAGGCAATTTAGAAAATCTCTCTAGCAATTCTGATACACCTATCCATGCCCAGCGAGAATCTTTCTATATCCTTTTTGAAAATCTCACTAACTGCCATGGCTTTATACATTTATTGGCAAATAACCTTCGAATATATATTTTCAACAGTTTTTTCCCTGAACTCCAAAGCCACTTGCTTCTGAATTTGTGTCATTAAAGTGGTTCCTCACATAAAATATCCTCAAAACCAAACTTGGGGTCATCTGCTTTGCATATGAAATTCTCTAGGGTATCCTATATCATCAGATAATTCTGTGTATATAGCCACTAACATTATTCTTTTTAAAACACAAAGAAATGAAAGAGTGTCTACTCCATAGACAGAGCAACCTGACACTAGTTATTTTATTTATTTTCTTCTCGTTCCTGTATCTTAGAACTTACATCTTATCTCTCTTCCGGTCTAGTTAATTCTTTACCCACAATGTGTTTCTAATCTGCTGCTTGCTCTCCATCTTCACAATTATTCCCTACAGGCTAGACCTTTAGTAACTGGTATTTATGTGATTGCCAAGTACCCAACTGCAATCCCATCCTTGATACAGTTCTTCAGTTATCATTCTTCAGAAGAAACCTGATCATTTCACTCCCTTACTTAAAATCTTTGAAGGTACCTTCATCACCTAATAGATTAAAGTATTTTGAGGGATGTAACATTCTCCAAGATATAGCCGTACATTCTCTATTTCTTGCACTTGAAACAGATAAAGTTTCTCATTTTAAGACATAGACATTTTAACCCAAGTGTCCTTGCATATTTGAGGCTGCTCTATTTAGTTGGACAATTTGGGCTTGAAAAGCAGCTTAACTCTCTAATTTCAAATGTATAATGCATAAATTGAGTATAGCAATAGCTATCTTCCAAATTTGTTGGAGAATTATTAAATGAGGTGTTTATAAAGCCCCAAATATACATTCTAGTGCAAAATTAATGTTCAATAAGTAGTTGCTATTTAATGCTGTTCATTTGTATCTGACAGTTTTAGCATTATATTGTGAATATTTCCCTCATGCCATCAAATAGTCAAATGTAGAAATATGATTATAAACTGCTGCATAGTAATAAATCACACATATATAGATCTAAATTTATTTTACCAAGTGCCTATTGGCAGACATTTATATTGTTTTCAACTCTTTATTCTTATAAATAGCAGTATAATAAACATCATAAAACATAAATCTTTGGGAACACCTCCAAATATCTCCCCAGGATAAATTACAAGAAGTGGAACATTTTAAGGCTCTAAAAACTTATTGCCAAATTACCCTCCAGAGAGGTACCAATTGATGTTCCCACTAGCAACACATGTCGTTCCTATTCCCTGCACCCTTCCACCTTACAAAGTTTATTCTTTTTCTCTCTCTCTTTCTTCAGTAGTGTGGTGGTATCTTGCTTGTTATTGTTACAACAACTAAACACTGCATCTTTAATCTATTTGATTATTTTAGTAAGAGAGGGCAGAACCCCATCTGCCTTGCAGAATTTTAAGAGTTTTTATTTACTCCTCTCTTGTCTTTTGTTCTTAGAGGAGTAGATTGTGTATTTCGGACATTGTTCAAAGAGTTTGCATTATGTTTGAAGACATTTCTTAAATTAGTAAACACCCATACAATTCCACCAATCCCCAATAACCACCAATGCATATAAAAGCCTAACCCTCCATATTGGAGCATTTTATGATTCTGACGTTCATCCCCCAAACCCTGTCCTCAAAATGTAAAAATCCATATCCAATGATAAATGGCAGGGTAATTATCAGGAGTAATAGAAGGGACAAGACTACTTAACCTCAAAATAATTTTCCATCTCAATCAAAGCTCTATTTGAATCCCTGGTATAAATGGTCCTTATCTAATATCAAGAGATCAGTTAAACACCAAAAATTGCATAAATCCTACTTATCAACTGGTAGAAGAGGAGATAAAGGCTAAATGATTTTATACACTGTTTACTAGCTAAGGAAATACAGGATGTTATAAGGTTGTAGTTCAATAGGATTATGTTCATCTTATACTCATTCTCTCCCCAGGGTCAAACATATTGTAATCAATCAAAAAAACTGTTGAATAAAATTTAAAAAAGACATATTAACCAGACTGAACTCTCGACTACGTTCACTTAAGCAGGGAGCCGTAGAATAGCTCTCAGAATTCTGATTAAACCTCCTCAATGGGTTTAATTTGCATTTATAGGGTTGATAATAAACATAGCTTTAATTTCATTATTAGCTATTTGCATTATTTTGTTGTGAAATATCATAGTATCATATGCTTTCATATGTTCTGATATGGCATATGTTGCATGTATTTTTGATCCAGCAAGTCTTCCTGTAGCCATTTAAGCTAATAAAATATAGAATGACATAAACACAAAATGTATTTTAAAACATTTATGTTTTTAAATGTTTAAAAACTTTAACTGTTTAAAACATTTTAAGTTTTTAAGAAGCAGAAAAAAAAGAAACCATCTATATAAACATGTAGTTAAATGCACTATGACACATCTATACATAAGACGACTATTCTGTCATTAAAAATGACAATATAGAAGCACAAAGAAATTGCTTAATAAGTATTCTTAAGTGAAGACATTAGGTCACACAATTATATATGGAATAATGTCCCATATTCCTTTACTGAACCTGTCATCAACTATTTCATCAAATCATGCAAAGATTACCAACAACCTCATATTATAAAATGTAGTATTCAGTTCAATCCTCTTTAACACTGTCATTTGACACAGGTGATTGCACCTTCCTCCTTGATACAGCTTTGGCACTTGACTTCAGAATAACCAGACACTCTGGATTGTCTTTCGTCACTGACAGTTCTTTCAAAATCTCCTTTTTGGGTTTCTCTTCACATCCCCAGTCTTAAAATACTGAGTTTCCAGTCCTCAGTCCTTGGTTCTTTCCCCTCTGTTCCACTCACACCTAAGTGATTCCATCTAGGCTTATGGCTTAACTACTTCCTATTTAGAGTGAGAGCTCCCAGATTTCAGTCTGTAGGTTGGACCTCTGCCTTCAACTCCAGACTCTGCAATTAGCTGCCTATTCATCATCACCAGTTGGACATTTTTAAAAAGGAGTTCTGATATAGATCCAAGATGGCCGTTTAGGAACAGCTCAGGATTGCAGCTCCCAGTGAAAGCGCAGAGGGTGAGTGGATGCCACATTTTTATTGCCCACAGACTAAGAAATTCCCAGGCAGAGGAGCTCCATGGGTCGCCAGTGCGGCTGTTTTGGCCAACGCAGCTGTGCTGGCCGGCGCCTCTGCTTTGCCCCTCGCGGCTGCTTTGTCAGCGCCCCGGAGCAGCGGTTCTCCGTACAAAATACACTGGTCCGGGGGCCCTTTTGGCTGGCGATTGGAGCCACAGGAAATCGCCCATTCATCTGTTTAAAAAGGGGTCTGAGCAGGGAACCAGGACAGTAGATTCCAGGGCAAAAAAAGCACGATGAATCTCAGTGCGACTGTTTAAGCCAGCGCAGTGAGTCGCCGCACGAGAAAACAAACAGACCCCAGTGCCTCTTCAACAGGCGACTGGAACACCAACTTAAAAAAAAAAAAAGGCTCTGAGGCAGGGAGCCAGGTGATCAGGCTCAGTTGGTCCCACCCCCACAAAAGAACAGCAGTCAGAAACTCTCTGGATTGAGAGTTTCACAGCAAGTGCAGCTGAACCCACGATGGTCCAGCTCTGTGGGGGAGGGGCGTCCACCATTACAGAGGCAGCCCACCACTACAGAGGTAGTCAGCCAATGCTGAGGCAGCCTGCTGTTGCCAAGGCAACCCGCCAGTGCAGAGAGACTCTGCCTTAACAGACGCAGGCCACCATTGCTGAGGCAGTTCTAACTACACCCATATAAACAGGACTGCAGGGACGTTCACTTGGCAGCTGGGCGGAGCCCACAGCAGCTCTGCAAAGCCTCTGCAGGCAGACAGTGACTAGGCTGCCTCCTTGCTGGGCAGGGCAGCTCTGAAGGGAAAAAAAAAAGAAGGCGGCAGCAGCATAACGGAAACTCATAAAGCCCTAAATCCCTGGGACAGAACACCTGGGAACAAAAAGTGCTTTATGAGTTCTGCTGCAGCAGACCTAAACGTACCTGCCCAGCAGCTCTGAATGAACAATGGAGCTCACAGCTCAGCATTTGAGCTCCTATAAAGAAGAGACCGTCTCCTCAAGCAGCTCCCTGACCCATGTATATCCAAAGAGCCACCTCATAAAGGAGAGATCAGGTTGACACTTTGCGGGTATCCTTCTGGGACAAAGATAGCAGAAGAAGAAAACTGGTAACAACCCTTATTGTTCAGCATGTGCTGCAGTTGATCCCCAGGCAAGCAGGGCCTGCAGTGGACCTCAGTAGACCTACAGCAGAGGGGCCGGACTGTCAGAAGGAAAACCAAGAAACAGAAATAACCTCATCAACAAACAGAACGTCCACTCAGAGACCCAATCTGAAAGCCAGCAACTACAAAGATGACAGGTGGATAAATCCATAAAGATGGGAAGAAACCAGTGCAAAAAGGATGAAAACACCTGAAACCAGAACACCTCTCCTCCTAAAAGGGATCACAACTCCTCACCAGCAAGCGAACAAGGTTGGATGGAGAACGAGTGTGATGAAATGACAGAATCAGACTTCAGAAGGTGGGTAGTAAGAAATTTCTGTGAACTACAAGAACATGTTCTAAACCAATGCAGAGAAACTAAGAACGTCGAAAAAGATTTCACGAAATGCTGACGAGAATGGACAAAATAGAAAGGAATTGATGGAGCTGAAAAACACAACACGAGAACTTCGCGACGCATGCACAAGTATCAACAGCCGAATTGACCAAGCAGAAGAAAGGATATCAGAGGTCGAAGATCAACTCAATGAAATAAATTGGGAAGGCAAGAATAGAGAAAAAAGGGTAAAAAGAAATGAACAAAGTCTCCAAGAAATGTGGGACTATGTGAAAAGACCTAATCTACGTTTGACAGACGTACCTGAATGCGACGAATAGAATGAATCCAGGCTGGAAAATACTCTTCAGGATATTATCCAGGAAAATTTCCCCAACCTAGCAAGGCAGGCCAATATTAAAGTCCAGGAAATACAGAGAACACCACAAAGATATTCGTCAAGAAGAGCAACCCCAAGGCACATAATCATCAGATTCACCAGGGTTGAAATGAAGGGGAAAATACTAGGGGCAGCCAGATAGAAAGGTCGGGTTACCCACAAAGGGAAGCCCATCAGACTCACAGCAGATCTCTCGGCAGAAACCCTACAAGCCAGAAGAGAGTAGGGGCCAATATTCAACATCCTTAAAGAAAAGAACTTTCAACCCAGAATCTCCTATCCAGCCAAACTAAGCTTCATAAGTGAAGGAAAAATAAAATCCTTTGTGAACATGCAAGTACTCAGAGATTTCGTCACCACCACGTCAGCTTTACAAGAGCTCCTGAAAGAGGCTCTACACATATAAAGGAACAACCAGTACCAGCCACTCCAAAAACATGCCAAATGGTAAAGAGAATCAACACAATGAAGAATCTGCATCAACTAATGGGCAAAACAGCCAGCTAGCACCAAAATGGCAGTATCAAATTCACACATAACAATATTAACCCTAAATGTAAATGGACTAAATGCCCCAATCAAAAGACACAGACTGGCAAATTGGATAAAAAGACAAAACCCATCAGTGTGCTGTATCCAGGAAACCCATCTCACATGCAAGGATACACAAAGGCTCAAAATAAAGGGATGGAGGAAGATTTACCAAGCAAATGGAGAGCAAAAAAAAGCAGGAGTTGCAATTCTCATCTCTGATAAAATAGACTTTAAAGCAACGAAGATCCAAAGAGACAAAGAAGAACATTACATAATGGTAAAAGGATCAATGCAACAAGAAAAGCTAACGATCCTAAACATATACACACCCAATACAGGAGCACCCAGATACATAAGGCAAGTTCTTAATGACTTACAAAGAGACTTAGACTCCCACACAATTATAGTGAGAGACTTTAACACCCCATTGTCAATATTAGACAGATCAGCCAGACAGAAAATTAACAAGGATATCCAGGACTTGAACTCAGACCTGGACCAAGCAAACCTAATAGACATTTACAGAACTCTCCACCCCAAATCCACAGAACATACATTCTTCTCAGCACCACATCACACTTACTCTAAAATTGACCACATAATTGGGAGTAAATCACTCCTTGGCAAATGCAAAAGAATGGAACAGTCTCTCAGACCACAGTGCAATCAAGTTAGAATTCAGAATTCAAAAACTAACCCAGAACCGCACAGCTTCATGGAAACTGAACAACTTGCTCTTGAATGTTCACTGGATAAACAATGAAATGAAGGCAGAAATAAAGATGTTCTTTGAAACCAAGGAGAATGAAGACACAACATACCAGAATCTCTGGGACACATTTAAAGCAGTCTCTAGAGGAAAATACACAGCAATAAGTGCCCACATGAGAAGTAAGGAGAGATCAAAAATTGACACGCTATCGTCAAAACTGAAAGAGCTAGAGGAGCAAGATCAAAAAAACTCAAAGCCTATCAGAAGACAAGAAATAACTAAGATCAGAGCAGAACTGAAGGAGATAGAGACACAAAAAAACCTTCAAAAAAATCAATAAATCCAGGAGCTGGTTTTTTGGAAAGATCAACAAAATAGACCACTAGCCAGATTAATAAAAAAGAAAAGAGAGAATAACCAAATTGATGCAATAAAAAACGATAAAGGGGATATCACCACAGATTCCACAGAAATTCAAACCATCATCAGAGATTATTACAAACAACTCTATGCACATAAACTTGTAAACCTGGAAGAAACGGATAAATTCCTGGACACTTGCCTCCTCCCAAGCCTAACCAGGAAGAAGTCGAAACCCTGAACAGACCCATAACCAGGTCTGAAGTTGAGGCTGCAATTAAGAGCTTACCACCCAAAAAAAGCCCAGGTCCAGACGGGTTCACAGCCGAATTCTACCAGACATACAAAGAGGAGCCGGAACCATTCCTTCTGAAACTATTCCAAACAATACAAAAAGAGGGAATTCTTCTCAAATCATTTTATGAGACCAGCATCATCCTGATTCCAAAACCCAGCAGAGACTCAACAAGAAAATAAAACTTCAGGCCAATATCCATGATGAACATAGATGCAAAAATCTTCAATAAAATACTGACAAGCCGATTGCAACAGCACATCAAAAAGCTTATCCACCATGATCAAGTAGGGTTCATCCGGGGATGCAAGGCTGGTTCAACATACGCAAGTCTATAAACGTAATTCACCACATAAACAGAACCAAAGACAAAAACCACATGATTATCTCAATTGATGCAGAGAAGGCCTTTGACAAAATTCAACAGCCCATTATGCTAAAATCCCTCAATAAGCTAGATATTGAAGGAACGTATCTCAAAATAATAAAAGCTATTTATGACAAACCAACAGCCAATACCATACTGAATGGGCAAAAAATGGAAGCATTCCCCTTGAAATGCGGTACTAGATGAGGATGCCCTCTCTCACCATTCCTATTCAATATAGTACTAGAAGTTCTAGCCAGAGCAATCAGGCAAGAAAAAGAAATAAAGGGCATTCAAATAGGAAAGGAGGAAATCAAATTGTCTCTATTTGCAGACGACATGATTGTATATCTAGAACAGCCCATCATCTCAGCCCCAAATCTCCTGAAACTGATAAGCAACTTCAGCAAAGTCTCAGGATACAAAATCAATGTGCAAAAATCACATGCATTCCTATACACCAATAACAGACTTAAAGAGAACCAAATCAAGAACAAACTTCCATTCACAATTGACATTAAGAGAATAAAATACCTAGGAGTACAACTAACAAGGAACGTAAAGGACCTCTTCAAGGAGAACTACAAGCCACTGCTCAATGAAATAAAAGAGGACACAAACAGATGGAGAAACATTCCATGGTCATGGTTAGGAAGAATCAATATCGTGAAAATGGCCATACTGCCCAAAGTAATTTACAGATTCAATGCTATTCCCACCAAGCTACCAGTGACCTTCTTCACAGAACTGGAAAAAACCACCTTAAACTTCATATGGAACCAAAAGAGAGCCCGCATAGCCAAGTCAATTCTAAGCAAAAAGAACAAAGGGGGAGGCATCACACTACCAGGCTTCAAACTATACTACAAGGCTATGGTAATCAAAACAGCATGGTACTGGTACCAAAACAGAGATATAGACCAATGGAACAGAACAGAGGTCTCGGATGCAATGCAACATATCTACAACCATCTGATCTTTGACAAACCAGACAAAAACAAGCAATGGGGAAAGGATTCCCTGTTCAATAAATTGTGTTGGGAAAACTGGCTAGCCATGTGCGGAAAGAAGAAACTGGACCCCTTCCTGACACCTTATAATAAAATTAACTCCAGATGGATTAAAGACTTAAACATAAGACCTAACACCATAAAACCCTAGAAGAAAATCTAGGCAAAACCATTCTGGACATAGATGTGGGCAAGGACTTCATGAACAAAACACCAAAAGCATTGACAACAAAAGCCAAAATAGACAAATGGGACCTCATCAAACTCCACAGCTTCTGTACAGCAAAAGAAACAGTCATTAGAGTGAATCAGCAACCAACAGAATGGGAAAAAATTTTTGCAGCTTACCCATTTGACAAAGGGCTGATATTCAGAATTTACAAAGAACTAAAAGAAATCTACAAGAAAAATCTAACAAGCCCATTCAAAAGTGGGCAAAGGATATGAACAGACACTTTACAAAAGAAGACATACATGAAGCCAACAAACATATGAAAAAATGCTCATCATCACTGGTCATCAGAGAAATGCAAATCAAAACAACATTGAGACACCATCTCACGCCAGTTAGAATGGCGATCATTAAAAAAATCTGGAGACAACAGATGCTGGAGAGGATGTGGAGAAATAGGAACACTTTTGTACTGTTGGTGGGAGTGTAAATTAGTTCAACCATTGTGGAAGACAGTGTGGCGATTCCTCAAGGACCTAGAAATAGAAATTCCATTTGACCCAGCAATCCCATTACTGGGTATATATCCAAAGGATTATAAATCATTCTACTATAAGGACACGTGCACACGAATGTTCATTGCAGCACTGTTTACAATAGGAAAGACCTGGAAACAACCCAAAAGCCCATCGGTGATAGACTGGACAAGGAAAATGTGGCACATATACATCATGGAATATTATGCAGCCATCAAAAAAGATGAGTTTGTGTCCTTTGTAGGGACATGGATGAACCTGGAAACCATCATTCTCAGCAAACTGACAGAAGAGCAGAAGATCAAACACCGCATGTTCTCACTCATAGGCGGGTGTTGAACAATGAGAACACATGGACACAGGGAGGGGAGGACTACACACTGGAGTCAGTTGGGGGGAAATAGGGGAGGAATGGTGGGGGGTGGGGAGCTGGGGAGAGATAGCAAGGGGAGAGATGCCAGATGTAGGTGATGAGGAGGAAGGCAGCAAATCACATTGCCACATGTGTACCTATGTAACAATCTTGCATGTTATTCACATGTACCCCAAAACCTAAAATGCAATAAAATAAATAAATGGGGAAAAAATCATTTTGAAAAGCAAAAAAATATATAAATAAAAATAAAAAAATAAAAAGGAGTTCTAATTAAAGATATCAAAGCCAAACCCCTGATGTTTTACCCTCTAAGTTACTCCTCCCACAAAATCTTCATCATATCAAACAATGGCAGCTCTAAATCTTTGGACTAATTATAATGGGGTGTGGTGGGTCAGGGTCCAAAGAGATGAAGAAGAGGAAAGTTAAAGAGAGAAAAGGAAAAAAAAATCTGTTCTCCCAGTTTACTCCTAAATCTGTTTGACTATCAGATCACCATAAGCTTAATTTTAGGCCTGTGTAGCATCAACTTCTGTAACATTAACTGTCAATGTTCAACAAAAGTGATCCCTGCATTGACATTAATATGATCTGGGTAGTAACAAAATTCTAGTTCCAAAGTATTATTCTTATTAACAGCATACATTCTACCTGATGGTGAACAATTTTAGAAGTGATCCCTTTAACTTCAGGAGCAAGATGAGGATGTCCATAACTACCTCATCTATGCAAGATACTGGAGTTCCCAGATAGCATCATAAGATAAGAAAAAAAAAATAAAAGACATAGAGATTGAAATAAAAGAAACAAAATTTTATTTCATTCGTTCAAATGAAATAAAACAAAAGCACCATTAACAAATGTTTTACCTACATTCAAAATATCAAATAGTTTATGAACAAAATAACTACATTAATATGATTAGCAAATTTGCTAAATGAGAGACCAATATGTGGGGGGGGGGAAGTCAATTACATTTCTATCCACCAGGATTACAAAATACAAAAATTTGTCAAGAATAAATTTACAAGAGCAAAAACATGTATGTATAAGATAAAAGTAAATCTAACAGAATAATATTGCTTATAAGAAAAATATAGGTCAGGTACAATGGCTTATGCCTGTAATCCCACCACTTTTGGAGGCCAAAGTGGGAGGATTACTTGAGTCCAGAGTCAAGATCAGCCTGGGCAACATGGCAAAAACCATCTGTACGAAAAAGAAATACAAAAACAAAACAAAACAAAGTTAGCTAGGTGTGGTGGTGCCTGCCTGTGTTTCTAGCTACTGAGGAGGATGAGGTGGGAGGATCCTTTGAGCCCAGGAGACTGAAGTGGCAGTAAGCCATGACTGTACCACTGCACTTCAGCCTGGACAATAGAGCAAGACCCTGTCTCAAAAGACAACGAACAAAAAGCCACATATACACAAAAAAGAAAGTTATAATGTGCTTTTGAAAGAACTTAAAGAATAAATAAATAATGAAGAATCATGCTAGGTTAATAGATAAGCAGACAAAATATCTTAAGGATGTCTTAAGTTCTTAATTTGAAGATTCAATGCATTTTTAATCAATCTCAATAAGAATGTACAACAATCTCCAGTGACACACAATTTACCTACATAACAAACCTGCACATGAACCCATGAACTTAAAGTTTAAAACAAAAGAATTTTAAAATTTGTATAGATGAATGGCTAATAACAAAAAAACATATTGAAGGAAATATACATAATGGATTAAATACGTAAATGTAAAAGGTAACATTTTTGAAAAAGTAAAAAATATTACCTTTAACCTTTCAAGAAAGAAAAGAATTTCTTCAGCAAAAATGTAAACCACAAAGGAACAACAATCCAAAAATTTAGGCATAAGATTAAGACTTCCTGATTCTCAAAGGAGACACAAAATAAAGTTGTAAATAATTGTGTGGTATATTTACAGCACAATTACCAAAAGTTTCATGTCCAGAACATATAAAGAAATCAAACAAATTAAAGAACTAGAGGAGCATGAACAAACAAATTCAAAAGTTAGCAGAAGACAATCAATAACTAAGATCAGAGCAGAATTGAAGGAGATAGAGACACGAAAAACCCTTAAAAAAATCAATGAATCCAGGACCTAGTTTTATGAAAAGATCAAAAAAATAAACCACTATCCAGACTAATAAGGAAGAAAAGAGAGAAGAATCAAATAGATGCGATAAAAAATAATGAAGAGGATATCACCACTGATCCCACAGAAATACAAACTACCATAAAAATACTATAAACACATCTATGCAAATAAACCAGATAATATAGATGGAATGGATAAATTCCTGGACATTACATTTATCCAAGACTAAACCAGGAAGAAGTCAAATCTCTGGGTAGACAAATAACAAGGTCTGAAGTTGAAACAGCATTTAACAGCCTACCAACCAAAAAAAGTCCAGGACCAGACGGGTTCACAGCCAAATTCTACAGGGATACAAAGAGGAGCTGGTACCATTTCTTCTGAAACTATTCCAGATAATAGAAGAAGAAGTAATCCTCACTAACTCATTTTATGAGACCAATATCATCCTGATACCAAAACCTGGCAGAGATGCAATTTAAAAAGAAAATTTCAGACCAGCATCTCTGATGAACATCAATGCAAAAATCCTCAAAATACTGGCAAACTGAACCTAATGACACATCAAAAAGCGTATCTATCACTATCAAGTCGCCTTCATCCCTGAGATGCAAGACTGGTTCAACATATACAAATCAATAAACATAATCCAACACATAAACAGAATCAAACACAAAAACCACATGATTATCTCAATAGATGCAGAGAAGGCCTTCAACAAAATTCAACAGCCCTTTATGCTACAAACTCTCATTAAGCTAGGTATTGATGTAACGTATCTCAAAATAGTAAGAGCTATTCATAACAAACCCATAGCCAATATCATACCGAATGGGCAAAAAATGGAAACACTAACTTTGAAAACCAGCATAAGAAAAGGATGCCCTCCCTCACCACTCCTATTCAACATAGTATTGGAAGTTCTGGCCAGGGTAATTAGGCAATAAAAAGAAATGAAGGCTATTCAATTAGGGAAAGATGAAGTCAAATTGTATCTATTTGCAATGACATGATTGTATGTTTAGAAGACCCAATAGCCTCAGCCCGAAATCTCCTTAAGCTGATAAGGAACTTCAGCAAAGTCTCAGGATACAAAAACAATGTGCAAAAATTGCAAGCTTTCCTATACACCAATAATAGACAGAGAGCCAAGTCATGAGTGAACTCATATTCACAATTGCTACAAAGAGAATAAAATACCTATAAATACAACTAACAAGGTATGTGAAAGATCTCTTCAAGGAGAACTACGAACCACTGCTCAAGGAAATAAGAGAGGACACAAACAGATGGAAAAACATTTTATGTTCCTGGAAGAATCAATATTGTGAAAATGGCAATACTGCCCAAAGTAATCTATATATTCAATGCTATCCCCATCAAGATACCATTGACTTCTTCACAGAATTGGAAGAAACCACTTTAAATTTATGTGAAACCAAAGGAGCCCACATAGCCAAGACAATACTAAGCGAAGAAGAAAAAAAAAAAAAAGAAAGCTGGAGGCATCACGCTACCTGACTTCAAACTATTCTACAAGTCTACAGTAATCAAAACAGCATTTTACTGGTACCAAAACAGAGATATAGACAGAACAGCGGCCTCAGAAATAACATCACACACTACAAATACCTGATCTTTGACAAACCTGACAAAAATAAGCAATGGAGAAAGGATTCCCTATTTAATAAATGGTGTTGGGAAAACTGGCTAATCATATGTGGAAAGCTGAAACTGGATCATTTCCTTACACCTTATACAAAAATTAACTCAAGATGTATTAAAGATTTAAACATAAGACCTAAAACCATAAAAACCCTTGAAGAAAACCTAGGCAAAACCATTCAGGAGAGAGGCATAGTCAATGACTTCTTTAGTAAAACATCAAAAGCAATGGGAACAAAAGCCAAAATAGAAAAATGGGATCTAATTAAACTAAAGAGCTTCTGCACAGAAAACAAACAAACAAAAAAACAAACCTATCATCAGAGTGAATAGGCAACCAACAGAATGGGAAAAACATTTTGCAATTTATCCATCTGACAAAGGAGTAATATCCAGAATCTACAAAGAAATTAAACAAATCTACAAGAAAAAAAAAAAAAAAAACCATCAAAAAGAGGGTGGAGGATATGAACAGACACTTCTCAGAAGACGACATTTATGCAGCCAACAAACATATGAAAAAAAAAGCTCATTATCATTGGTCATTAGGGAAATGCAAATCAAAACCGCATTGAGATACCATCTCACAGCAGTTAGAATGCCAATCATTAAAAAGTCAGGAAACAACAGATGCTGGAAAGGATGTAGATAAATAGGAACACTTTTACACTGTTGGTTGGAATGTAAATTAGTTCAACCATTGTGGAAGACAGTGTGGCAATTTTTCAATGATCTAGAACTAGAAATACCATTTGACCCAGCAATCCCATTACTGGCTACATACTCAAAGGATTATAAATCATTTGATTATAAAGATACATGTACACCTATGTTTATTGTGGCACTGTTCACAATAGCAAAGACTTGGAACCAACCCAAATGCCCACCGGTAATAGACTGGATAAAGAAAATGTGACACATATACACCATGGAATACTATGCAGCCATAAAAAAGGATGAGTTCATGTCCTTTGCAGGGACATGGATAAAGCTGGAAACCATCATTCTCAGCAAACTGACACAAGAACAGAAAACCAAACACGGCATGTTCTCGCTCACCAGTGGGTGTTGAACAATAAGAATACATGGACACAGGGAAAGGAACATCATACACTGGGGCCTTTCAAGAGGAGGAGGGCTAGGGGAGGGATAGCAGGAGGTGGAGGGCTAAGGGAGGGAAAGCATTAGGAGAAATACCTAATGTAGGTGACAAGGTGATGTATGCAGTAACTCACCATGGCACGCATATACCTATGTAACAAACCTGCACTTTCTGCACATGTATCCTAGAACTTAAAGTATAATTAAAGTGAAAAGGAAAACAATCCCAAAATAAAGGGCAAAACATATAGCTCAAATGTTTCCCACAGAAGGAAGAAAATATAGCCAATAAATATTAAAAGCTGCTCAAACTCATTACCAATCATGGACCTAAAAACTGAAACCACAATGGGATACTCTCTCACTTAAGCTCACAAAAAAAAAAAAAAAAAAAAAAAAAAAAACAAACTTAAAACAAAAAAAAAAAAAAAAAAAAAAAAAAAAAAAAAAACTTTAATGACATTACAAAAAGAGTTGATAAGAATAAGAATCAACAGAAACTCTTAAACACTGCTCTTGGGAGAGTAAATTCATACGAAATCATGGAATTATCTAACAAAGCTGAAAATATACATATGCCCCAACCCAGTCTCGTGGGTCTTAGATATGTCTTTGGTAGTATGTACCAAGAAACAGAAAAAGAATATCCACCGTGACCTTATTTTCAACAGAAACAAACTATAAAAATATGTTCAGCACGAGGAGAATAATTGTAAAATATTCATGTGATAAAGAACTCTGTGAAAACAAGTGAACAACACAGGGTAATAATATGGATGAATCTTGGAAATACAATGTTAAGTGATAAAAAGCAAATCATATTAGGGCATATCTAGTTTGATACCATTTATATACATTTCAGTATATATTCAGTTTTAAGATTGAGCATATACTCAATTAAAATTGAATATATACTGAATTTTAAAATTGAATATATACAAAAAAAAATTAAAAATTAGCTGGGAATGGTGACATATGCCTGTAGTTCTAGCTACAGGAGGCTGAGGCAGGTAGATCACTTGAGCCCAGAAGTTCAAGGCTGCAATAAGCTATAAACACAAAACAGAACAATGTTTATCTATGTGGTAGATTGAAGATTATTGCCAGCAATAACACACAGGGGGCTTAACTGTAGGACTTATCATCTATGTAAGGTTTGTTAGGGATGCCTGGTTATATATTTGTTATTCTTTATAACTTACCTAATTATTGCATTTATGCTCTTGAATATACGAAGTATTTCATAATCTTTTAAAAATTAGAATAACATAACTTTTGGTTTCAAGGTTGTTATAATAAAACAAGGTATACTTTGGTCAATAAATTGCTATTTATGTGTCCTACTGACTATATTCTCAGGCAAGAGGAGGCTAGGATATATTCAAGCTGGCTCAAATACCTATAGCTTCATCCCAAACCTTTTGTCTTTTCAAAGTTCTATGTGAAAATGTCACATTGGGAATCTTCCATTTGCCTCTCCACATACACTTCTGCACCCTTCTACACTCTTCTCTGCAATGAGATAGTGACCTATATGAACCACATGAATAAGTTTCCATTCTCTTTCACTTTTAGTTGAGTCAATGGAGAGCCCCCACAAGTGATTGGATGGAGGGAGGAGAGTGAGATCAAGGTATTCATCCCTCTCATTACTTCCGAACAGGATTGTCTCTAGCTGGCTATGTGTCCCTGGACCACATGCCACTGTTCCTTTTCAAGGCTGCCAACTCTGCATAACGTCTTCCAGGTTCTGGTAAATTCCTCACTCCTTTGGACCTAGAGGGCCTAAAATCTGATGTTAACCCATATTAAACCCTAGGTTGCTGTGTCAAATATGTGGTTCCCCTAAACTGATACCTTTGAAAATAATCCTTTTGTAAATAAACCCTTTTTGAAATAGTCTATTGTTAGTGTGCCATCCATTTCTTGTTGAGACTTTGCCTGACATAAATGGAGAGGGATGGAAAGTAAAGCAGGGGAGAACACATATCAGAAGTTAAAAATACATATAAAAGTATTCAGAGGGACAATGAACATTGTTTAAGGTTATTTAAACCCAATGACCATCTTAAAAATGAAAAAAAGAGGAAAAATGGTAAGAATGTAAGTAAGGGTCTTAATTCAGAGATATCTAACCTCACATACAGTAAGTCCTCATTCAACATGGTAGACAGGTTCTCGGAAACTGCAACTTTAAGGAAAACGACATAACAACAAAATTTACCACAGGCTAATTGATGTAAACAAAAGTTTCTATGGCATATTCCTGGTAATAAAAATATTACCAAACTTCTAAAGACCTACAACATGTCTACTATTAAACACTGAAATAAATGTGAGCTGCATACACATTTAAGAAAGATTAATAAAATATTAATTATTTGCCCAATTTTTTGGTGCATCAGTGAGTTACAACAGTCTTGGTGGTACATTAACTCAAAGAATAAATGTGTGAAAAGTCAAAATTGTAAAATGCATCTCCTACCACCAGGTCGTTCAAAACAATGATATAGTGGGCTCATTGAGTGCTTTCCTACTGAATCACTTACTGTGATGCATTTGTTTGATTATCACATATTTTACAAATTTTCATTTTACAAGTTGTAGTCATTCAAACTGCTTATTCCAGGTTTAGGGTGGCAGGTTGTCAGGGCCCATCTTAGCAGCTCAGGACACAAGGTGGGAATCAACCCTGGAGAGGATGTCACCCCATTGCAGGGCACTCTCATATCCACACCACACTCACTCAGACAGAGACTACTGAGGCTAACCCCAGTTAACCTAACATACACATCTTTGGATATAGGAGGAACTGAAGTACCCACAGAAAACTTTTGCAGACGTGGGGAGAATATGCAAACTTCATACAGTGACTCTGGCTGGTAATTAATTTTTTCCCGTTAATGTTATAAAGAAATGATATTGAATTAAATAACATTATTGGAGGACCTGCTGTATGTTAGCTCATTCAACAGGGAAATCGCATTTTGAATACTGTAAAAGGAATGTGATTCTCGTGATAACTTTATGTAGAATAAACTGTGACCCAAGACCCTGGAAATAAGAGGTCCATGATGTAGCAAGCCAATTGGAACTACCTTACTGACATCAGTCTCAGAATGCATATTTGAGAGGATATCCAAGTGTGGTTCTTTTACACTTGGTCTTGCATCACAGTTTGCAGATTCTGATCTCGTCTGGCATGCCTCATCTGTGAAGTGAATTCCACCTGGATGTCAAGCAAAGTGATGACATGACATGACAAACAAAATGGGAATTCAGAAGAACAGCTCTTTTTGGCTGCCAATAATACTTTAATTTGTCTCCTATCACCACTAATTGTTTTCGATCACACTGTTCAAGGCCTTTAGCAGCATTTGATATTCCATTCTAGGCGTATTTCAAGTCTTTATTGCACCAAAATGAAAACTCATTAGTGTCTTGCTCTGCCTCCTTTTAAACCCAGTCTTTTCATATTGTCCCTTTGCCCACAATGGACCCTGGAATGTCTCCCTGTTTATCACCATCTGCAGATCTAATTAATGTGCTGTTTTGCTCACCTTCTGGATGATTAATAAAGATGTTGAATAAAATCAAACTTAATGTCACAACTTGTGGCACCCAGTAGTCACCTTTCTCCAAATAAACACAGTTTGATTTTGCATCTGTTCAGAGTCTCTTACTCTATTCTCAATCCATATGAAGCGTGTTCTTCTTGATTTGCTCCTGAGTTTGCAATCTGAACCAGGGGTCTCCCTCAGAAAAATAAGTCCTTTGTAGATTGTACTCCCTGTGTCATTACTGACATAATCCAGTGCTATGTACAAGGAAAGATGAAGCAGATTTCTAAAATGATATAGTCTATATTTTAATAACACTTTGGAGAGTCTCAAAATGTCATTACAGTTACTATATGATTTGGCCTTTTCAACAACCGGTGACTTTATAAAGCAGGTTATATATTTCTCATGAGGAACCTGAGACTCAATTTACAGAGAATTAATGATAGTTTCAGTCTAAGATTCTGAAATTCATACTTGCTGATGCCTAATTTGATGTTCTAACTAGTTAAAATATGCAACCTCGAGTTTAGATATTAGAAGTTTTGGGGAAAAAAAACTTTTACCATACCTTCAATTCAACGTTTGAGAGTAAAAGCTAGGTTTTAAAAATACCTAGTAGTATGAATTTTAATTTTTTCTCAATGCTTTGCGTGTGGTGGTTCTTACTGATACCAAGCTAGGTATTAAAGGCAAATAAATGAGAAAATAAAAGGTAAGTCTTGTAAATATCCTGTTATAAGCAGTAGGTACTTGTATATATGCCCATAGATAAGGCTCATCTTTCTGTTGGCTTAACAGAATGCTCACAATAATTCATAGTCAGCTTGGCTTTTATTAATCCCAGTTTATTACTTATGAACGGGTTTTTCCAGCTGATTTTCTGCTTCACAGGAGAGGTTTTACTACTCCTCCCCCTTAGGCCTGGTCTTCTCCCTTCTAGTGCTCAATGATTGAACCCTGAATTCATCCGAAGGCCACAGAGACCTCTGACCTCTATTAACCAGCACTCAGTTTCTTCTAAAGGGAAAAACGCCAGGAGCTGACAGCATATTCTTCACTTGCTCTTGCCTCTGGGATGATCTGCAGTAGAGGGCTTCTCATCTTAGTATTACTGCTGATTTCCAACTCACTGCAGAGTTCCTTTATGAAAGGGGGCTGTCAGGAGCTCCTGGTCATGTGTGTGTGCAGGAGGTCTCTGCCCTGTCCAACCATGATGATAAAGAGCAGGATGCAGGACAAGAACATAAACGGCAAAGCTGTGTATTCCTTCATTAAGTTCCTGCCACTGGCCAGTTCTTAGACACTGTAACAATTAGTTGTGTGACCCTTAAGGAAGTTATATATATTCAGTTTTTCTCATTTATAAGAATAATAAAAGTAAAAACTTCCACCAGCACAAAATACATAATGTGCCAGAAAAAGTTAAAGTCATACTTTCTTGCATGCTATGCCTCATCTCTTCTGTCTCATAAGTAATTTCAATCGTCCTCAAAACTTACTAATCAAATAATTATTAAATCGTAAAGGCACATGCCTTCTTTAAAAGGTATTTACATATCTTATAAGGAAACTATTTTGGGTGAAGTTTTATATATCTAGGAAAAAGCAGAAAGTAAAGCATGCTTTGTTAGCCTCATGTTAAACTTTTAAATAAAACTACAACCAAAGATGTAAATAAAAAGAAAATGTCTCAAACCCATTGTTCAAGGTATAGAGTAGAATTTGGTGCATATATCCCATCGTTCACTTCTTCCCAACAACTCTGAGTCCTGATTACAGAGTCTAAGCTAAAGGGCTGGAGCAAATGGGAATCAGACTTCAGTATTATTGATGGTAAAACTTAATTGGAGAATGTATCAGGAATCTGAAGACAAAACGAGTTTTTCTTTTCTTTCAGAGAAGGCGAGGTCCACAGAACTGTATATTCAACCTGATCTGGTTCTGTGGCTCTATCACATCACATGACGTGGTTAATTTCATGTGTCAACTTGACTGGGCTACAGGATACCCAGGTATCTGGTAAACACTATTTCTGGCTGTGTCTGCAAGAGCGTTTCCAGAACAGGTTAGCATTCGAATTGGTGTACTGAGTAAGTCAGATGGCCCTCC
Organism: Sapajus apella; assembly: GCF_009761245.1. NCBI lineage: Eukaryota > Metazoa > Chordata > Mammalia > Primates > Cebidae > Sapajus > Sapajus apella. The sequence goes on from NW_022436990.1 coordinate 16,986,978, forward strand.
CCAAAGGAGCAAGCATCATCCAACATGTTGAGAGGAGTCAGTGGAGGGAACAGAAAATAAAGTTGAAGTTTCATCCACCAGAACTTGTAAGTTTTAGTGATCATTCCCCTTCTACAACTAGAGATACTTCCACTTCTATAGCTAGAGATACATGAGTAAGTAATAAATGGTTGCTTCTTACATCATCGCCACAGTCATAAATTTTACATAGTTGCTCAACAAAGTTGATGTTGGAAGTTTTCCCAAAAAGAACACCTAATGAATAACCAGTTATTTACCTAAAATTCTCTAAGGCATTTGGTCTCAAGAGGTGGTGATGAAGGGTAGTGTTTATTTAGTATAAACTTTGTATCAGGCACTTCACATATATTATCTCATTCCCCTCCCACCTAATTCATGTGTTAGATACTATCACAAATATTTTAGTGATAAAAAGGCTGAGGCAACAAAGGCAGAGAAAGTTAAGACAATTTGTTCAAAGTCACATAGACGGAAAGAGGGTATAGGCAGGGTGGGGATCCAGCTAGGATTTAGCTCAGAACCAAAGTAGCAGGCTACACGTGTCCAGCAATGAAAAGAAGCAGCAGACAAACGAAAGCAGACACATCCACACACACTGGTAATTTATAATCAGCCACACTGTGGAACTGGGAAATACACCCTGGCAGAAAGCATTCCATCCATGTTTCAACACGTATTTCTCTTGTCTATCTGCCATACTATGGCATCTCTCACTAAAGGCTACACAAACCCTTCTAAACTCTTCCGTAAAGGAACTAAGCCCTTGGAAATTATGTTCTTTAGACTCCCTTACCAAAAGGTCTTTGGTTATGTTCCATCATAAAAAGCCCTTATGTGGGATTTGGGAGGCAAACAGGAAGAACAGACCACTATTTTTAGCATTAGCTGAGGGTAGATGCATAAGTGAAGGCAGGGCTTCTGGGATTCCTCTCTTCTGTGGCCCAGTCTGGAATGCAGTGTTGCAATCTTGGCTCACTACAACCTCTGTTTCCCGGTTCAAGTGATTCTGCTGCCTCAGCCTCCCAAGTAGCAGGGATTACAAGCATCTGCCACCATGACCAGCTAATTTTTGTATTTTTAATAGAGATGGGGTTTCACCATGTTGGCCAGGCTGGTCTCGAACTCCTGACCTCAAGTGATCCATGCACCTCGGTCTCCCAAAGAGCTGGGATTACAGGCATGACCACCACGCCCTTTGCCTCTACTTCTGTATTAAATTTGTTCCTACTCAAAATATCTACAGTGGCTTTAAAAAAAAATCTACCTCAAGGGTTGGAAAGCTGTGGCCCAAGAGATAAATTTGGCTTATACTCTGTTTTTGTAAATATCAATTTGCTGGGCTATAGCTACTCCCACTGATTAACACTGTCTGTGGCTTTTTTTTTTTTTTAAACTTTATAAAGGCAGTTGAGTAGTTGCAACAAGAAACCAAAGGGCTCATGTGGTAGCCTCCAAAGATGTCCATGACCTAATTCCCAGAACTTGTGAATATATTAAATGATAAAGAGACTTTGCAGAAGTGACTAAGGATTTTGAGATGGGAAGATTATGCTAGATTATCAGAGTGGGCCTAATGTCAAGGTCAGAGAAGGAGATTTGAAGATGCTCTGCTGCTGTTTTTGAAGACCAGAAGAAGGTGTCACATTCCAAGGCATGTAGGTGGGGAGTTGGAAAAGGGAAGAAAATAAACTTTCTTCTAAAACCTCAAGGAAAAGCACAGCCCTGCCAATATCTTCATTTTAGGTCTTCTGACCTCCAGAGCTTTAAGATAATAAATTTGTATTGTTTTAAGCCATTAAGTTTATGGTAGTGTTATACCAGGAGAAAAGAAAACTAATCCAACCTGGAAAGTCTAAAATATTCACTGGCTGATTCTTACAGAGTAAGTTTGCTAGCTCCTGGTCTACCAAATATACTTACTTAGGGGTGATTCTGGTTAGGGACAGAGTATTTTCTCTGAGACAATGAATAAAGAGCTTCTGGTTGGCTATGTTTTGTTGTGTCTTTAGCTTTTTGAAGGAAGGAAAGATAAAAGAAAAAAAGCTTAGCATACATCCCTTATGCTAAACTCCAGTTTAAAATTATCTTCCAGAAAATCTAACCCAGGGCTGATATACTCATCAAAAATTCTGGGGCCACAACTAACATCTTCACAACCAGAGAGGAAAAAAATCTTTCTCTACTGCGGAGCTAATTTCTAGGAAAAAGTTTTTGTTTGTTTTCTACTGTTTCTTCTTCTAGATAATTAGTCCCAGTCCTGGACCAGTAGATAGAGTGATAGGGATAAGATAGATTGTGTAACGTGCCCATTGCTTACACCAATGGAGCAGGCACTATATCAGTAGATTTCTTGAAACCAGATGGTTGACCAGGACACAAATTACCCATGTATTCACTTGAAAAAGAGAAATGAATGCGGATAAGGCAAAAAAAAAAAAGTCCTTTGACATATCTTTTTCCCACAACAAATTCTTATATCAGATTATAAATCTTAAATTCATGGACATGATTTAATAGTAATGTTTCCATATGATGTCATCTATTTAATACTAGAAGAACTCTAATTTTGCATGATTTCACTAATATGCATTTTATTTAAAATGATATAACCAGAGTCATGATTATGGCTCAATTGTGTTCCCCCAAAATTTATATGTTGACATCCTTGCTGTGTCTTTAAGGTGAAGACCTGAATATTGCCAGCAGTATGATAGTAATTATCCAAAACCCACTGGGAAAGCATTTGGGGAAAAAAGAAGTGTCTGTTTTTTTTTCACTGACTGCTCAACATGCATATTCCTAATTTCTTACATCTATGCATTACCACCAATTTTAAAAACTACCATTTTATCACAGGCTGCCTCCACATCACCATTTTTCTTCCATTCTAATGAGTTCAGATCATCTTTCTTGCTCATGACTTTTGTCATTTCCCTCCTATAGCTTCCTCCTCTTTTTTCTTTATATAAAACTCAGATACTTCAATGGCCACACAGTATTATTTTAAATTATTTCCTTCTCCCTCATCTCTTTCCTGCATCCTTTGTTATTCATCATGTTGTGTCCCATGTAACTTTTCTACTCACTCTTCTCATTCTTTCAAATGCTTCAAAATTTCCAGAAAGCCTGTAGTGTACAATTTAGATTAGCATACACTTGCCCCTCTGTGATCATTTCTTTCCTGCTAACACTCTCTATCGGCCACAGAAAAGGAAGTATTTGGGTGACATATTTTTGAATTATACAGGACAGCTTGGCAGGTACCAAAAATTTTCTACTCACAGATTGATTGTCTCAGACAATTCTAAAAACACATCTGCCCCCAGTGATGTAATTTTCTTGATAGTAAATCCATTGTAATCTACTCAGATAACCACTTGCTATTTATATCAAACTAGTTTCCAATTCTGAGATGTTAAATATAGGATTCTTTACATTTCCTGACAGTCATTTCTAATAAACCATGGCGTATCCAAGAATGAACATTTAACTTTATAGAGAATCAGCTGCAAGGCAAAAAGGTTTAAAGCACCAGGTCAGATACAAGCCACAAGAAAGACCTCTATTTCTAAACTAAATAGAGCATTAGAAAAATTTTAGAGCTAGAAAAGACCTTACAGATCATCCATTTCAATCCTTTTAGAAGTAAGGAAACCAATACAATTTGAGAGCTCAGACAGCTCATTCAAGTTCATACAGCCAGCTGGGGGGCGGAAGAGTCAAGTTTGAACACAGGGCCCTGGCTTCAGCACACAGGCTTGGTGCTTTTCCTGTCATACCCTGAAGCAGCACCAAAGAGTCTGTTTTGCACGGTAACAGTTCTTTCCATTTTCATAGAACAGATTTATTCTATCTGGAAGCTTAGAGAAACACATTGTATTATATCAACAAAATGAGCTGTCCTGAGTGCTAAACTTTTTCCTATAGAACACAGATCTGCAAGATGGGGAGCAGGATGGCTGCTGTCTTTAACCTGAGACCTGAACTTTAAAAACATGCAGAGAAAAACAATGTCTTTGTTGTCTCAAGAAGAAAACCATTCCTGTAAATTTCTAAATTTAATGGTATCAATAATTAGCCCAGCTTGGGGTTGTTACAAAGGAGGATACATTTGCCCAGGGTAGTGGTATTGTTCTGTTTATGTTAAGAGCCCATGCAAAGAAAACATGTTTTATTCTAAATAAATGACAGTGACATATATTAAGAAAAACTGGGGAAGTAGAAAGAAAACTACAGTGGTGTGTTCAGCGGAATGTGGTTCCCTAACACTTTGAGAACCTCATCTGACAAACCCCTTTTACTTCCAGATAACTTAGAGGAATGTTTGCAATCCAAGAAAATCCAGGGAATGCCAATATAGGGAAAAACAATGTTACTTTAGAGTCTATCTGTAAAAACCCACACTAGGTTATTATGTTTTACATTTGATTAAATTTGTGATCATATATATTAAAGTACCATTCAGATGACTTCATAACCTACTATTCCATTTAATTTATTTAACCATTAAACATAGACACACATATAACAACCAGGATTGAAATTAGAGTGTCATAACTTCACATAAATAAAATGCCATCACTATGAGTAATTTTATAATTATATCAGTTATCTTTATGTCTAGGAATTACGGTTCATTAGCTGTTATCAACTGTAAATTGAAAGATCAATCATATTTAAGGGAAAAAATACCAAGTACAAAAACGATGTTATATAAGACACATTTCATTAAAATACAATGCAATAAATAATTATACATTTTAACCCTCTAGTTATTGTACTTTGCAGCCTAATAAGATTGGTGTTGAAGCCTTATTCAGTATCTTTAAATTCCAGGATCTGATGTTATTTAGGTTGTTTGACCATTTATTAAAAAATATTAAGTGAAGGTTTGTTCTGTGCCTACAAATGTTTGAAAGACAAACAATGAAATTTGATGTGGCCTCTGCACTCAAGGGCAGATAATGACTTTATTTCTACACATTATAGTCATAACTTTATTTCAGACTGATTCTTCCTGGCCAAAGCCTCCACTGAATAAGGCACGATGGTAGGTAGAGGGTCTGATCAAGATGTACGTGGAGTCAATCTACTACTCGTAGTAAATGTATTTCACTTTACAGAGCAAGTTAATTTTATACAAATTAGCCCAAAGTTCTAAAGTATATCTTATTTTCATAATTTTACATTGTATATTTAGAACTAGTAGAAATCAATTCCTTCTTTTAAAATAAATCTCCCAACAAACTGAAATTTTGGTGCCAAATCAATTAAGATGCATTATATGGTGCTGTAGAAAAATCACTAGCCAGGGAAAGGGGACCCTTGGGTGCTAAGCAGGGCAAACATATGATTTATAGTCTGTACTAGGGCACCACTGAGAGTGAAAGGGGGTGCTTTTACTAGCTACACCAGGATAATGTGTGTCAGTGGGGACTGCGTCCGGAAAACCTGGGCATACACATATCCTAGCTCCAGTACCAGGTCTTCCCTCAGTAAACTGTGTTCACAGATGACAAGTCAGAACAAGACCCACTACTTCTTAAAATGCTCCACTGGCTTTCTTCATCCTTAGAATAAAATATAAAGTTCTTACCAAGGAATATATGGCCCTAAAAGATCTGACACTGGACACCTCTCCAAACTTGGTCTACCATTCTCTGCCATTCACTCCCTGTTTCCCCTGATCTTCAGCCCATCAAGTAGAATCAGGCTCAGAATAGCTGAAGAGTCCATGGCCTTGAACAATCTCCCTAGATAGTTTTATGGCTCCATCCTTCTCTTTATTCAGATATTCCTTCAACAAAGACCTCTCAACGCACCTTCCCCGACAGCATTTATCACCTTCCTCACACATGACTTTATTACTTCTCTTATCCTTTTTTTTCCTCTTCATAACAATTTATTCCTTCCCTTATGCTTTGTATCTGTCTGCTTGTTTACTTTTGTCTCTACCCTAGAATGTTAGATGTATAAGGTCACAGACTTCTTGTTCAATATTGTATTATATCTCCAGGACCTAGAATAGCATCAGCACATTTCCACCACTGGAAGAGTATTTGTTAAATAAATGTTGAATGTATGAAAGTATTTATAACTGCTCTGACCCTAAGTCCTTATGTTACATAAAAAAGTTTGACAATGCGACCTGTTTTCTGATTCTTCTTTCAGCTTCTCCATGCAGTGAGTCATATCCCTTCTCTGTACACTCATAGGCTGATATATAGCTCGATTATTGCTCTTGTCACACTGGCCATCACCAGTCATGGAAGTAAGCATCAAGACATGAATGAGGAGACTGTACCTTGGGAGCTAATTAGGAAGCCTTATATGGGCAAAAAGGGGTAAAGTGACAGTGAAAATACAGTCATCAGTCAGATCTTGGGGGCCAATTTTTGTAAAACAAATTAAAGAATCTATATTTCATTCTAAGGCAATGGGTGGTCATTAAAGGATTTTAAACTGATGAGTAGGATCAGAATTGCTTTTCTGGGGATAAGTCTGGCTGGTTTCAGAAGGATAAAGTGTAGTGTTAACAGGACCAACTGCAGGGAAGTCCTAAGGTGTTCTTGGCAGTGATTCCATCCAGAAATGACTGGTCTGATTAGGGAGAACCCTGGATAGATCCACCTCTCCATATCCCTTAAATTTATCATTTAATAATCTTACTGTCTCTCTAGGTTAGAATTCCGCTATATTGCTGTGAGAGGGAACATAAAATATTTTGCAGCTCTATGGAGTGGATATGCTACAGGAATGGTGGTGCACCTGTAGTTCCAGTTAGTTGGAAGACTGAGGCAGGAGGATTGCTTCAGGACAGGATTTAAGACAAGTCTGGCCACCATAGTAAAACCCCAATTATACAAAAAAAAATTTAAAAAGTTAGCCAGGCATGGTGGGACATGCCTGTAGTTCTACCTACTCCAGAGACTACTTAATCTCTGGAGTTCAAGGCCACAGTGAGCTATGGTGGCACCACTGCCCTCCAAACTGGGTGACAGAGACGCTGTCTCTTAAAAAAAAAGGAGAAAAAAATTAACAACTCACTGCATGGATTACTTAATCTAGATTCATTTTCCCAGATTGTCACGGATTGCTTCTTATTAAACAAAATTCTTAGTGAAGAAGTTAGACATGTTAGGTGGTAGATAACACACTGTGGTTATGGCTCAAAGTTATTACTTAACCTATAATTTTAGTGGGTTGTAGACATCCTGACACTTCGTGGACCTATTAAGGAAATTAAAAAAAAAAAAAAAAAAAAAAAAACAATCCTGTTTAAGAATCTCTGTTCCAAGATAAAAGAGTATTAATGACAAAATAACAGATTCCTGTGTTAGATTTGCTTAAAAGATTGTCATGATAAGAATCATAGGACATGTGCTTTAATGTTTATCCAAGCAGTACTGCTTTCTGACACTCTGGTGGTCTAGTTAAAAGCCATAGAGTCTCAGGGTGTCTCTGTCTCTGTCTTATTTCATTCTGTTTGGGGGGGATGTGTGTGTAGACACATATTTGAGAAAGAGAGAGAGAGATCTCTCCAGAATAGAACAAACTTTGGTAGATGATGCATGAAGTATGGAATAATTCAGGGACATGAGAGTTATCTTATTTCCTGACAGCTCCTGTTAGGTCTAGCACTTTTAGAGTTTCTTCTTTTGTCAGGACAATAAGGTTTCAGTTAAAATAAAAAAAGTTGCTGGGCTGGGCATTGTGGCTCATGCCTATAATCCCAGCACTTTGGGAGGCAGAGGCGGGCTGATCACAGGTCAACAGTTTGAGACCAGCCTGACTAATATGGTGAAACCTCATCTCTACTAAAAATACAAAAATTAGCTGGGTGTGGTAGTGGGCACCTGTAATCCCAGCTACTTGGGAGGCTGAGGAGGGAGAATTGCTTGGACCCTGGAGGTGAAGTTTGCAGTGAGCTGAGGTCACACCACAGCACTCCTGCCTGGGTGACAGAATGAGATTCTGTTCTCAAAGAAAAAAAAAGTTGCTAGGAAGGTTAATCCACTAGCCCTTTAGCTCAAGTATATTAGTTCTGCTGTCTTAGGGAAGAAGAGCTTTAAAAGAAAGTGATATATAGGAGGCAATTTGTTAAAACAATGTAATAATGCATATTTATTAGAGAGTATTTAGAAAACAAGTAAAATGAAAAAAGCTACAATCATTCATAATTGTAGCACCCCTCTATAAAGTATTAAATTTTAATATACCCTATTTTACATTTTATATGTGATCTTTAAAATAAAAATTCTTGAAAAGGGCTGCAAAGTATTTCACTTTCTGGACATACCATAAGTATGCAATACATTACCTAGGTTAAAATTTGTAGTTGCTTTCAAATTTTAATTATTATAAATAAAGCAATTGATACTTTTGTAGTTAAATGCAAATGCAGTGTCACTATATCAAAGGATTTATGCACACGATTTTTATACATATTACAAAATAGACAGTTTCTTCTTAGGCCTTATCAGCAGTTGTATGAAAATATCCATTTACTCAAATCTGTTAAATTTGGGAATTTGCATTTTAAAAGAATACTTGTCCATGTGGTAGATGAAAATGGTGGTTTGTTTTTTTCATATTTTATTTTCTTGGTCCCTAGTGAGGCTAAACATTTTTTGTAACATGCCAGGATGCTAACACAGTAGAATGGCTGTCTCCCGCCATCAAGATTAACTTGAGGAACACAGCAAGAAAGATCACACAACTGTGAGAAATCCATAAAGTAAAAAAGGGGCTGTTTTGACCTAGTGCTGGTAGGGTACAACTTTGACCAAAGGCAAGAGGTAGCAAGGGAAGGCTATGGGGAATAAAAGAAAAAAAAAAATCATTGGATCTCTAGCAAAGACATGGAACAAACCCAAATGCCCATCAATGATAGACTGGATAAAGAAAATGTGGTACACATATACCATGAATACCATGCAGCCATAAAAAGGAGATCATGTCCTTTTCAGGGACATGGATGAGGCTGGAAGCCATCATCTTCAGCAAACTAACACAGGAACAGAAAGCCAAACACCGCATATTCTCACCCACAAGTGGGAGCTGAACAATGAGAACACATGGACACAGGGAGGGATACAACACACACTGAGGCAAATCAGGGGGTGGGGGGCTAGGGGAAGGAGAGTATTAGGACAAATAGCTAATGCATGAGGCTTAAAACCTAGATGACAGGTTGATAGGTGCAGCAAACCACCGTGGCACACATATACCTAGGTAGCAAACCTACACCTTCCTCACTTGTATCCTGGAACTTAAAAGTTAAAAACAAAACAAACAAACAAAAAACAACTTTGGATCTCATCTCTTGCTTCTCCTTCACCTGTACCTTAAGACAAAGAAATACTTGACAACACACCTGTGTGTACTCATATCTCTAGTCCAAGTAGGCTCAAGAGTAAAATCAGAGCAGAGCAGAAGCTGGTGTTTATAAAAAGCTAAGAAAAAACAGGGAGTAACCAATTCAGACATCTGAACCCAAAATGTTAATTATTACGTAAATATACATATAAATGAACTAAACTCACCCAATACAGCTCTTTACTTGGGGCAGATTTAAAGCATAAGAACTCAAAAAAACGATGAAAACAACTTTTATCAGATGAATGCTAACCTAAAGAGAGCTACTACAACATAATATCAGATGAAATTGAGTTTTGAACAAATAATTACTAGGCTTTCAGAGGGTTATGGCGCCATGGTAAAATTTCAATTCATCAAAAAGGTGTAGCAATTTTAAATATGTTTAAAGCTAATAAAGTGGCTTTAAATACAGATGAAGAGATGAATCAATTTGAGTATTTATAAATATCATTGTAGTAACTGCAACATGATATCAACATACTTCGGTTATCTACAGGTCAAGCAGATATATCACTAAACATGTAAAAGATCTGAACATCATATTTAAAAATGAAATCTAAGTTATCTACAGAAAGTTCTGGGCAATTAGAATGTGTGTGTGTGTGTGTGTGTGTCTACACAGAGAGAGAGAGAGAGAGAGAGAGAGAGAGAGAGAGAGAGAGAGAAGTGGGAAAAGAGAAAGGGAGAGGAAGGGAGGGAGAGATCTACTTAATAAATTCTTCACAACTAAAAGTTAATATGAAAATGAAAAGAAATACTGCTAAAGCATTTGATTATCTAAACAGATACAGAACATGCATTTTATAAAATTAACTACACTTATTCTAAAGAACAAAAACCTCTTAGATATTTAAAAGAGAAAGAAAAGTTTCTTAATTATCCTAAATAAGAAAACATTAGAAGTATTGCCTTTATAATCAGAAATGAGCCAAAGATGCTCACCAACCCCTTTTCTATCCAAGACCACAATAGAATTACATTTTGAATTTCATTCAATCAACATGCATAGCTCTGATAATTCCACAATGGAGAGATTGTGGATCCATGTGATCTTTCATGCATTGCTCCTTGACTCGTAACTTGGTAAAGCCACTTTGGAAAACAGAACATGGTATATCCCAAAACTGAAAAATCTTATACCCTACAACCTAGAGCCTCTACTCCTAGGTATAATGATAATTTGTACACGTATCACAAGAGATATATACCAGAATGTTCCTAGCAGCACTGTTCACAACAGCAAGAGCCTGGAAACAACAAAAATGCAAGTCCATAGACGTCAAAGAATGAACCACTGCAACAAAACATGATAGCCTTTATATTAAATTAAAAGCAAATAAAATATTTTCTTAGGAGCACATGTAAATGCAATGAAATGTAAAAATATGTAAAAGGGAAAGCAGGAAAATGAAAAAGACAAAATTCACAATGACAGTTTCTTCAGGTGGTAGTTGGAGTGGAAGTAGATGGATAGTAAATGGTAATGGGTAGGTTATTTTCAAGTCCTACCTTTGTTTTATGTGGTAGGTTCATGGATGCTTATAATATTATTAAAATAATTATTGTATCTTATTAAGTGAAGTGAAAGCAGGTCCTATATAGGTCAATGATAAGGCTACGTCATAAACTTATATACATCTGAAATCCGATGAGAGAAATAAGATTTTCACTATTTGAGTGCCAAAAAGAAAAAAAAAAAAAAAAAAAAAAGAAGAAGATTAAAACAAGGGACAAAAGCATAGGGAACCGCATGGGTAGTAAAGACAAACTATCTTTTTCTTGTGTTTTCCTAGTGTTTGCCCAACCTAGGTCATTGATTAATATAGCAAGCATAATAAAAGGTCATTGATTAATATAGCAAGCATAATAAAAGCCACTCACTGATTATTGTGCTACAGGAAATAGCCATGTCCAACCTTCCTAGGCCTTAGTTCTCATCTCAAGTCATATATAATATATGAATCATTTTGGAGGATAAATATCACAGAGACTTAAAAGGTACTGTAAATAATTATACACTCATCTATTCACACATACATCCAACATGAAATATAGCTTTGGACAGCTACAGTTGGCACTATATCCAGTTACATTTGAGGCGTGGATGATACAAAGATGGAAGGATATAGGCCATGATCTAGTCCATGATTCGTGGGTTAAAATATTTAAAATTAGAACTTTCAGAAAATTAGATTATGCTTATAATTTTATATATCTATAATATAGATATATATCATATGTCTTTACTAGAGGTAAACCATATTAGAAAATAAAGGAAGAAATTATTACCTGGGATAGTCAGAGGCTACTTCATAGCAGATGTGACCATGGTCCTTTGGAATTGTATCTTATTAAATGAACTAAAATGTATTCTAAAGAATAAGTGAAGTTGACAATCAATTAATAGAAGAAACATTATATAAAAACCACAACAGTGTGATAACATGTGTCTCAGGAATTTTTAAGTTCAGAGGTACAAGTACAGATTTGTTACATAGGTAAACTTGTGTCATGGGGATTTTTCATACAGATTATTTCATCAGCCTGGTATTAAGCTTAGTGCCCATTAGTTATTTATTTTTCCTGATCCTCTCCCTCCTCCCTTCTTCCACCCTCTAAAATGTACCGGTGTGTGTTATTCTTCTCTCAGGAATTTTAATACTCTACTTTCCAAAACCTAAATTTCATGGGGGAAGAAAGCAATGAAAGTAAGAAATTTATACCAGGCTTTTGACAATCTGACCCAGCCTATCATGTTATTTCAAAATAGCTTCCCCATTAGTAACATGAAGACAGATTATATCATATACAGACTTACTCTGCTTGGCTACTGCTAGTAAAATTTTATTTTTCCTCCCAAAGAAATGGTTATCGATCATCCAAGCCACAGTTTGCCTTAGGGGTTATAATGCTGTGGATGAAGTTTCTTCCTTTTCCATGCTGACTTCTCAAGCTTTTCATTCTTAAAAATACATCTTAGCTATTTGATAAATATAAAATGATTCTCATCGTGGCTTTAAATTCAGCATTCGAATTTAGTTTCATCCAACAAAATACTCTGTAAAAACGACTTTGTGATGTCCTCGAAGCCAGTACACATAAAAGCACAAGTAATATAATCAGGCGGGGAGCTCCAACAAATCTCCTCTCACCTATGCTGTGACAAACCAAAGGCTACCGAAATATGCTTCATGGGTCACAAGGAGGGTGCTGCACATCTTTCCCATGCCTCTTGTGACTGAAAAGTACTAACTCACTCCCAGAACTGACCTGAGCTTGCCTAGCAACAGGATGTAGTTGCTAATGGTAACCGTTCCACAGTTACCAGAGATTCTCAGAGAAATATTTGTTCTGGGTGTTTGGGGTCTTTGTCTTTACAGAAGTATGATAGTTTGATAGGCCTGAGTGTGAACTACAACACCTCAAAACCTACACCTGTTCCATTCTTTTGCCTCTTATACATGTGCAAATTTAAAAATTTTCTTGATAGAAGCGCAGTCTACTTTTGAGGACTGGCCTCACCTCAATTCCAGTATCTACCTATTTTTTGACTTCAACCAAAAAGTAGATGCAAATTCTACCATGAGTCACTGGGACTACCTGTAGATTTTCACTCTTCCACATGGGCCTCACCTGTGAGTTCCCAGGTTTGGCTAACCAAAGTTATGTGGACCTGACATCTAAGCAATTTTTTAAAAATAATAATTTAGAAATCAGTAAAATTCACTTGAAAATGTACTACAAAGTTGTACCTCAGAGGTATTTATCAATATGTTGTATTGAGGTTGAAAAATCTTCAGTTTGAACCAATTTGCTTTACAGCAAGATTTTTGAAATGGCTTTATTGGCATTGAGGCCTGGATAATTCTCTGTTGCAGGAGACTGTTCTGTGCATTGCAAGATGCTCAGTAACATTTCTGGTCTCTACCTGCTAGATGCAAGTAGCAGCCCACCCCTAAGCTGTGCCATTCAAGAACATCTTCAGACATTGCAAGGTGTCTGGGCAACTCAGAGGGGGGTCAAAATTTCCCTGGGTTGAGATCTACTAATGTAAAGCAATCTATTTAAAGAAAAGACAAAAGTGAACTCAGAATGATTAGCCAAACAAAACAGACATAATTTAAAGATAACTAAGAATCTTAAAAAATTTAAAGTCTGAGAGAATGGACAAAAATACTAAAACTCAAAGCTTCTATAGTGTTTACAAAGTACTAAAAAATGTTTAAAATATGCAAAGCGAGGGCCTAGAATCAAGTTGATAGTTTTTTTTTATACTTAGATCAATTTATTTTTTACTAGTTCATGTGGCATAAGTTTTCATTCTTTTCCTAAACTTTACTGTGACTCCAGTTATAATGAATTCTGATGATCCTTATTGATTGTTCAGAAGCTTTCTATATTCTGCCATGCTTTATGTTTTCCAAACAGAAGTTATATTTAATTGATCATATGAGGAAACAGTGGTACCTATAGAGACTACAATATGATGCTATCATCATTTACTGATATTGATGGCCATATTGTGGTTATGTAGGCAAATGCCTTGGTTTGTATGAAACATAAAGTATGAGGATAATGAAGTACCATGTGAGCAATTTACCCTTGTGTCATAAAAAAAAAATACTATAATTGCAACTTTTCTGTAAGTTTGAAATCAATCCAATTATCATAAAACAAAAATTCTATGTACATAGTCAAAACAAAGAAAACAGTAGGGAGGGACAATAATGTAAATAGTGATGTGTTTCCACTAAGTAGACTCAGTCTCAGTGGGGCATGAGTGAGACATATGAATATGTTACTCTCTCAGTAGGTTTCAATTCCTCCAAGCTTCTTATAGTGTAAACATCTTGACGTTTTCATTTCATTGAAAATTGAAAATTTTAGTATTTATCAAGAGTAATTTTTTACTATATGCAAGTTTTTCTTTACACATTGCATTTAGAAATTTTCTCAATAAAGAGATGAAACCAAGGAAGAATGAAGTAAAACAAAACTAGAAGATATCAATGAAAGCAAAGAGGGAGAAAATTGAGATGGATAAAGCTATATTAAATGCTGTTGGCTGGGCATGGTAGCTCACTCTGGTAATCCCCAAATTTCGGGAGGCCAAACAAAGCAGGTATATTTCTTAAGCTCAGGGGTTCAGGACCAACCTGGGCAATGTGGCAAAATCTTGTCTCCAAAAAATATAAAAATTAGCCAGGGTATGGTGGTGCACAGCTGTAGTCCCATCTACTGAGGAGGCTGATAGAAGAGAATCACTTAAGCCCAAGAGACAGAGGTTGCAGTGAGCCAAATTTGCACCACTGCACTCCAGCCTGAGTGACAGAGTGAGTCCCTGTCTCAAAAAATAAGAATAAAAAATAAAATGCCACGATGGTTAAAAAGAAGGCTGTGACCTATGCAGATCCAGCAGCACATTAGAGAGGAGCTGGTCCAAAGCCTGGGCAGGTGAACAGAATGTGCTCTCCAGGGAGGGCCTCCTGTCCAGGAGAGAGCCAGGAGAGCCTTCCAGAGGCCCTGGTGTTTGTAGCTGGTTCTCCTTTTAATAGGGCTGCTTACTACCTCCACAGATGCCGATGATGCCAACGTGCAGACCACACCAAATAGGACAGCAGAACTATTAGCATAAGGTAGAAAACTTTCAGATTAGTGTCTCTTAGTCACTAAAAAAATGTCAGAGACTTTGGCCAGATAACAATTCTAGTGAAGCATGGCAATGGTTGAAAGAGGGGAGAAGGTAGAAATTTTGTATGTAGGTGACTCTTTCAAGATAGCAGGTTCGGAAGGAGGGGAAACGTAGGTAAACCTGGGGGCATGCATAAGGTTGAGAGAATTTCTATGAGATAAGCAAACTAAGCCATGTGTAAGGTGCTGAAGAAAAATCCACAGGGAATGAGTAGCTTTGCAGACAAGTAGAAAGGCAGCCCGAGCAAGAGCCAAGGCAAAGATGTCTTGAGGCTGAGGCACAATCCCAAAAGGAATGAATGAGTGAACAAGCTTAAGGAGAGAAATGTGAATGTATGGTTTCAAGGATGAAGCAGTTATTGGTGAAGAAATGGCACTGTGGAATTCTATTTCAAGTCAGATAAAAGGTACAGCATGGTCAAGTAAGTGAGTGACTTAAGAGGGGCATAGAACTGAAAATGTAAGGAGTGGGAAAGTTAACCTACATGCCTTGATTATAACTCCTACATGTAACTTACATGCCTGAGATGTGGTAAAGAAAAACCTGTGGCCAAAATTTAACATTCCTGTAAGAACCCTGTAATACAGGAAGTCCCTACCATCTTCTGCTCCCTTTTTGAATTGTCAACTACTTTTTGGTTTGATTTCAGATATAATGTGTTCTATGTTAATTTTTCATGCCTCAAAAAAGGTCTCTAATTTGATATATTAGATATTTATTAAGCTAATTCAAACAACTTGTAGGTTCCCACACCTACCACCATCACCACTACCAGGTATTTACAGACAAGTCTTGGAAAACCCATTAGTTATACAGGTAACAGTTTTGAAAGCTGTGTTTCAAGACATAACCTAGCTCCCTCATTTCTGAAAAGTATTAAATATTCCTATCCAAACAACCACCCCTAGTTTATGTTTTACCTTTTCATTTGCTTATGGAATTCCCTTTCAATTTGGTAGAGCCCCAGTCAAGTGGCCTGCAGAGCCTAGGGCAAAACTTTCCAAACTGGTGATCTTTGAGAGGGGGCTATTTTGAGGGAATTGCTTTTGAAATAGGAGTTTTGTAATGCTTCTGACTCCAGTGTTTTAAAATTTGTACTTGTGCCCTTTGGCAAAGAGTATACAGGGTGTCCTTTTATTGATCTAAATAATAAATATGACAAGTCAGTTTGCTTTGCATTAAATAAATGTGCCATTTCTGCTTGAGCAAATATCTCAAATTCAAGCAAACAAATCAAACACAAAGGGAGACTTAACTAACAACAACACAAATTTTCAAAATGACTAACGATAAGCAATAAGCACAGTGACTATATCGTTCCAGGATTATGAAACACCTATACTATTATAATTAGGCTCCATCTGTACACTCTTTGGTGATGTTAGGTGTTGTGCCACTGTCTGGGAAAGTCAAAATTGGACTTGCCTGAAATTAAATTTGTTCTTTGGGTTTAACATTTATCAATAGAGAATGTGTTCCCTAGAAAGCCGATGCCAGCATTTCAAGACTCAGCTGCATTGAATAGAGCCACTTTCTTCTGAAGCATGTGTTTGCTGTGCAGTGTACAAGCAGTGAGGTTGAAGTGCAGGCATACACCACGCAGGTGACTGACACAGGATGGAAAAAGAGCAATCTGAGAAGTTTAAAGACTCATGTTGAAAAGAAGAAACAGTTAATACTACCCTCTGTCCGTGCTAGCTATTCTCCTTGTGATTTACTTACTGTTTTGTTTGTTTTTAAGTTGCCAACCCACTGGGCAGACGGTCATTTCTTAACATTCCAGTCAGAGCCTACTTTACAGTTGGCATTCAATTAGTGTTAAATAACAATAAAAACATTATACAGAGCCTTTGGTTTCAAAAAATGAGGTGAAATTTATGATTTGAATCTCCATACTAATGGTACTGGCTTTAATGCCTTTTTCTCCTTCTATCATCTGACTCCTGCTGGCTGCTATACATTGTATACTCTGCAAAGCAGCTACTACTAGCTATCCATTCTAATCATCTGCTGCATGGGTCAGAGAACAATGCGCTCTTGGAGACTGAGAACTGCATGCATGCATACACACATGCAGACACAAAGAAAAACAACAAAAAGCCACTGCCCTTAAAAGAGAAGCTCTGATGCACACCGCAGCCCTGGATTATCACCTCTGGCAAGTGTGCCACCCATTTCAGCACAAAAGTGCACTGGAGGCTATTAGTAAGAAAAGATCATGGATTCTTTTACAGCCCTTTCTGGTCACGAACCATGACCAGCAAATTAGCCACAAGTTCAGCCTAGTGGTCAGCATTTGCTCGAAATGGTTGGGTTGAAATGGATTTTTAATGCCTTTTCATTTTTTAAAGTTGGTAGTTTTATAAGAAAGTTCTCTTTCATAAGAGCGTTTCTTCACATTCAAACTATCACTTGGCAACTGAGAGGGAGCAGTGTAGCTTCGAGTTAAAATAGCTGCTAACAATTAGAAACTGACTGTAGGCCCAGAGGGCACTTTTTTTTAAGTTGAAGATTTTAAAACATTTTCTTTAAATCTAAGAAAGGAAATGCACATGAGGAAGGGGTGAAAGGAAGGAGTCTTTGCTGTGGAGCAAGAAACAGGGGAAAAGGGTAGGAGGCAACTTGGGTTGAGGAATAAGTATTCAGAGGGCAGGTAAGGGAAAGAAAAACAAGAATTTTTTGGCTACTTCTTTGTCTACTTTACCAGCTGTGCTTAAATTGAATTGGTATTTGGAAAAATATAATTCATCCCAGAAGGTTTACTAAAGGGCAAAACAGCATCTTTGTTTATGTTAAATGTGGTAGAGATAGATAAATGTTCTAATTTATATTTATAATTGACTCTTTACAATGGCAATTTTTAATCCCAGAAGCATGGGGTGACCATTTCCGTGGTATAGATTCTCCAGCAGACTTTGCCTTAACTTCAAGGAGGGAGTAAGGAGGTGGGGGCAGCACAGTCTCACAAAAGGAAACTACCGGTGTAATAACAAGAGCACCAAGGGTTTACTGCAAGCCCAGTGCTGTTCTATCTAAATGCTTTACATACAATGATTTCCTTATATTCTCATAATAAATCAACAAGAAGAGGGACTATTATTGTTCCTATCCTACAGAGGGGGAAATTGAGACACAGAGAAGTTAAGTGACTTGTCCAAGGCCACACCAAGAAAGTCATGGTATCAGAATTTTAACTCAAATATTTTGGTTCCAGGGTGGTAGTTGCAACTGAGAACTCAACATAAAAATAAAAGAAAATCAGACATTTTAAATTATTAGATATAATCCTATTTGCTATATTTATTCCAATGACAAAATAAAACTAGAACTTGAAACTCCTATGGCTCTTGATTAACTTGCGGGATAAAATCCTAAATCTTTAGCAGGCACACTACACTCTACATGTTGAGGTTCCATTATAATCTAGCTACAGGCTCTATTTTAGCCTCAGCTGTAGACACTCTTCATAATTGAGCCTCTAACCAAGCCATTTTTTAATGTGCAATTTCCAGTTTCCCCTCTGTCTCCTTAATCTCTGCAAATACTTATTCCTTCCCTAAAATTCCACATTTCTCTATCTTCTCTGATAAATTTACCTTTCAAAATATAACTCAGAATTTACCTCCCCCAAGAAGCCATCTCTGATTTCTCCAAGCAGATTTAAAAATTCCTTTCTCTATAATCTCACACGTTTATGCTTATACTTTGGCACACTTACCACATTGCCTTATCATTACTCTTTTATATGTATATGTTTTACTTTGTCATTTGAATATAAGCATGCCAGAAGAAATACAAAACCATATTTACACATGTATACCTAGTATTTTAAAAGTGCCTTGTGAGTAAGAGGGATTCAATAATTATTACTAAATGAATGTTTAATGAGTTTTATCCTCAGGCTTTTTTTCCTCCTCAGATCTCAGCTGAAATGTCAACTTCTCAAAGAATTCTCCTCTGACCACTTCCCTCAATTACTGCCTGTAATAAACTAAAGATTAACTTAAATTATTTGCCATTCCTCCCATCGAGAGGTGGGTCTAACGCCATCCCTTGAATCTAGGCAGACTCCTGACTACTTAGCCAATTGGAAATGCTTATTTGATTTCTTTCTATGTTGCAGCCTCTGGCTCTCAGAGACTGGTGGATTCCCCATCTTACCTCTTGGAACACATGCTCCTAGACCTGACTGCCATGTAATGGGGAAGCTAAAGCAGTGAGGTGAAGAGGCTCACATGGAGAGGAACCACCAACAGCCAGTATCAAAGTGCAGTCCTTGTGAGTAAAGGCACATAAACTGACATCATTTAAACTGGGAATGTCTGTCCCAGCCAAGTCCTGACCACACGGCAATTAGTGAACAAAATAAATGATTATGGTTGTTTTAACACACTAAGTGTGGGTTGGCTGGCTGGGCAGCAATTGAAGACTAACATTTTTTTACTCTAACCATGCTTATCATCTCTTTCCACCTAGTCACCATCTTCAATTAAATGTGAACTTCATGTCTGTCTTATCCACTTCTATGAACGGTTCCTATTCCAGAATAAATGCTTAGTAAATACCTACTGGGTAATTAACGCTCTTCTTAGAACTATATTAAAGAATTGCCTCACAGATGGAACCAAGGACCTTTGGACACTTTGCTGAAATAATGTGTCTTATGTGGAAAGTTATAGTATATTTTCTAAGATAACTGTATTTCAGGTTTAGCATTATAGCCAGTGACAGTTACTATGTTACATTTGCACATTAAAAGTACACGTTTCTTACATTAATATTTCTAAATCTATTCTAAAAATGGATATTTCTAAATCTATACTGGATATGTTCTAGTAAAGTGAGAAAAAGAGGTGCTCATGTCATGGTGAAAGAGAATGGCTGTGTTTATAAGCAAAATAATTTATAAGAAAACCCAGAGAATTTAGACCTTATTTCTTAGGCAACCATTCTAGAGAATTCAGTGTGAATATCTAAGTTCTCTGAAATGCTATTTTTAATACATGACCTTAATAAGCTATGTTCTTTTAAAAATTCTGTCATGTTTTAATTTACTCTTAAATAATTACACATGGTTTTTCAAAGTACAGGGAATAAAACTTAAGAAAAAATTCAATTTCATAGAGGTCATTTTATAAAAAGAACATAAAGACATAAAGGTTTTAATGGTTTTTTCCCCAGTAACTGAGTCGTTTCTCATAATAAGAGGAATTTTGGTCTCAGTATAGTAATTCCCAGCTCCTCAAGCAACTGGGACACTTTAAGTCTATGTGGGAAATAGAGTATCAAATGATCAGCAAGAAGCTGAACTTTAAATTTTACAAGTGCACTTTCAATTTCTATGGAAATTGCACATTTTGTGAAAATGTGCTTAGATTGTCATTGTCTAGTCAAATACAGTGAAAATGCAAGTTGAAGGAGCATAATTAAGGTTAAAGGAAAGATTCAAGGAGAATGGCTTTCATGAAGCCTAATCAGCACCTCGGATATATCTATAGGCCCAGAAGGGTCAGACGCATTCTCCTGAACCACTGGTCCTCAATTATCATCATCTGTGGTTTGTTATGTAAGTGTATGCACTATTTCAGTATCCTTACTTAGGTAATCTGGTGCTTGTTTGAATAGATATTTTCCTTGAGTGGGCTTCTTCAAATACTGTTGCATAGTTCTAATTTCTTTGATTTCATGCAGCCTGTCAAGTTATCAATAATGTAGAAATACTGTATTTTTTGAAAGGAAGAACTTTTCTGGAAACACAGTGAATTCTAATTTTGACTTTAAGGGGAAATTGCAAAGATACCAAATACGTCATTACATTTTCTGTGCCTCCACAGGGATAAGAGTAATAGCAATGCATTAATAGAAAGCTGATCCAAATGTCAAATACCTCCCACAGAACAATGTGAAATATAATTAAACTTGAATCTATAAGAACTTATTATTTATTGAACATCTACTATGCTCAAGGCAATGTAATATTGTCTGTGAAGGATATAGTGAAATGAACCTACAGTCTCCCATCAAGTAGATTTCAGTGTATGTTAATATCCTACCACTTAATAACTAGAATTTTATAAAAATGCATTCAAAGATCATAAAAATGTGCCCAGAATTGAGTGAAGAATCCATTAAGGTGTTCAAATTCTACTGTTCTATGGCCCAACTATATTTGGATAAGCAGAAGTGGTCAGGTAGCAGTCCATCGAGGAGTATTTATATAGAGATCCAGGAAAATAAACTCCAAGACTCAGAAATGAATTATTTTTTCTAAGATTTTTACTGAAATATTGCTAATGTTATCTAATAAGATTTTTACTGTAAATTTTAGTAATGAAAAAGATTACAAACCTCCAATATTCGGCAGCCTATCCTGCCTGTACATGTGTGACAGGCTTATTTTTCATGTTATTTCATAAATTTACGAGGCAGAGCACATCCCACAAGAGGAAATAATATTCCAAAGGACATATTTTGAATTTCAAAATTCATCTAGGCCCTAAAGAGGACTGGAGAGATGCTTCAAACATATCTTTCTACTCCTCCCCACTGTCTGTTTTTTCCACAGCAGAAGTAAAGTCTATTTTCTTTTATAAAGATGATTTGAAAGGTTTTTGCTTTCTTGTCTATAAAATCAAGTTCAGAAAATTAAATTCCAAGAGACTGGTAGGTTTGCAGTCATTGTGCTATGTTTCACCTCTTGCTCCCAGAATACAATTCTGATTATTTCAGAAACTCATTGACTGTAGGATATAAATGTTCTGTGCACTTTTCACGTTTGTTTCAAGGGTAAATTTTCTTGCAAACAAATGAAGACAATTAATTATCTTTAAAAACTCCTGGCAGAACTCAGACATACCTCAATACAAACCTGTTTCAAGTTATCACATTTAAATCCAAAGGTGTAGAGTGTTACTGCAGCTGAGTGGAAAATCGTTAAGGAAAGGCAGATAGGGGTGAGCTGATAGAGTCCTGTGTGCAACGCCAGGAAGTTTGGCTGTTGTGTTTAGGTAATGCGAACCTGTTAAAGAGTTTTAAGCAAGGAGAATGGCTTGATAATATTTTTAGTTGAAAAAAAAAATCACTAGAAGAAGTACGGAAAATGTATTGGAGGAAAAAAAGACTGGGGCCAAGAAAACATTTGAAATAATCTAAGAAATGAAGAGTCTGCATTGATGTGGAGACAGAGTTGGGGAATAGAGCTTAGGTTCAAGATGTACAAAGTAGAATCAGCAGGAATTGGTGAGTTACTACACGTGTGCAGAAGCTACAGAGCGTAGTCATGATTTGCATGGCTTTGGGTTTAGGGGGTTGGATAGGAATTGGTGTCATGTAAAAGGGCAAAAACAATGAAGTGGCAACTTAAGGGTTCAGAGAAGAGTTGGAAAATCTTGGAAGCATCCTGCCAACCAGAGATTTGACATAGTTGTTTGGAATATTTTGGTCCGGAAACCATTGGAGAAAAGTCTGTTCTGTAGGCTTTTGGATTTATTTAATTATAAATCTCTGTTCTAGGATTTTCAAGTCCACCCAACTTGAAAGTCTAGCACGACTTTATACCCCTTTCTCTCCCTAATTCCTCAAACCCAATGTCTAAACTCTATTATTTATAATTCCCAAATTATATTTCAAACATACCCCCTTTTCTTTCACACTATTACTGCCTTAATTAGTTGCTGTGGTTCATAACTTACATCTATATTCGGGATCAAGGAACTCATTCTTCTTAGCTGCTACGACTTCGCCTCTTCAACTCTCACAGTTGAAATCCCTGGCAACCAGAAGCTTTCCTCAAAGAGAACTGCTGACCTAAGGTCATATCCCTTATATCCCCTCCCCCAGGAACATCCAATGACTATTGATTGCTACAAGGGTACACGGGTTTGACTCTCTCTCCACAATCTGGGAAAACTAAGACAGCTGTTCCAGTGCCAGAATTTCCCCATGGGATCAGCTAAGGATTTGTTATTATTCTATGGCAGTACCCTGAGTCTTTCACTGCCTCACAGGTATTGTTGCCAAAAGCATGTCCAATATATTTACTGTATACAATTCATCTCACAGTTTTTAGCTGGGAAACCTGACTGGAGATATGAAAACAGTTGATGCCGAGAGTAGACCAAGGAAATATTTTGAAGCTGAATCACCTACCTGGTAAATCTGACAAGAATGATTTTTATCATTGATAGTAGGTCAAGTCTGATGGTCTCTGACATGCTGTAATGACTCAGTTCAAATTTTTACCAGTGCTACACTCAGATTGTATAGCTGTGGAAGGAAATGCATTAGCAGGTGCAATGGCTCAAGTATTTGAGAGGTTCAGGGGAGGCAATCATAAGGACAATGGAATTTAACAGCTGATGCTAATGCCATATCATCACTGACAAACAAAACCTGAGGGTGATTGATTAATCACCAATTTAAGACAAAGTGTTAAAATCAGGGGATCTTCTGGGAAGCCTATAAATTAACTTTTATCTCTTGCAGCCAAAGGGCAGATAACCCTTGGATAAGGTTAGGATCAATTATAAAGGTAACAGTGCTCAAGGAAGGCTGACTTTTCAGCCCTAGCAAGTCTGATATGGCAAGATTAAGGCACTGATTGAGAAAGAGTGGGGCCCTAAGTCTTGAAATAGGACTGTGTAATTAATGCACTCAAATATCTCAGAACCCCAGAATCCCTTGAAGCCTTTGAGACTACAGAAGTGGCCCAACCTACTCCCTTAAAGTCCAGCATTCTTCCCCCTCTTTCTTAAAAAAGATGCCATGACCTCTGTCTTTAATGAAAATGTGATACACCTCTTCCAACCTCAGATGTATCTCCACCTTATCTCCTTGTCACCAAACCAGTGACTAAGGGTAAATCACAATAACTATCCAGGGAATCACTGGCTGGCTAAGGTAGGAATGGGACTATAATCTGAAGAAGTTGGGGGATCTAAGCAGCATGTATCAACAAGAGCTAAGAAAGCATAAAATGGGATTGAATCTTGAGATTGCTAGATCAAAACGGGCAGAACATAAAGTTTGATAAGGGAGAGTTTATCAAAAGTGAAGCACTCTGCCATGATATAAGACTTACCACCATAGAAGCAGAATTAACAGCCAGGTAGAAAGAAGACTGGTTTGCCCAATGATGTTAACAAGCTTCTGCCGTCAGCCACTCCAGTGCTGACATACTGGTTACATAAATGAAGTTCCTAAGAGCCAAAGAGCATGGCCTCCCAATCACCAAGGGTGAGTTAGCAGCTGCCAAAAGTCCAACCTGGCAACAACAGAATCTGACACAGATCTCCAGATATGACACTATCCCTCAAGGAGGCCAACCAGCTACTTGTTGAAAGTTGATTACATTATACCCCTTCTATTCTGGATGAAGCAGTGTTATTTTTTTAATGGAACTGACACATATTCCAGGTGAGTCACTTTTTTTTAGTAAATAAAAACTCTTTACAAAGCTCACAGTGTAGCAAGATAGGAAAGAATTATTAGCTGATCTTTAATCCATCCTGATCCTGAAACCACGTGGGGAGAAAGAAAATTAAGAAGGAATGGCAAAGGAGGGTCAGAGAAGGGAGAGAAAGAAGAGTATGTGTCAAATATTTTTGCAAATATGTTAATCAGATTTCCTGGTAGTATTTATTAATGGTGAATCCTTAGCTATGGTGTTTTAGGCAACATGTACCTGGCATATTTAGGCTTGCTAATGGTAAGCAAGTCAGAAATTTATGTATTTATGAGACATGTTCCTCTATAAAATATTGGTGCCAGGTGTGTCTTCACTGAAGCATAAAATGGAAAAGTTTAATGAACAAAACAGCCCTGTTGTGTGCATTAGAGGTCGACAAACTACAGGCCATGAGCCAAATTCTGCCATGGCCAATCTCTTACGTATTGTCAATGGTTGCTTTCACCATTCTACTGTAAAGTTGCTATAGAGATCAATCTGCCTGCAAAGCTGAAATACTTGCTATCTGGTTTTTTAAAGTTTGCTGATCCTGATGTAGGTGATGTCCCACAAGCATCACTTAGAACCCTCATATCTTAGATTTGTGCCTTGGCTTATTCTTATTGCAGTAGAAATGGATAAAGGCCAAGTTGGTGTCGTTCCTGTAAGTTACAAGAAGAAAATATTTCTAGATAAAGAGTTTTGTTCTCTTAAGGTTTCTTTGTATTGACAGAGCTAAAAATCAAACTCTTTTTTGATGTAATCTAGGTAGACATCCCCGTTGATTCCTCAATCAGAAAATAGTGGGGACCTGGCAAACCAAGAGACCTTATTTCTCGTTTCTTCATTGTTCCCTTACTTCAATTGACAAGCTGTTCTCCCCTTATTGAAGCAGAACCACTTCCTTTTGAACAACTCTGACTGAAACAGGGAGCTAGGAATCTAGCACCCCATCAGCTACTCCTGGGTGTCTCCTCCACCAGAGGTCCCAGAGGGAATGTCTTGGAATCCCTAAAGCTTAGCGGATCTGATTGGGGGGGTGGGGGAGGAAAAAGGTCACTGAGTCAGATAATATTAAGGTCTCTTTCAGGACTAATGGATTTTAAGTCTCATATCTTGGGCTCAAAGGATTATTTTCTGTTTTATCAATGCCTGTAAGTTCTTTGATAGAAATATATGTTACATGTCCAAGTGTGCTGAATGTTTTATTATGTTTCAAAATGAATACTCTGGATTTCCCTTATAGCTAGATGATTTTTCTTTTACTACCTTTTCATCTTAGCCCCTAGAAGAGGAAGCTTTCTGCTAACATCCATTGTTAAATAAATACTTAGATTCAAAATAATAATAAAGATTTCATAATCTTAGGAGTAAGGTTCTCAGTCCAACAAAATGTATCAGTGGTGTAGCATTTAGAGAGTTATTAGGCATTCATCTGGCTATTAAATAAAAACTTTGACACCATGGCTAGGACGGAAAGGAAAGAGGGATGAAAAGCATTCCCAATTCACGTATACTTATTAACATTTATGAACTAGTTCATAAATGTTTGTTAGTTCATAAATGTTAGTAAGGCACTGAGATGAATTTAGTAGGCACTTTGTGATAGCATCTATGGTTGAGTCTATAGGAACTGTCAAAAGATGAGCATAGCCAGGAACACAAAGAATCATTTTAAGAGGAGGATTCAAAGTGCTAGGGGCGGCAAATTCTTATTTGTATGGGTCTGCAGCAACCTCAATTCTTGCGCCCTGAGCCCCGGCTCCACAGAAGAAAGAATCTGACTGATGGGCACAAGGCAGAATGAGAAACTGAAGCAAGTTTTAGAGCAGGAGAGATAGTTTACTAAAAAGCTTTAGAGCAAGAATGAAAGGAAGGAAAGTCCACTTTGAAGAGGGCCAAGCAAGCAACTTGAAAGACAAGTACCTAGTTTGACTTTTGACTTACCGTTTTTATACATTGGAATACTTCCAGAGTCTTGTATTACTGCTCCAGATTCCTGAGATCTTACCAAGAAGCTGCTGATCACCAGTTTCAGGTGTTTTCTATTAGGAGACTACCTTTCACTGGTACCAGCTGTGACCAATTATTACTTTAGAGAGAGTGTTAGCAGCCTGACCACCTGATGGTTCCCTGACACTTCTGGTGTGTGTAGCGGGGAGCCTTCTCCTGCCCCGTTCACACCCATCTAGCTACCTACTGTAACAAAAGCTTGCTTTTCAAGATCACAAACAAAGATCAAGGGGTGACTGTCAGACAAAGAATTTTTTTTTCCCCCTGTGAACAGGAGAGAGCCTCTTGGGTCAATCAGAATGAAAATGAAGTTTCTCTTCTCTAGAAGCTCCTCAAACAGATAATTATCATAAGCATGGCTATAACATATAAGACCTAGAGTACTTTTCTTAAATTCTGGTGCACAATAGAATTATACAGGGAGTTTAAAAACTACATATTTAATTCCTAGGCCCTACAACAGACTAGTTCATAACAAGATCACTAGTGGAAGGGATCCAAGCATCCCTAGTTTTAGAAGTTCCCCAGGTGACTCTCATACATAGCCAGGTTAGATAATTCACTAGGCAGTATTAGTACTTGCAGAAATGCAGAGAAAGATTTTTGTTGTGCTGGATGTTTTAAGGGAGGAATCTAAAAGGTTTTGTTATTTTATTCTACTGTGTTGTAGATGGCCATCCAGGGCTGAGGGACTGATAGGAAGAAAGGTCTGGTTTGGTTGCAACAGGAAAACTGGTAGAGGAGATGGAGAAATGGAGTTTCATGCCAACAGTGGAGAGGTGAAGGTTTAAATTAAAAAGCTGAGGAGAGCAAAATATTGAAGACAGCAGCTCAGAGTGGAGATCTCACTGGGTTTTGAAGAATTGGAAGTTGTTTTGAAGGCTAAAATGACACAAGAAAGACTAACAAGAATTTTGGTAACCTTCACATTTACTTAGATTACCTTCTCAACATTTATTGTAAGTTGGCAAATGAGATAAAGAATATTCTCAAACCCTTCCACTTCTCCCCTTTGTTCACCTCACATACTGTTAAGATACCACCAGGAAAACTCAATTTTTAAATTTCAGGTTCAGCCAAATCATTAAAACAGCTACAGTGGCTTAGTGGCTTCATAAAAATTAAACCAGGCACATATTTCAAGAATGCACGTTATGAAAATAAGAATCCATAGAGTCATTTTAAGGCCGATGCCCAATCCAAAGTCTTGCTATTATCTTTTATATGTGTATATATGTGCTGAAATGTCCAGGACATAATTATGTAAAAATGCCTGATGGCAACCCCTATTCTCCCCAATGGATATTTTGATTTATAGGGCTTCCAGCTTTATTCTACTTCCACTGATTAGTTTGCATTTACATTTTCATAGCATCCAGCTGCTCGGCATTCATGATTTACATTCATCCAATGTAATTAAAGTATTTGTTGTGGGTTTATAAGCTTTTTAATGGTCTATATTTCTGCATTTTGTGTCTCTCCTTTTCCAAATTTATTTTATTCATCAAGCTGTGTCCTAAAAAGCAGTAGAAACAATTACCTCTAAAGTATGTTAGTATACAGCATGAATAACGCTCACACTGGATTTAAAACTACCCTCACTCGAATTACCAATTCAGTGCTGAAAATAAATGTCTCTCTCTCCAGAAATTAGAATCTAATTATGTACAATAAACCATGTTAAATAATATCAAGGGTCTAGCCTAAACCAACAAAGACTCAAACATCCCCATAGAAAGCTGAAATGTTCCTTTTCAAACTTGCTTCAGGGACAGGGTTATTTTCTGAGGTCTTGGGCACTGTTGAGAGCCTGCTGTGGTCTGAACACATCCCCTGGAATTGATATGTTGGAAACTTAACACCCAATGCAACAGTGTCAGGAGGAGAGGCCTAATAAAAGGTGATTGGGTCCTCAAGCCAGAGCCCTCATGAATGGATTTGTGTCGTTACCCAGGCAGTGGATTAGTTACTACAAGAGTGGGCTTGTTATAAAAGCAAGTGAGCACCATCTTGCTCTCTCCTGCCTTCTGCCATGAGATGACACACCAAGAAGGCCCTCACCAGAGGTGGGGACCTCAGCCTTAAACTTCCCAGCCTCCAGAGCTGGAAGAAATAAGAAATAGATTTATCTTCTTTATATATTAACCAGTCTGTGATATTATTTTATAGCTGCACAAATGAATTCACAGAGCCTATCCAGGTTTTAACATGATAGAATTTAAGTATTAATTAAAGGAAGAAATTGTAGCCTGTTTCTATTGCCCACTGTTCAGCACAAACCCAATTTGGTAAATACCTTTATTTCAGTCCCCTGAAATTAATAGGTAATTAGCTATGGCACTGGGAAGTAACAACAAAATGATAAGCCATTTAGACTTCACTATAAATTAAAGAGCATAATATAGTCAATACTTCAACATGATTTCAGAAGCTAAAGTATTCTCTAGGATTTCAATTCCCATGCAACTCTAACTTAATCTTAACTTCGAGCTTTTAAGTCTTTTTTTTGGCATCGATCCCACCTCATATTTTTATCTTTTGATATGTGCCTACAAAACCCTAAAAGATCTTATCTTCTCCTACACTCAGTACTTTTAGCTACGTCTCAGACATTTTTCTGACCTATATAATTTTTACCAATTTACTAGCTTATTAAATGCAAAACCATACTCTTCATCTATTTCAAGTCATACATCAAAACTGACATTTTAAAAAAGGCTTGCTCAGTTAATACTAATAACTTACCCTCAACTTCTGAGTCATTACACTTTTTAACACAGTGCAACAATTATATTTTACCCTTGTAGCCATACCCATTGATCCCTTTAGTAGTTACCTGTGCAGTTTTGATTACCTTATCTCCCCTATTTGGTTGAATATAAAAGGTTAAATATTACTCTTTGTTTTAATTGGGGATGAAGAATAAACCTTTCAATGATTGTCCAAAAAAGAGTTTTGGTTGGGAGGAAGGATTGGATAATAACAAAAGAGAACTTTACTCCAATTAATTTCTCTTTTGAAATAAATAATATATAATAAAATAGTTATAAATACCTCTGTTATGCTAATTAGATTGTTAATATTCATTGTCCATAATCTTTGGCATGCTGGCTTTTATTAAAATAAGTTTAAAATAGTTATTAAACATTCTCAGTGGTACATGTTAATGTAGACTTTTACTAAATAGAGTCTGGTTATACCTACTTAGAGTCTGGCTATTTCACAATTTTAACTAAAATTCCATCTCTGAACATTTAGACCAAAACCCCTGAAAGATGACATTCTTTTAAAAATAATTCCCCAGGAACTTTTTTAAAGCTTACTTTAAAATAACTTCAGACTTATAGAAAACTTGCAAGAATAGTGCATTACTTTTTTATTGCTGTTATAATAACCACAAATGTGTGGATTGAAACATCTCAAATTTAGTTTTACTGGGTTAAAATCAAGGTGTCAGCAAGGCTGCCTTCCTTCTGGAAGCTCTTGAGAAGAATCCCTTCACTTACCTTTAGCGGCTTCTAGAAGTCACCTGTTTTTTTTTGGTTCACGGTGCCTTCATGGCATGTTCACGTCTCTCTGTGACTCTGACTCTCCTGCATCACCTTTCGCTTGTAAGAATGTTTGTGATAACATGAGACCTATCTGGATAACTCAGGATAATCTCCCCATCTCAAGATCCTTAACTTATTTACATCTGCAAAGTCTGTTTTGCCAGGCAGGTTAAGATATTTACAGGTTTTGAGGATTAACACAGTGACTTTTTGTGAGGAGGAGGCATTATTCTGCTACCATAAATTGTATGCAAAATCCTTATCTATCTTTCGCCCGTAGCCATCAAATATTATATTTGCTCTATAACTGACCCTTTTTCTCTTTCTACATATGTATATTATTCCTTTCTGAACCTTTGAGAGTGTGTTGCAGATAAGAAGCCTCTTTACTCCTAATTGCTCAGTGTATACTTCCTAAAAGTAAGCTCATTCTATTAATTGCCATATAATTTATCCAAATCAGAAAATTTAACTTGGGTAAAGTACTACTGTTTTAGCTAATCTGCTGACCTTTTTCAGATTTTGCTGATTGTCCCAGTAATGTCATTTATAGCAAAAGAAAATATCAGATCATATGTTGTATCTGAGATCATAAACTTTCTCTTAGGCTACTTTAATTTGTAACAGTTTCTCCTTTTTCTAATGACATGGATAACTTTTGAGAGTCAAAGTCAGTTCGTGTATAAAATGCCCCTCAATTTGGGTTTGTGGAATGTTTTCTCAGAATTAGGTTCTGCATTTGGTACAGAAATATCACAAAGGGAAAATAGTGTTCTTTCTTTCCAGGGCATCTATCAGAAGACCCCAGAATTTTTCTTTTTTTTTTTTTTTTTTTTGAGATGGAGTCTTACTCTATTGCCCAGGCTGGAGTACAGTGGTGCAATCTCAGCTCACTCTAACCTCCACTTCATGGGTTCAACCAATTCTCCTACCTCAGCCTCCTGAGTAGCTGGGACTACAGGTGCATGCCACCATGGCCAGTTGATTTTTTGCATTTTTAGTAGAGATGGGGTTTCACTGTGTTAGCCAGGATGGTCTCAATCTCCTGATCTTGTGATCTGCCCCACTGGGCCTCCCAAAGTGCTGGGATTACAGGCATGAGCCACTGTGCCTGGCCTGGAAGACCCCAGAAATTTCATCTGGATTTAATTTTCAGGGTTTCTTTCACAATAGCAAACTCTAACATTTACTGAATTCTTACTCTGTGTCTGGGTATGTGCCACTCTCCATATGTTATTTAATTTAGCACATTTGTGTTCATGACAACTATATAGGAATTCACACAACTAATGAGATAAGATCCAGAATTTGAATCCCTTGTCATTTTTACTCCAAATGCTATGCTTTATCTATTGTGTTTATAATAAAGGGAACGATTAAGTATCTAAGTTTCACCAAGATGGCCTTCACATTCGCCTCCGCTTGACTATACTATAGATAGGTTTCTTCCTGATTATAGGCCCAGACCTCCTCTTCCTTAGAGCATTTACTTTAGAAAACTTGTAATTATGAAGTCTTTCTCTGAATCTTTGAGATGTCAATCTTGTCCCAGTCTTTTGCCAGTTTCACCACCCAGAAATGTTGTGGACCTGGGAGCCATCCATTTGCAATGCAATCATCAAGAAAGAGTTTCTATCTCTTAGTCTCTGCGGGAGGGTAGGAGCATAACTTCAATAAGTGCCAATTATCAAACTCAGATGGTTTCATCACATTAACTTGCCTCCCCACGAACACCTTCCAGCACTTTAAAATGCTCCTGCCTTTTGTTTCAGTGGAGTGGAGTTTGACTTGTCTTCCCAATTACAATAGTTTCTTTTCCCTATTGGAATATTCTTCAATAAATTCTTCTCTACCTGTTTAACTTTTCTGGTGCAATATTTTCTTCACAAGTTATATGAAAAAATAATTTATTAAAGTCAGCTTTTCCTCAACAAGAATAAAGTAGCAATGACAAATACATCAGTTTTAGTTATTATTTTTAATGACATCTGAATTACTCACATATTACTTGAAAGGTCTCACTTTGGCATAACTATGATCTCGTTTTAAACAGAAAATTCTGCCTCCCTGTTTTCCATCTCAATGAATACCTAACATTGCCTGCCACTCATTTTCCAGGAACTGCTATGCACATGAGTTATTGGGATCCCCCATGTTAGTACTTCTCTTAATCTCTAAAGCATTCCCCTCTTTGCTTAACGACTTTGGTTTCAATCATTTGCAAAGAGAAATTCTACTAAAGTTCTCATCATTTAAAATGTCCTTCTACTACTGCTTTGGGATGTAAGTATTTGTTTGGAGGTATATGTAAGAGTGTCTTTGACTCTCCAGAAGCCTTAAGGCAGATGTCTTACTTAAGGTTTCTACATTCTCACTTTTTTGGCCATAAGTATGGAGGATGAGGAGAAAGAAAGGCTGTTTTCTAGCAGAAAAGAATGATTTTTGGTATCCCTGGATGAGAGATTGTAGCTGAATATATTTACTACTTATCATCAGATTACAACTCCATAATTATCTTGTTTTCTGTTTGATTTATTGTTTTGTCTTCTAGGTACCCAAATTTTACAATTACTCTTTTATAAATGAATTTTTTATTATTATCCTGAGAATATTCATACTTTTTTCAACTTTTGTGTCTATTTTATCCAAGTTTTCTTTATGCTTCTCTGTGTCCTTTTCTCTCATATGTTAGAGAGGCTTTCTTCCACAATGAAAGCCTGGCTTCCTATTCATATTTAAAAGTAAGGTGTTAAAGGCAAATGGAAGGTTCTGTGTGTTTCCTCAGAGGTTTCCACTGTGTGTTTCCTCAGAGGTTTCCACCAACTGAATGTGCTCATTTCATTAGTGGATTTCTAAACAGTATTATCTTCAATTCCACTTTGTCAGTGAGAAATCCTACAACATTCTTTCTGTGGGTGTAAACCTGGGAGCAGGACTCTGGGGCTAAGGGTACAATGGAGTGTAGAGGGCTAGGAAGCTAATGATTTGATATAGAGACTGATTTGATGCCTGTTTTCAGTTTCTATTTCTGTGTGCTTGACACTGGTCAGTCCAGGGTTTCTCTGGTTCCATTTTCCAGCCAAAATTCTTGCCGTGTGTGTGTGTGTGTGTGTGTGTGTATCTTGTGTCTCTGTCACGGGGGAGATAGAGGGAAGGGCTAGTTGCCTGTTTGCAAGAGTTGGGGAGGGAAAATGGGAGTTCCTAGTGCTCTTTATACGTACTATCAGAGGCGTTTGAACAAGAGCAGCTCCATCTTGAATAGGGGCTGGGTAAAATAAGGCTGAGACCTGCTAGGATGCATTCCTAGGAGGCTAAAGCATTCTAAATCACAGGATGAGATAGAAGGTCAGCACAAGTTATAAATCAGGAAGACCTCGCTGCAGTAAAGAAGCCAGCTAAAACCTACCAAAATCAAGATGACAATGAGAGTGACCACTGTTCATCCTCACTGTTACCCTCCCACTAGTGCCATGATAGTTTACAAACATCAGGAAGTTACGCTATATGGTCTAAAAAGGAGAAGAATGAATAATCCACCCTCATTTAGAGTACAATCAAGAAATAACCACAAAATGCAGGGCACATGGCTCATGCCTATAACTCCAGTGCTTTGCGAGGCAGAGGCAGGAGGATTGATTTAGGCCAGAAATTCAAGACCAGCCTGGTCAATATAGTAGTATCTTATCTCTAAAAAGAATAACAATAAATATGGGCAATCAGGAACCTCAGGGCTGCTATACCTAAGGACTAGCATTCTTTTATTCCTCCTTTTACTTCACTGTATGGATTTCCCTCAAATTCTTTCTTGTGTGAGATCTGAGAACCCTCTCTTAGGGTCTGAACTGGGACCTGTTTCTGGTAACATCTTTCTGAAGGGATGATACTGAAGAGATCCTTGATCCAAAGGAAATCATCTGCCTGCACCAATTGGCTGACTTTGAGTAAGTGGGGAGCATATACCCAGGTAAAGGATGCAATTGAGTTAGAGGCCCAACTTAGGGGAGTTAGTCTCTCCTAAGGCAGGGAGGGTTAAAGAGTCCTCTCAATAAAAGGCAAGGACACTTGATGGAACTTGGGTTGGAGGCCCAATTTAGGAAGGTTAGAGGCCTCTCTCAGTAACGTCCCTCTCAGCTAAGAATGGGTTTGGAACTATGGGATGTTAACTGCTATACCCTTTGGAATAATCGGCCTTGCACTCTTTGTTGACAGCTATGAGTGACAGTATTAGGCATATACAGGACCATGGGACATGAGGAACTTTTTCCTCCTCAAAGGGGGAAATTTGAGAGCTGATGGACCTGCTGGAAAAGATCCCTTTGCTACTGACAAGCAGCTGCCTGAACTTCTCAGTGTCACTGCAATGGGTGGGGCTTTCTCTGGCCTCCCTGAGCTCTTCACCTTCCCCATCCAGCCACAGGCAATGATTTTCTCTCACTCATTTCCCTTTCTTATTTTTTCCATTACTCAGAGCAACCATCTTTCCCAAAGGCCACAGGTTGAAACTCCTAGTTAGAGGTTAGATTACCAATGACAGGGCCCAACTGGAGACAAGTTTGAGCCTTGCCAATTTGATATTGAGCGCTAAGCAGAGTAGTCTATGTTTTGTCACACATGTTTTGCTCTGGCCAAAGCAGAAAAATACAATTTTCCTTTGTGTTATGCCTTGATATCCATGGCTGTGTTGCAGCTTGCTCTATCTCTTTCTCTGTCTGTCTGTCTCTCTCTCTCTCTCTTTCACCCTCTCTCTCTCTCTTTCTTTTTATCTCTGTGCAAACTGCTTGAATGTATGGGAAAAATCAGTTTATCGCCTCTGTAAAGTTTTGATTAATGGGAAAAATGATTCATGAGGCTAATCTTAAGCTGTAGTGAATCTACACTTTGTGTAGATAGTGTGTTTTGTATGTCTTTCTGTATTGCTTTGTCATAAAGAGGGATACCTTAGGATAGAATGCAGACCTAGGACCCCATAAGCCTGCTGGTCAGGATGACTCAGCAAACTAGTCAGCTCTAGCTGTGCCTACTTATTAGGCCCTAGAAACTGTATGTTTTAAAGAGAAACATAAAAACTGGCAAATCAGAAATCTTACAACTACAGGATCTTCTGTCTGTCTGTGTATTTACATGTGTTGTGTGTAATATGAAAGAGTTTTGATTAATTGGCTTAATAATAAGAACTTAAAGTATTTTGTCAGAAAGAAAGTGTACTGCCTTTTAGTTCATGTGACTTTAGTAATCTTTGGGAAATAAAATGAGTTTTAAAGATCATTAGTAAAATAAAAATATCTTCAATAATATAAACATTTGGTCTAAATTGTGCAGGTCAGATATTAGGTATGCTAAATGCTTTAAAGTTATAAACTGCTTCTTTGAGTTCAATTTACCTACCTTAAAGACATTAGATTCTAGATAAGGCCTCTGAACATGTGGAATTAGTCATATGCCCTAGCTGTGCAAAGAAGTTTATAAAGAAAAAGAGATTTTATATAAGAAAGGATCTTATATGGTAAATTCTATTTCTAAAGTAAAATGACTGGCTGTGCAAAAAGATATTTGGGGCAAGTCAGAAAGGCCAGCCATGTTGTATGTAACCTATGTAAGTCATGAAAGAATTCATGAAAGGGAATTTATGCAACAAATGTTGTCTAATTTGAAGGTTGTCAGGCTTCCTACATGCTTCATAATATGCCACTATAACTCTTAACTGTAACTTGCCTGCTTTACAGCTAGGTAAGGCCTGGGACATGTAGAGTTAGTCATGCCTCGTAGCTATACTGGAAAGAGTCAGACCTTATCTGCACTTCCATCTGGGTCTAGGCTCCACACCTGGTACATAATTAAAATCCCTTACCAAAGTTTTCACCAAAAGTAAAAGTCACTAAGAAATAATATTGTGATATCTAATTGAAACTACTTAAAAAACAGTTTGACATGAGAATTGTGTAAGAAAAGGGAAATATGTTTTTGGTAAAAGATTATAAGAAGTCATGGAAATGTGGATTTCTTGGATAAGTTTCAAGGGTTAAAAGATTATTTTAAGTTAAATAAGATAAGATGAAGCTCTGAGCAAATTTTGGAAGGTTTATGAAAAATTAATCTTGTAAAAGAAATTTTATGTGTGAACATATTGGTTAAGGTAAAAGGGGTATTATTCAGTTCTTTCTGTGAATTGAACATTGAAAGAAAAGCACAACAGGTTTTTCTTAGGGCATATATCTGCTCTTTAAAAAAAATTGTAAGGTGTTATAATAGGTTTATTAAATGGTACCTTAAGGTCAAACTGACTAAAGTTAAATAGATTTGTCTATAATGTTTTATTAAGAATAAGGTTTAACATTAATAGTACTAACATAAAGGTAAAATTTGGCTTATTTGGTATAAAAATTATAAAGGAAGCATTGTTAAACATGAAATGTTGTTTGGCTTTGTTTGGGCTGTATTTATATAAATATATTATTGGTATGTGTTCCAAAATTATGAAAAACTCCTATAATTCTGATATGACTTAGTGTACATTATCAGTAATAATTATATCCTTATTACAAATTATGTGTGCCACAGAAGTAACCAAAATGTCCTTATCAATTGTGGCTTTAAGAGTAGCTGTTCTAAGACTTCTTATCATCTAGAGACAATTGTCTTGTTTTAATCCTCTTTAAAAGGTAGTTTTATAATCAACTATATAACTCTAACAGGTATTCTTAAATATATATTTCTGATAACTTTGAAGATTGTAACATCAGAATGGGGGAAAGTTTCAGGACTCCCATGGAGAGCTGAAATGTTCAGGAATGTCAAGCAGAACAGGAGTTAGCCGTATTGACTGAACTGACAGAAGACAAAAGTAATCTTTTTGACTTTGGTTAAAATGTTGCTGATCCTTTGTTTTGTTTTTCAGAGCCAAGGAAACTTTTCTTTTGAGCTGTTTACAGCTTTTAACAATTGAATAAAGTATATTCCTATAAACAAAACTTGGAGAATATATGTTTCTCTGTACCTAATTTCTCCAGAATTTGGAAACATTTTGTGAGTATTCTTAATTTATGGCAATATTTGAATAAGTGCAATAAGAATCTGTTTTCTTCTGCAACAGAGCACAATTTAAATGGTTATTTTGCCAAGGATTTGACTGGGATAATATACTTTCCTTTAAGGAATTAAACTTGACTTGTACAGCCAATAAAATCCCCTTGGGAAAACTGACCTCATACTTTGTCTACACAGTCCCTGTGCAGGGTTCCTAGCCTGTGGTAAGTAAAGAATGTCACTTTCTTACAGGCCCAGGAGCCCCAAGTTTTCTTGGGACCTTAAGAAGAGAGAAATTTACTCAATTCATAGGTATTTGATGGTACAAACTTATGTGTGGTCTCAGCTTTAAAAAGTTTTATCTGAAACTCCTGTGGAACAAAGTTCCATCAAAGCCAATTTTAAAAGCCTATGTTAAAAAATAATCATTCTCCCTTCACTTTATAAAAATAATCAGGCCCAGTGTAGTAAAGTAAATCGATATTACCATGATTTGTCTTTAGCAAAAATTGAAGACTAGAGGAAAAACAAAACTATGTTTCAAGAACTATGGTACACCTATTATTAGATTCTAGTCTCATCAGTTGTTTTTAAGTCTCTTTCTGTAATTTATACTGGCTACTCATATCTGTGAAACAACCAGTGATCTCTGATCTCTGGCTACAGCTCAGAAGAAACAAGAGGAAAGGGTAATGTAAAAATCTGGATCAGCATTCCAATGCTTTTGAAATCAGCTAGCAACCCCATATCAACTTGGTTCCAACAGTTGCTCAATTTATGAAAAGCCTTCTAATTTAGTTTACTTGGGATAATGTTACTGATTTTGCTTACCACTGTGTAATATATTGCTGTTGTACTCTTTGTGTAGGAATGCAGAACAAGCTTACCGAATGTTCTCCTAAATACTTATTAATCTTCCAGATATCACATTTTGCTGGAACTCAGTTATGAATGGCCCCTCAGCATACTGATGCTTTCTGACTCTGCTACTCTGTACTCTGAATAAAAGAAATGCTAATAGTTAGGGGAAAATATCATCATCCCTATTTAGCATGAAGAAGTTACAGAAGATGGATCTTCGTCCCTCTCCAACTCTTAGGATTAAGGGTTCTCTTATAAAAGGGAGGAGAAAAATGTCAGAGAATTTTGAACCAGAGTGAGTCCATCTTGAACAGGGACTGGGTAAAATAAGGCTGAGACCTGTTGAGCTACATTCCCAGGAGGTTAAGGAATTCTAAGTCACAGGATGAAACAAGAGGTTAGCACAAGATAGAAGTCATAAAGATCTTGCTGCAGTAAAGAAGCCAGCTAAAACTCACCAAAACCAAGATGGTGATGATAGTGAACTCTGGTCATCCTCCCTGCTACACTCCCACAAGCACCATGACAGTTTACAAATACCATGACAATGTCAGGAAGTTATCCTATATGGTCTAAAAAGATGTTACATGAAAATCCACCCCTTGTTTGCATATATTCAAGAAATAACCATTAAAATGGCCAACCAACAGCTCTTGGGGCTGCTCTGCCTAGGAGTAGCCATTCTTTATTCATTTACTTTCTCAGTAAACTTGCTTTCACTTACTGACTTGCCCTGAATTCTTTCTCATGCAAGGTTCAAGAATCCTCTCTTGGGATCCGGATCAGGACATTTTCTGGTAACAATGTTTTTGGCCAGTTTTACTCTTTCTCTTTGTCCATAGTGCTTCTAGTTCTGAAATTTTCCTGGGGTTCTACAGCACAAGCTGGAATGGTCTTGCTGATTCACTTATACAGACACTTTCCATTTCTCTGTTTATGTTGGTTAACGATTTTAAAAAAATTACTTTATACTCATTTTAATGGGGTTTTGGAAAGATACAAAGAAATGTAAGAGTTCAGTCCACCATGTTTAACTGTTAGTACTATTTTATTTTTTAAATTTAGATTTCTCCACTTTAATACCTATATCTTTATAGC
The DNA here is from genome assembly GCF_009761245.1 of Sapajus apella. Classification (NCBI taxonomy): domain Eukaryota; kingdom Metazoa; phylum Chordata; class Mammalia; order Primates; family Cebidae; genus Sapajus; species Sapajus apella. The sequence continues at coordinate 17,026,063 of NW_022436990.1, forward strand.
ATCTCTTTTCTAATTAGATTTAACCAACTGGAAAACAGGTATACTATCATAAGTGTTCTTGTATCTGGTACATATATATATATATATGTATGTTATTTATGTGTGTGTGTGTGTATATATATATATATATATATATACACATACATATATAAAATATTTGTTATGACTTTTATATAATCATATTGGCAGATACTCATAGAGCATTTACATTTCCCAAGCCCTGAAATAAGCACTTCACATGGATTGACTTGTTTACACATCATAACACTCTTGTTTCATCATCTGTAGATCAGACACAATACAGATGATAAAACTGAGATGCACAAAGGTTAAATAACTTACCTTAGGGCCACAAAATTAGAAAGTCTTTGAGCTAGTATCCACACATAGACTGTATGGTTCAAATCTGTATCAAATCTGTATGCTTAATCACTATATCTTTTATGTATGTATGTTTATATATGTGTGTGTGTGTGTGTGTGTGTGTGCATGCTCGCATGCTTCTATCCATTTATTTGCTATATTGTGTGTGTGTATACATATATGTGTGTGTGTACATATATATGTATGTGTGTGGTGTGTGTGTGTGTGCGTGTATACCTTTTATTTGTATGGTTATTGCAATTGGGAATAGTATTTGCCTTAGAACAGATATTTGCATTATTAGGAGGCCGATGTCATTGATTCCACACCAAATCTTTTTATCTTACCCTAAAAACATGCCTTGCCAATAGAAAAATTTTAATAAACACTTTTTATTTCATTTTGATATCAATATACAGTAATTGTATTGGTCATTTGAATTTTATAAAAGTTATTCAATCTGCAAATATTCGTTGTAATCCTTAAGCTGTTTTATTCAAGGGTGGGGAGGCTGGTTCTCACAGAGCAGTTATTTACATAAGATGTGTTTACTTCTGGATTGAAATAAAGAGTCTATTATACAACCCAATTGTTCTATTCCTATAACCACTTTGCATTTAGATGTACTCTATTCCACTATACATGATTTAAGCCATTTAGATTTAGATAGAGCATGGGCTATGTCTGATAAAGAGAAACTGACAAACCACTTTTTAAAAAGAGGATAAGTTAAACTTCTGGATGTATTATGTGAATAAATGTTGTTGTGCCTTTCTCTCCCAAAAAGATAGAGCACTGAGTGCTTGGTTCAAAAAGGTATACAGGTATAAATAGCCACTACCACCACACCAGTCCAACACATATATACCTTGTTTGCAGGTCACAGTCAAAGCTATTTCTTTAGCTTGGGAAATAGTAACAATGGGGAATAAATTTCTTTTCATTATTGGGTCATGTCATGTTTCCCTGATACTTTCCCTTCTTTACTTGGCTAGGAAAGAGCCACTGCTTTTAAATGAGAAAGCAGTGAGATTCTTAGCTGAGCATTTTGGCAAGAGGCTCAATTAGTATTAGATTTTTCAATGACTGATGATTTATATTTACTTCAAAATAGCCTCCAGCCATGAACCTCTGTCATAAAGTGCACCCGAGGGCTTACAGCAGGCAGCGACTTTGCCATCATTACTGATCTTTCTATAATTCTAAGTAAAAAGTATACTCCACATCCCATTTCCCAGCTCCACTGCTCAAAAGAAAAAAGTTTTCACATAAATGACTTGGAAATTCACACACACACACACACACACACACACACACACAATTTTTATGAGAAGAGAAAAATTAGAACTAGCAACTTTCCAGGGTAAAACATACAAATGCATATGTATTTCCTTTTTAATCTGTATTTTGAGGGTATGTTTGTGTAAATGTGTTCCATGTGTGTTTTTCTTGACATAATTTCTTATAATTAGGTGGCATAAGGCAAGCATGTGTTTCAATGATTTTCAATGTTCTAGTAAAATGAAATGAAAATGAATAGAATACATTTCTCTAAATTCATTTGGTTTTCCCAGTGCTTCCCAATAATATTCAAAACAACTGGTCATGGGTATATTTAAGTTTGGCTTCTGTTTATCCTCTTTCTTTCTGTCTCTCAGAAAATCTTTTGCTTATTTCCTCAATACATTGGTATTATCTCCTTTATGTCTCTCTTGGTTCTTTCATCTTCTGGTATATAATTAAATTTCATGAAATAAATATGGATTCATTCCTCTGAATGTTAATATGTTGAACTCTGCTATTAGCTCTGGCCATTTGGGGAATGTTATAAAAATCTTTTGGAATTTTACCAGAACTAATAGGATTCTGAAAAGAAAAATCCATCAATTTACTTCCCTAGTTTGTTCATTGTTCATTTCTCCATAAAAGAATGTGACCTTTTCTTGATGAACTCACCATTGATCAAACTCGGAGTTGAGGGGATCTGCTCAGAAACTCAGGGGCCACATGATAAGTGGATAGGAAGCAAGGGTCTAGGTTTCATTCTCAGAAGTTTTTGTACTATTCTTATTCTACAAGGTTCAACTTCACCTTCTTGTCCTCTCCTGTCATTTGGAGGGGAACTACCTCAACACCTGGGAGATTTGCGGCACTAGAAATTACTGTACTTTTAAGAAAGCAATGTCATTTTCATAATTTCCTTTCCTACTTAGGAAGTTTTCTCTTCCCTCTCAGTAAAATTTGCATCTTAATCTTTCTTCATTAGAAGAGGCTCCAAAAACCCTTAAATCACAGTATTTCTGAAAACATGAAAGTTATGATTTGACTTTTCCATTGCCTGTTTATCCATTGGATGTGATTTTCATTAACCTCAGGAATTTAAAGAGGCAAAGCTCCTGACTGAGAATAGATCTTTATCATGAAATCAAATTATCAGATGAAACCTTAATTAGGATTTACACTGCTGATCAAAGGAACAGCCAAGGGATTATGTGGCAAAAAAAAGGAAACACAGAATTTACCCAGTGTGCCAATGGGTGGATTTTCTCCATCATGCTTTTATACTTACAAAAACAGGGTTTGGGATCTGTGGCCCACAAATAAATTAGAAATAGGAATCTGTTATTTTTCTGTAAATCTAGTAATTCACTATTTGGGTATCAATATAAACATATGAAAAATATCCCACTAAAATAAATACTGCAAGAGCTATAAACTTATTTTATCTGGTTGCATTATTTTTTCCTTTATTTCAGCCCATGAAATTATTCATTATAAATGAAGCTTATAAAGATGAAACAGCCAAGTGAAGTTCAAATTTGTAAGGTTCATGTGGACCAGGACCCAAAGAAGAGGGCACACCTCTGTTTTAGTTTTCTGGGAATAAGAACAAAGGTAAAAGTCTAAAGTTTACTCTAAGATCTGTAAACTTATTTCATTTTGTCTGATAGCATCATCTCTTCCTTTATTTCAGCCCATGAAATTACTCATTACAAATGAAGTTTATCAAGATAAAACATCCAAGGGAAATCTAAGGTTATAAGATTCACATAAACTAGGACCCAAAGAAGAAGTCAAGTCTCTGTTTTAGTTTTTCTAGGGATAAGAACAAAGAAATAAAAGTCTAAAATTAGAGATATCAGCTTTTGGTCTAAAATGAGCTGTGCCTGACTATTCTAGAGTCCAAAAATGGTTTTCTGCTATAGCTTTTGCAAACTGCTGGTACTGAGCATCTCCAAATTACAGATCCAGTCTCTCTAAGGCCTTGAGCCAGTGAGAACCATGTCTATCATCAGACTCATTATTACCCTACAGACAGTGAGTTTGGAATTGGCCCATGACCCTCAAGCTAGTGGGATCCCCCCCGGGACTCATTTCATTTACTCAACTAATATTGGTTGATCACATTAATGTGCCAACTGCCTTGAGAGGTGCTAGGGAAACAACAGCGAAAAGCACATCATTCCTTCGCTTAATGAGTTCACAGATCATTGAGTAGACAAAACTTTAAACAATTTCAATAACTGCTATGTTACAGGTAAATATGACAAGGGGTGCAATAGAAATACAAACAAAGAGTGCATATCAAATCCTGTGGAGACAGGGGTCAGAGAAGACTTTCACGGACATTGAAATATCTTACTGGAGCATAGAGGGCATGGATTAGTGCTGTGGTCTGAAAGTAAGCTATGAGGTTAGAAAGGCTGACAGAGGCCAAATCAGAAAGATTCTTGTATTCCACAGTAAAGAGGTCAGCCTTTATTCTTAGGGCAGTTAGAAACCAATAGAAGGTTTTAAGCATAAGAATGGCATGACCAGATGGACATATTACAAATGTCTCTCTAAGTTCATTGTGGTTCATGGTATAGACATGAGCATAGCAGAAGGCAATCATCTGGTCTAGAAGTATTAAAGGAGATGGAATGGGACAGTTTCAGGAACTGTTAAGGTGGCAGAATCATAAGATTTTGGAATTGATTGGATAAGGACAGAGGGAAGTTAATGAATGTGGAAGTAAAGGATAACACTCAAGTTTCTTGCCCAGGCAAATGAGTAAGTACAATGCATCTTACTGAACTAGAGATTACATTAAAATGAGGCTTTCTGGAATGTGGTATATAAGTTTAGCTTTGTGAATATTTAGTGTGAAGGTATCTGCAGAACATCCAAGTGGAGCTATCCAGCATTCAGTGGTGATAATGGTCTGGGACTCAAGAGATAGCTTAGAACTAGAGACATTTGGGAGTCATCAACATAGAGATGGTAAATGAAGTCCTAGAATTGATCATTTCACCATGAAGAATGATGATAACAGAAAACTTAAGAGATGTTCAGAGAAAGAGGTGCCCATCTCAGGAAATTGACCTGCATCTTTTTCCATTTTCTCTGTCTGTGATTTGTCTTCACATTCCAGCTCCTGTTTCCAATTTCAGTTTCCTGCTGGGACAGTAGCCTTGTTTCAAACTCTAAGACCGCTTGATGAGTACACAGAAAATCTATCAGACTTTGCTTAACAAGCCCCTTTTTAGAGAAGACTAGATAGCGTTCCTTTTCCACTAGCTAGTAATAGGAGTTCTGCTTCAATCCACCCATCTTCTCCTGGGATGAAGCTTATTTAAGCCTCTTCCCAGAAACTTCTATTGATCAGTCCCTTCCATATACCAGATTAGACTCATTGGATATTATGCCATTCTCAATTGCACTAAAGACTGTCATGCTTCCTTAGCCTTCTCTGCACTTTCTTTTCATATTAAGCATATTTGGACCTGAAAGTCAGACAAATCTCAGTGCAAAATCTGACTCTACAACTTAAAAATTTTGCAACCCTTAAGTTACTCTTTCTGAACTTCATTTTTTTTCTGTATCTGTAAAATGGATTAATAATTCCAACCTTTCAGGGCTATTTTGAAGACAGAATGAGAGCATGCACATAAAGTTCCTGGTACTTCTTGATAAATTAATGCATTTTACTTCTTTCTATATTTTCCCCAGCTTGATTTTAAGTAATGTGAGAGGAGTATGATATAGTGGAAATAACAACTGCATGTAGTAAATGCTTTATTGTTTATATTTTTAGAGTCCTACAATGGTTTTCAAATGATCTTACTTCTGTGTGAGTGATTTCATGTATGGCAGATCTCTTTTTGAGCTTCAGTTTTCTCATTTGTAAAATGAGGATAATAATACCTGTGTTACTTACTTCACAGTTCTGAACCTCAATGATAATGCATGTGACAGCACTTTGAAAACTAGAAAGTTTTTTTTAAAAATACAAAATATTCTCTCAAGCATTATACTTCACTCATAGGAGATAGTCACAAACTTTCCTTTTAGATATTGGTATGTTGACATATTAGATATTCCAAACTTGAAATCAGAAAAAAAAATTTCCAATTTAATTATTTGCCTTGCCTAGAAAACATTTGCTCCACTTGCGAAGAGACTCAAGAAGATTAAATTTGTTATTACTATGGGTTTTAATTAGTGTACAGATATTTACTGAGCTCTTTCTCAGTGAAAGGCATTGTTCTTGGCTCAAGGATATAGAGACAAAATATCTAATACCTGACTTTCAGAAGTTTGCAGACTTGAATGAACATAGTCAAATAACCATGGTATAGAGCAATAAATATTTGTGGATTTAGGATATGTGTAGCCAGTTAGGGCTGAGAACATAAGGGAAACCTTAGAAAATGTAATGGCATGTTGGGTTTTGAAGGATGATTGGAAGGGGCTATCCAGGTGATCATATATGAGTGAAAGGAGAAGTTCTGAGGATAATTCCAGGTAGAAGGAGCAGCAATGACAAAGGCAAAGGTCTTGATATATTTGAAAATTATCAGGACTTCAATGCAATTTGTATGCATTTGTTTGGGGATGGGAAATTGTGGAAGAGAGGGGAGAAGAAGCAAGGGTAGATACAGAGGTAGAAAAATAGGTAGGGAAGAGCCATATATGGAAGTCATGCTATTGAAATATTTTGAGTCCTGCATTTCACATGATGAGAATGAAATTTACCTTGGATATCTTTTGGAACAGATGCAACATTGGGGGCAAAAAGAATGGTGGGGAAGGAATGATTATTGCAATGAACCAGGTGAGAAATAATGAGACCCTAATATCACATAATGACAGTGGGAAAGGAGAGGCTGCAGGAAGTCAAGCTTTATTAGAAGAGAAGACTTAATCACTGATTGGATGTGGCAGATGAGGGGGATGAAAAAATTAGGATTATATTCCAATTTTCTGACTTAAACAAGGGAAGGAGTATATTCGACTATTTAAAAAGCTAGAAAATTACAAAAAAAAAAAAAACAGCAAAACTACTAGGCAAGAGAAGAGGTAAAGAGAAAAGCATGGAATATGTTTTGTTTTCTTAGTCTAGAGTTTCCAGGTAGCCAAGTCCAGAGAACAATCTTTAGGCAACTCCAAAGATAGAATGTATAGATTTCCCTATACATGATAATGAACATTATCACTCCTCAGCTCTCAACTAATAACCACCTCTTTGGTTAGCTATTGAAAATCTTAAATTTAAATATACTTGATAAAAATCTAGTATGTATATTGATTCAGGTCAATTGTTTGATATTTTAAATGATGGTAAAGGAAAGAGTTACTCAAGACTAAAAATAAATGACAATTCTTAACTATGAAAGAACATATGTTATTCTTACCCTATTAGAACTAAGTCTTCCCCAGCTGAGAAAGTCTTCCTCATGCCTAAAATCCCAACACTTTGGGAAGCCCAGGAGGGCAGATCATTTGAGGCCAGGAATTTGAGACCAGCCTGGTAAACATGGTGAAACCCCATCTCTACTAGAAATAAAAAATTAGCTGTGCACACAAGCCTGTAGTCCCAGCTACTTGGGAGGCTGAGGCATGAGAATCACTTGAGCCTGAGAGATGAAAGTATCAATGAGCCGAGACTGAATCACTGCACTCCAGCCTGGGCAACAGAGTGAGACCCTGTCTCCAAAAACGAAGAATTAAGTCTTCCCCATTCTTTTATAATCTTTCAGATACTAGCCATGAGAACATTCTTTCATTCTTTTGTTCATGTCATTGTTTTAGAGGTGTTAGTATAGTCAACCAAGCCTTCTTAAACCATTAATCTGAAATCACTAGTAGTAATAATAATAAACACTTCATATTATTTAATATATACCAATTCAAGTGCTTTAAATACATAAACTCAACAATCACATTCTATGACAAAACTTATTGGTACTATTTCTGTTTTATAAATAAAGAAGCTAAGGCATGGAGATGTTAAATGAGTTCCCCAATGTCATAGTAAGTTAAAGACCTGGGATACAAATCCAGGCAATCTGGGACCAGAGAGCATACTAAATGTATGCTCTCACACACCATGAAAGGTCTGGTCTAGAGGACAAGGAACTCTGTGACATTGGTTAAGGTTGGAAGCTCTGGGGCATGATTCTTACCTGCCATAGGGTCAGGATCCAAATCTTCTGACATTTCTTTTATATATACATGTAATAATATTACATATATTTATGTGTGTGTGTGTATAATATATGCTATATTAAAAATATGAATGAAAAATTCTCATTTATATTTTTGTGTGATATATGATTTTATTCTTTATATTTCTTCTCTGGAAACATAAAGAACAAAATCATATCTCACACAAGCCTGGGTTCATATCTAAACTTGGCTTAGGATCAACTTGGCTAGGACTCCAACTGCCCACATTTAAATTCTTTTGAGATGAATGACTATGGACAAGTTAATCTCTCTGAGATTCATTTACTAACCTAAAAAATAAATATATACATATGACATTTTATACAGGGATATGGTACAGATTAAATGAGATAATGAACCTGAAATACTCAGTCTATATTTATGTCCTATTTACTATGTGTCCTCACTGTTCTCAGCATTTTTAAATATATGAAATACTCATTTAATCCTCCATATATACAGATGGAAAAAGTACTATTTTTAATCATCATCTCTATTTTACAGGTGAGGAAACTGAGGCTCAAGGAGGTTAAATAACTTGCCTAAAGTCATGCGTGTAGTAAGGGCAGCTCAGCCTACTCTATATATCTAGTCCCACTCTCCACTGCCATGCTGCACTGCCATGCTGAGCACTGCACACCACCACATTAAGACTATTACCTTCCCACCTAGGAGAGTACTACACTTTTTCAAGTACAGAGCAATTTCATTTGCCTCTTCTGATATGATAGGAGTAGCCCATGAAACTCAACAGATAACTGTTAGCTTAATAAGAATAATACAATCAGCGAAGCAGAAGAATAAAAAATTGTAAAGGCCGGCTATGAAAGAAAGAGTCGAAGACCTTCTTTTCCCAAACCATTGACTGGAGTTCAAACAGTGTTAATCTGTTTTGCATTGCTATAAAGGAATGTCTGAGACTGGGTAATTTATAAAGAAAAGAGGTTTATTTGTCTCATAGTTCTGCAGGGTATACAAGCATGGCACCAACAATTGCTCAGCTTCTGGTGAGACCTCAGGAAAGTGTTACTCGTGGCAGAAGGTGAAGGGGGAGCAGACATGTCATGTGATGAGAGAGGGCGAAAGACAGAGAGAGGAGGAGGTGCCAAGCTTTTTAAAACAACTTGCTCTTGTGTGAACTGATAGAGCGAGAACTTACTTATCACCAAGAGGATGGCACCAAGCCATTTATGAAGGACCTGCCCCCATGACCTAAACACTTCCCATCAGACTCCACCTCCAATGTGGGGATCACATTTCAACATGAGATTTGGAGGGGACAAACATCCAAACTATGTCATACCCCTTACCAAACAAGTACACTTTGTGTCTTTCTGATTGAGCTAGATGTGGTGATTCAGTCTATTAATGATCTACTGACCATAGGCCATTATTGTCTCAGGGTCATTACGCACAAATAAGCCTGTTATTTCATGTCTATATGTTAGTATTTAGCTTATGTAACAAAACCCTATAAGGAAAAAGTCAGTCCTGGTTTTCTTTCAGTGCCAAGCTGGATAGCATACTGACATGAAACTGCTTAGGTGTGAATCCTGACCACCACTTTCTGACCATGTGATCTTGGATGAGTCAGTCACTTTACCCCCACCCCCCTCTCCCTCTCTTCTCCAACAGTTTATCCATTTTCTGGGGCCACTGTATGGAGTACAGATAATATTCTTAAATCCCTAAAATCAAGTCTGACCCAGAAATTGAACTCAATATATAGTGGCTATTGTCATTATTCTTTCAAAAAAGCCACTAAACTTTCTTAGAAAAAAGTCAGTTTTTAAGACTTCTTTCTCATTCATATTTATCATTGATCATTGAAAGCCAATGATCATATTCCATTTCTAAGTCAAAATATTTTTAATCTGTCAGAAGGTTCAAACAATATTCTTATTCAATATGAGTTGGAGGAGTCTTTCTACTTTGCTGGCATTTTGGTTTGAATTTATTTTATTACAGGTACACATCTTTCCTTTCATAGTAGTGATCTATGCAATTGAGAGTTATGGACCACATGAATCAGGTCAATATTAAGTTCTAATTGTGCTCTGCTGTCTTCCTTATACACCTTCCTTTAAAATTCAAGAGCTCCAGATGGAATCTGAAGTCACTATCTCAGAACTGCTGGGTGTCTCCAGCCCATCAGCATCTCTAGCCTCTCTTCTCTTTTTACATAGCTTAAAAGGTGAACCTTTCTAGAACATTCTTTGTCTTTAAAACTAAGTTGTTTAAAAGCTTTCCTAAATAAAAGCCCACAGTACACTATTTAGGATGTATTTCAGGCAAATAGAATGTTTAAATCTACAGACTGAAAATGATCTTCACACATAAAATGAAATCTGATCAGTTTTTAGCCTGACATGAGCAGAACTCCCAAATTAGGCAATTCCAAATTCAGCACAGCAAACACTGCCAGCCGCCAAAGGAATTGGAGAAATCAAAGCCCCTCTAAAACTTCCTTCTATGACATATAAAAGATTCAGTAGAGTAGAGGTCAAAGAATATGAGGGGGTAAAGGTATAAAAGAAAAGTAAGATAGCTGATTTTTTTAGTATGAAGGGATAGAACCTAATTATTCTTTTATGCAGAAAATCCCTTTGGCTGTACACATGAATAAGAGCACTCAAGGCAGCAACATTTTTCTTATAATTAGAAGAAATTATGATGTCTCTCTTGAAAGGCATAATTTTCCTTATCATGAAAAACAGTGTTCTTTATCATCCTTACTTTTTATTACAGCCTTCAAAATGAGGTTTTCTTGAGCCTCTTGAAATAAATCCATTCCACTTTGAACTGCCGGAACTAACTATTAAAATATGGCCTGATTCATCCTGAGAAATGTCCACATGCTCACTTGCCTGGGATAATAATGAATGTTGGTGAATTACAAAGAACACTGAATTCCTTTATCCTATAATCTAAACTGTCCTGAGGTGAAAAATGTATTGATCAACCTTTTTAATAGGCTGACACGTCTCTTCACATTCATTCATTTATTTTTTCAATAAGTATTTATTGAGTGATACTAGTTGTGAAGCATTGGGCAAGGGGCTAAATTTGCTGTGGCTGCTATAGAAATTAAGCTAAACAAAACCCCACATGTAATTAGGATGAACATTGAAATAAAGGGATTTTTTTTTTCAAATAGAATTTGAAAGCATTGGAAGCTTAACAAAGCCTCTCAATTCCATGTCAACCCTTCACAGGGCACAGATTGTACAACTCTGAGTTGTTATTGGCAAATAATGAAAATATTGACACCAGGGATATAAAATCACAGTGCAGTAGCTGCCCTGCTTGCAATTCCTTGCTGAGTTCTGAGGGAAGAGTTCTAGGATGTTTCTATAGAGGTTTGCCTTCTATAGAGGTTTTCCTTTCAGTACTCTGGGCTCGCTCCTCCCCTACGTATGCATTTAATGTGCACAAGCCTCTCTGGGTTATACTTCTCTCACTCATCCTCTTTTAATTATTTCTCTTGTTAGTTTTATTGTGCTTTTTTTTCCTAATTACTAGTATTTCTGTGTGTGTGTGTGTGTGTGTGTGTGTGTGTGTGTGTGTGTTTTCCCAAGTCTGAAGCACCTTTAGAAGTTTTGGAGGAAAGGAACAAATTACAAACCTTTCCCATAGGTGTTCTTCTATGAGTTCCCACAAGACTGTGATTATGCATTGTCATATTTACACTGAATTGTAACTGCCTATAATTATCAATGTGCTTTCTTCTATTAGATAGTTTCTGGGTGTAAAAGGCTATATTCCATGTATTTCTGTATCTTTAATCATCTAACCACTATAAGAGGTGCTTGATAAATAACTAGTAAATCATGCACTAATATCTTCTCTGTTCCACTTTATGATTTCTATGTAAATTATATTCAATTTAAACTTAAATCTTTATAGAACTATATATAAGACTATGCATAAGACTCTGTGCTATCTATATATAAGACTCTGTGCTACCTGCTCCAGAAAAGAAAATGAAAAGATGAGCAAAACAGATTTTCTGTCTTGAGAAAGATCAGAAGAGAAAACTAAAATTATTGTAAGTTAATTTTAATAAAAGCAAAAGTTTAGGTTTTGTGGGTATCAGTAATCACATAGAACATGTGCATCAAACACATAAGAATTATATCATAAGCCACTTTTCAGTTCCCTGTCTGTGTAGATTTAAATATGTAAGTGTGTAATGAAACATTTTTGGAGCTTGAAGCAAGGGATGGAGAACATTTAGCTAAGGGGACAGGAACAGCTTTCTTGGGGGTGATATTATTTAAGATGGGCCTATAAGGATGGGCGGAATATAATCAGGAAAAGATAGGAGCATAACATGACATGGCACGGAGGGGGAACACGTACTACAGCCAAAGTACAGAGAGGAAAGAGGGGCAAAGTCTTAGCACTTTGAATTATTAGTTTCATCAAGAATTGGAGTAGAAGATAAATTGATGGGACACAGTCAAAGCGAGGGTCTCAGAGGCTAAGGCAAGAAATATTCTATCCACATTTGCTTTGGAAGCACCTATAGAAGACCAACAGAAATGACTAAAGACCCAGATGAAGGTGAATCTCTATCAAACAAACAAAGAGTTTAAGTCAATTGTATCATGGCTCTGACATTCTTTATGAATTAGGAAGTTTAGGTTATACACTAAGTGTTCAATAATTATTCACTGACAGGCTATTGAGATGTACAAAGTGTCCTATTCTTTAGCTATAGACCAAAAAATAGTAAGTACATACCTATCTCCAACGCTTTTTAACTTCTAACAACCCTATAAGGCAAGAACTTGATCGAAGCATGTGAAAATCATTTTCAAAATGCTTAATTTTTTTTTAAATGGATTTTGGTATAAAGATATCTAGAAATGTGTTATAATTCAGAAAATCATCATATTTTAAGAATACATAGTATATTACCCTAGCTGTTAATCACCTGTTCTTTATTATTTATATGTATATATATTTATTCAAAACTTGCATATTAATCACCAAATATGGGTCAAGTTTTAAGAAAGATTGAGGTGATTGTGCGGATGATTGAAACAGTATTCTTGCTCATAAAGATTCACAACCTAGGATGCAAGAAAGAAAATGAACAGTAGAAAGGGTTATGGCACTAAGGACCCATTAATTCCTTGCCCAAATACTGCCACTAATAGCATTGAAAATAGGTAATCATTTATTTTTGACAATCATAGGGTCTGACAGATCAATTTTTTCAGGCAAATTCTATTTAGCCTTTTAGTTTTTAATTTAAAAATGTATTTATTTTTATAATAAAAATAGCAGCAATATTTAAAAATTATAAACTTTAGGACTTAAAAATAATTTGGTTTAAAATATCTAAAGAAATATTTCAATAAAACAACGAAAATATGTGAAGAGACATGATTTAAAAAAATTCCTTCTCTCTCAATACATGTCATAATTAAAATTTATAATTACAATTAACAATAACACAAGCATGTTATTATTGAATCATAAGGATAATAAAAAAGATAAATTCTATTTTATTTTTCAACAATTTGAAATAAATCCAGCCTATTATTAATCTGAGCTAAGCCAGAAGATTTAAAGATAGTTATTCTGATTGACTGTATGCTCGTGACTGCCAAGAATGAAGAGGGCTTTAGAATCACCAAATGATCATTTTACATTTTCTCTTCTCACTTTTTAATGGCCTGAATTCTTTATGTAGCTCTACATATAAACTACATATATGCCTAATTTCTATTAATTTCTTTTTTAATTCCTGTCAGGTCTGATGTAGAATGCATGCTATTTAACTCACTGGGTAAGTGTTTTCTGTCAAATTTCAGTGCAGGTCAGAAAGTTGCTTGAGAATGCCGTGGTTTCTTGCTATCAGTTCACATCCAGGACTTGGAAGTTTTCAACAAAGGGTATTTAGAGTTCACCATTTTGGACGAATAGCTGGATCATAAGGAGTTAACAAAGTTTAAGACTTGAAAGAGAAAAATGTTCCTAGCAAAAAAGGCTTACAGCTAAATAATGAGTGCCAAGGTTGAGGCTGCTCTTTCTTGCTTTAGTGCTGGAGCTGCATTATTCACAACTGCCAATCAGCTAATCTGAAAAGAATTTGTTCTTTGCTGCATTTCTGCTTTATTGCTCCCACCTCACTGGTCTGGTGTACATTGCTTCCAGCTAGGAGGGTTTAGAAATACCCCCTAAACAGACAACAAATGCTGAACTGTGAATCGAAGGGCACTGGACACTGTGGAGAGAAAGGGCTTTTGTTCACCCCCATTTCCTTTTCACATGTAGCCTTTGCTACTGCAATACTGAAAAGCCCAGGCTATCGCAAAAGGAGAAATTGCCTGTCAATTTCTGAAAATTCAACACTGAGCTGTTACTGCAGATTCAGGGTGCAGGACTGGTAGAAGCTCCCTGAGATATTGGTGACGAAAAAACTTTCTAACTACAGGAAATGAATTTTAACAAGTGAGACGGTGGCCACTGCTGCCGAGCCTGAGCACCATTGCATGTGAGACGAGGGTATTAGACATCATGATATACAGTTGCAAACAAAGAGCCCTACAGATGAAGCAGTGATCCATGCTCTGCAATTATCCTTACATTGGCATTTTGAGTATCCTTACAAATACAGGCTATATTATTATGCCAAATGTGTGTGTGTGAATGCAAGCACATACAAATGAGCAATGTTAGTAGACATAAAAATAGATATATGTATAAATAACTGGACACGTATTTTTTAACTGAGCAAGGAGTAGTATCTTGGAAAGTTTGATTAATGCCCCAGGGTACTTTTTTCCCTTGGTATATTCATGAAGCACTGGTTAAGAATGTTGGAATTTATGTAGGTCTATTGTGAAATATCAGGAATTGTTGCCAGCTTTTCTTACTTCCAAAGCAAAGCTAAACATTCTCTAATATTGAGTCAAATGGTCTTTGTTAATTTCTTGCACTAATTTACCAAGTGGCAATGCAAGAGTAACCCCGTCTTCTGTGGCAGATACTTCCATTCTGTGGTAAACATGGATGTAAGAGGCTTTTTATTCTAAATATAAATTGCTGCATGCTCCAGGCCGGGCACCCACCTAGGGAATGTCTAGCTGGCAGGGTCACAGGTAGGTAAATGTGGTATGGATTAGGCCAGAGCTGCTTTGCATTTTCTGTTGTTACCTCTTGAGCTGATGTGCATGAATCGGTTTTGATTGTTGGGGCAGGCTGGGGTGGATGATCAATATGGTTAACTCAGATACATGTGCTGATTCCACCCCTAATCCTGCACCAGTACAATTAGACACGAGGCTTCATTGCAAGCCTCAGCATCGCTGTCCTCAGTGACAGGCTCAGCACCTCACCTCTCAAGTCTCTGCTAAGCTGCCAATCCCACTGCTCTCATCCTGCTTCCCTGACACATTTACCCAGTCCTCACTCCTCCCCTCACCTGAAACCCATCCATCTGCTTCCTGCCACTCCACTAAATCCCTTTCCATACCGTATCACTTCATCCTCCAAGGCAGTGGAGTGGGAGTACAAGACCATCAGGTGGACTGTGGCACTGCAGATCATGGGCCAGAGTCAGACTCAACTCAGCCTGAAGTCAGCCAAGTCACAGTGTAGCCCTGAGGAATAGGAAAAGAGCCGATATGGGTGCCGCATTGATTAGGTGCAATTGTCCTAACAAGGAAAAATAATTGAATCATTTGACAGATTCAACGGTGCCTAAAACAGTTATATCATTTTAGTTTTTGGTCAGAGACAGTTCATTTATTAAGACAAACCACAGAAAATCTAACAAATGCATCATTTTATCCTCCTAAAAGAATGTGACTCCCCTGCCACCATGAGGGAGCATGTATAATGCCATTTAAGTGTGGCTTTGTTAAAAATGAACTATATCCATGTGACTTAGGTACACAAGCATACATATGTGCCTAGAGAGATGGTGAGAAGGAAGGGAAGGAGAGAGAGAGAGAGAGTGTGTGCAAGAGGGAGAGTAAGTGTGTGAAAGGGAGAGTAAGAGCAGCCAGAGCCAGAGAGAGGAAGAGAAGAGACTGCACAAAAAAAAAAAAAAAAAAAAAAAAAAAAAAAAATCAAAGGATTCACTGCAATGCAGTTTTACATACAGGCCTGTAGGAGCAACCTGAATGTTATTAGACCATAAAAGCACATCAGGCTGATTTATGGTTTCTGATCAAGGTTTCTGTGAAAATTACTCTGCATCACCAGCTCAAGGTGACTGCTACCATTAATGTGTGGAAAATAAATGAGATGGGGAGGCTGATAGCAGAGGAAGGAAGGGAAGCGCTGAGGCAGTTTATATAGCGCAGAATCCCCATTTTGTTTTACAGTGCAGAGAAGCCTGTCATCGAAATGATTGCTGTGGGGCAGGAAAGGCAATTCATGGTAATTAGATCTTATGGCATGTAGCTGGTGCTTTCTTATATCGAATGTACCAGGATATTAGGATGAACGCCTGCTTTCTGCATACCATCTTTTCTGTTTTCTGCTCATATTCAGATATGGTAGTCTAAATTTAGGAAGAAAAACACTGTAATATTGTTTTCCTGATTCTATTTCTTTTTAATCGTATCACTTCCCCCTCCACTGTTTTCCTATTTTTTTCTGACAAATAGTATTCGCCTCTTCCAAATAATCTTCCATATTTGGGACTTTCTAATAGAGCCAATATCTGCAAATATTTTACATATTATCTGATGGCCACAATAGAATTCCACTGGTCTTTCTATTCCTGCCTTGTTTATAATTCACTAAAGCATTTAACAGATGTAATGCCACACTGCTTGTTTAGATGTAAATGAATAACATATACCACAAGACTTTCATATGACATAGTTGCTGTGAAAGGTATAAAAGCTGTTTGCTTGAAAGATTCCCTTCTCCTCCTCCTTGTGTGTATATAGTAATCCTCTCCCTTATCCTCAGGGGGTATGTTCCAGGACCCCTGGTGGGTGCCTAAAACTGCAGGCCATGCTGAACCCTATATACTGTATGCATTTTCCTTTGCATGCATATAAATGATGAAATTTAATTTATAAATTAGGTACAGCTGGGAGGCGAAAGTTGTAGCCTCTCGCCTGGCTGACACAGTGAGACTCTGACTCAAAAAAAAATTAATTAATTATTAAATTAGGCACAGTAAGTGATTCACAACAATCATAATAAAGCAGAACAATTATAAAAATATGCTGTAATAAAAGTTATGTGAATGTGGTCTCTTTCTCTCTCTTAAACTATCTTATTGTACCGTACTCCCCTATCTTTGGACCACAGTTCACAGTGGTAACTGAAAGAAACTGCAAGTAAAACCAGGAAAGTGGGGGAGCTATTGTATTGCGTATCACCATATTGACTTAGAATTTGAGGGTTATAGTCTGTTGCTGGATTTTGGTTCTATATGCAAGTAGAGAACCCTTCATTTTGGAATGCTCAAGGTAAAGCCGAATAAATTAAAATGTTTTCAAATCATTTTACTACATCCCTTTCCCTGGCACTTAACACTTGCTCTCCGGTGCTTCTGCATAGCATTCCACATCTGGAACGTGTCGGTGTCTGCTACCACAGTTGGCTGCTGCTTCAGGGATAGCCATTTAAAAACATGGCTTGAAGAAAACTCACAGGCAGGAGAATACTCACCTCATCTAGCCAAGAAAAATGGAGACCTCTGTTTTCCTCACTCTATATTTTTAGATAAAATTTTCTTTTTAGTGACATGCCCCATTCTAACTGCCCAGCTTCATGCTCAAGCAAGGCTAGATTGAGACTTTTACCCCTATACAAATACTCTGGAATATGAATTAGAACCAGCTTTCAAATTTGGTACTTCTTACACAATACTGTCAGAGTCTGCTTCAAAAGCTTAAGCACAGATACCACCCTACTTCCAAAACACAGAAAACAAGAAGATTTCATTGAAGCACGAGATTCTAATATCTGCACAGCATTATAAATTCTTCCAAAAAGCATCACTCACATCATCTCATTCTATCTTCATAGAATATCATTAAGATAGTTGTTATGATTTCCATCTTATGGATGCAAATGTAAGCTCAGAGAAGCTAAGTGTTTTGCCTGAGATCATTTAATCCACAGTAGTGGAGCCAGCTCTCATTTTCCTCACCATTATTCAGGTAGCATACTAGAGTTAAAAAAACATCATTGAGATTTCTAAGCGAAAACAGACTGCTGTTTTATAGTAGCTCAGCAATGAACAATAGGTAAGACACTAGGCAAGACTCCTAACCTCTGGTTTCCTTGGTTTGTTCAGCTTTATACAGACTAGAAATTTTCTATAGCATCTTCAAGCACTATTTTTTTTTTCTTATTTGAAAAATCTTCAGCATGAACCACACTATTCAGGGATAAATAATCAGTGACTACCAACACCCAGGAAACAAAGAAAGGGATTACTTTCCCCAGTTATTGCCGCTCCTTTCTCCAACACATACACATGCACACACACACACACATGCACACGCGCGCGTGCACACACACACACACAAATACCACATTCTGTTTAAAAGAGAACATTTTAAGACAGGAGAGAAGCCATAAATCATACGAGTATATTAGCATCTTGAAATGCCCACTTTATTTTAAGATTCAAGTTTAGCTCTGAGAATAATTAATAATGTCCACCTAGAGAAGAGGGAACATCTAGAGGTTCCAAAAAGATGTGTACCAAAGTAGGGCACCAGTAGAGATGTTACCAGGTTGCTATTGCTTAACAGCTGTGACACAAGCTATATGAATCTAATATATCTCCCCTCAGTAGAGTCATATCTCCAGTTATACAGATTTGTTTAATTTGGCAGAAGCTACTTTTTACAGCAAAAAGTTACATTTTGCTAGCCTCCTCCTCCCCCCTCCCCCACTTTTTTTAAGCTTCTGAAGGATTATTTAGTTGATCTTCAGGAAGGTCCATTTGTAAACTCAGAAGATAATTGTTAAATACTTGGAATTCATCTTCCTATAAGAATATCTGAATGTTAGAAGAAAAAATAAGCCGCTTTCTTATTTAAAAATTTTTTTAAAAGCCAGGTACAGGAGTTCATACGTTCATGCTTATAATCCCAGGCAGATCACTTGAGCTCAGGAGTTTGAATCAGCCTGGGCAACATAGTGAGACCCTATCTCTGCAAAAAATTAGCCAGGCAGGGTGGCATGAACCTGTATTTCCAGCTATACCAGAAACTTGAGTTGGGAGAATGACCTGAGCCCATGTTTGCATCACTGCATTCCAGCCTGAGTGGCAGAGTCAGATCCTGTCCCAAAAAAAAAAAAAAAAGTTATGAGGAGTTTCACGTGTGGACATACCTTCTTCAATTGTCTTCCCTCAATGTCTCCAACTCCATCTTCTCCCCTCTTCCTCCTGAGGGAGGAAATATTTGAGGACTAAGAAGAAACCA
Source organism: Sapajus apella (assembly GCF_009761245.1). Lineage (NCBI taxonomy): Eukaryota > Metazoa > Chordata > Mammalia > Primates > Cebidae > Sapajus > Sapajus apella. The sequence goes on from NW_022436990.1 coordinate 17,045,340, forward strand.
GAAATGTTATTTTTAAAAAGTACTATAACTTTCAGTCACATGGAAAACCTCAGAGTGTGAACACCGTGACTGACAAGGTGGAGATGGAGAGACAGCATTATGCAAGCATCTGCAGGGTTTCAGATCGTCACATTCACCCAGTGACCAGTAGCTCTGAAGTTAGCCAGTTACTATCAGGATCACTCTGGGTGAGTTAGAATCCATTTCTTTTGCTAATAGTAATGAACACTGCATACCTGACTTTCCACAAAAGGCTCTAAGTCAGTTCAGCTTGCTATAGCAAATTACCATAGATTGGGTGGCTTATAAGCAACAGAAATTTATTTTTAAGAGTTCTGGAGGCCAAACATCTGAGTTTAGAGTGCCAGTATGGTAGGGTTCTGGTAAAGGCTGTCTTCTGGGTTGCAGACTAACCAGCTTCTAATCATATCCTCACATAATAAGAAAAGTACAAGTTAGCTCTCCAGCCTCTTAGAAGGCATTAATCCCATTTGTGAGATCTCCACCCTGATAGCTTAATTACCTCTCAAAGGTCTTACCTCGCAATACCATCAAATCGGGGATGTTGAAATGTACATCCCCATATGAAATTACAACATATGAAATTTAGGGAAGACACAAGTATATCCATAACAGGCACCGAATCCTCCCACCTGGCTGAGGAAACATGCAAGCAGCCTGGTAGAATGTTTGTGTGCATTTTAGAGGAATGAGTGAGTCAGAGAAGGAATAGGAAAATACGAGGGCCACCTTCCTTTCCAACAAAACTTCAGCCATCTACTTTCCTTTGCCCCCATACAACGAGCAGTATAGTTAAACTGCTTAAATCTCCATTCTTCATAAGGTACAAAGCAGACATTATCTTCTTCTGTAGAAATGTTACCTTTTTTTTTTTAAGATAATTGGCTAGAAATAAAATGCCACTTTTTCTGTCCTTTCTCTAAGGAAGCACATCATGGTAGGCATGGTAGGCATATTTAAGTTTAGGGCAGTAAATGAAAAAAATTTGTCTCCCAGCCCCTGTAGTCCAAATCCCCAGGCCCATACATTTCTTTAGAGAATCAGTACTTACAAAATGGCTTGTATTTTGTCGGTGTTGCAGTAAAAAATACCCAGCAATTTTTTTAAGTACTGTAATTTTGAAAATTTCCATTTATTTCAGAAGATACCAACTAATAGCCAATCAGACAAAATAAGCAAAAAAAAAAAAAAGGCAAATCCCTTCAATAAGCAGATCAGAATCTTTCCAAATTTTATATGATAAACCCAGTTTACCATAAGCAAGGAGGCTTTTGTTCCTTGCTTAGTAAGCCTTTATAAAAAACTTTTCTAGCCATGCAGCTATCATGCATCCAAGACAATTCATCTCAAGCCACTCTTTTTCACAGAGTTATGAAGACATGGTACCACCACTTAGAGACAACCTGTTATGACAGGTTATAAGTGTTCAAAATTGTTTTGATATGGAAATTTAGCTTTTTCTTCCTCCCTTTGCTGCAGAAGTTTAAGTTTAAAGTTAAATGATCATTGCCTTCAGGAGAAAGATATTTATTCTTTGGTTGATTAGCTTTGGTTATAAAGGTTCGAGAAGATCTGTTGCAAAAGAACCTAAGAAATGGTGAAGTGTTTTTGAGAAGACAAACAAGAAGGCATCTGGGTACTTACTAAATATCTTGAACTAAATATCTTACAGACATAGAAAGAAGATAAGCTAGCCTGTCAATCTAGAAAGAGATGCTACCTGGCTCAGAAAAGGAAAAGAGAGAGAGGAGAATTGCCATTATGGTATGTCTTAGAAGATGGGTAGGCTTGGTTGGCACCTGTTTCATGGATTTATCTATAGGAGTATTGTAGCTCCCTGGAGGCCTTTGTCTGCGCATCAAGAAGCTGCCCGGTAATTAAGTCAACACAGCAGATCACCCAGCCCCGACATGCACCTAAGTGTTAGGTTGGTTGTTCTTTCTATGATATCTGGGGAGGATTTCCCTGTCCTTGCAAACAACAATTTTCCCAGAGATGGGCCAGCTGGGACTACATTCGTCTACATTAGACTCAACCTGTATAGATCCCTCATTTGCCACACATGCCACTAGAACTATGACCACCTGAGAGCTCAAGACAAGAAGCATAGTGTCTTGACATACAGGACAGTGTGGAATGGACAGCAATGAATGGAGCCACTTAAAGACACACTTCAGCTACGTCAGTGCTTTATTTTCTCATGAAAAACAAGTTCTTAGAATCTACAAATAGTTCAGCTCAGTTTTTCAGCATAGAAGACCCAAGTGAAGTTTGATAATCAAGAATGTTTACTTGCCTAGAGGATCTGCTGTGTGTATCTTTATCACAAAACCACTGTAGTATTAGGTTAAACCATATAAAATTTCAAATGTTCAACAATTTTTGGCCTATTAAAATTGCAATTCTGTGTCATCTGGCATATAATTGACCATTTGGGGATTGTGGAAACCAGATAATGATGGCTACATCATTTCTATATAAGCAAGGCTTAGAAGAGTCTGGCGGAGGCGGGGAGAAGACACACCAAGAAACCAGTAACGAATCGAAACTATTCTGCTTAGCAAACACACTGCCTGTACTTAGATTGTTTATTTGGAATGTTTCCCTCTTCCTGTTCTCATCCAACGTATGAGTCCTTGCCACTGATCCTGACCACTTTTCTAGCTCTTTCTGTAATACACATGACTAAAAGCAGACATACCCAGGTTTTTGCCCCCAGACATTTTATTATCTTTCTTTTTTATAATTTTATTTTTATTTTAGATTCGGGGGTACATGTGCAGTCTGTTATAAGGGTATATTGTGTGATGCTGAGCTGGGCTTCTAATGATCCCATCGCCCAGATAGTGAATATGGTACCCAATAAGATCAAAATGACCTTAGCTATAACATCAAAATCTGAGATTCCCAAATTACTATATATGCTACCTGTCATCTTCACACATGTAGCCTCATATTCCTTCAGGCTTTTCTTTTTCTTAAACAACTTTCTCATTAAGCCCAATATGTTCCATTGTAAACCCTTTAGTTTCTCACTTATTTGAGCAGACAGTGGTTCAAGCAAGCCCCATTATGTGACTGTCACATTCATTTCTTTTCTGAGCTACGTATCTCTGAATAAGTGGAACTGTGATCTGATTGATCACATCACTCCTCTTCTAGTATCAAGTCATAATTTCTCCCTCACCATCATTTATACCTTGCTACCAAATCCTGAAGCACCCTCCCTCCACAGATCTCTCTTCTTTTCATTAACTCAGCAGCAGTGTTTCCTATGTGCCATTCTCATTACTTGCTGCTCCTTCCCATCTTTTTCTTCTCCCAGATGGTGCCATAGTTCAGATGCTTATTACCTTCTTTTTTATTTATTTTTATTTTTTTGAGCCTTACAGTGTCACCCAGGCTGGAGTACAGTAGCATGATCTTGGCTCACTGCAACCGCCACTTCCAGAGCTCAACCTATTCCCCTGCCTCAGCCTCCTAAGCAACTGGGATTGCAGGTGTATACCACCACACCCAGCTGATTTTTGTATTTTTAGTAGAAACGTGGTTTCACCACATTGGCAGGCTGTTCACACCCACCTTGGTCTCCCAAAGTGCTGGCATTACAGACATGAGATACCACTTCCAGCCCAGACCCTTATTACCTTCTGCTTGTATTTCCGTATTACCTTCCCAGCCATTTCTCTTCATATCAAACCATCCCCTACACTGATGCTAAATTAATATTCTTTATTATTTTTACATTTTGTGAATCTGACCAAAGGTGAATGATTCTTTATCAAACAAGATAGAAAAAAGAGGAAGAAAAATATAAGTTGGCAAGACACTGGTCACCAAAAACAGGATAGGAAAGCAGAGTTATTGGGAAAATCACAATGTCCATCAAGGGCGTGGTGAGCTCAGTCAGGATTCAGGCCGTATACAACACCAGAAATTCTAAGAGAAATAATCAGTTTCCCAATGTGATGCATTAGAAATAAAAATAGGAACGACAGGTAACTCCAGAGGCCATAGAGGGTGATCAATGCCTCATTCCAGTGGATTTAAAGATAGAAATACTGAGTCTGTTTAAATACTCCCTGCTTTATATGTGGGCTGGTGAGAACTTGGGCAGCGTTATGTTGTCAAGGAGGAAGTTAAGTAGATCCAATTTTGTGGAACTGGGAAAACAATGCAGAGGCTGATAATCCTATTATTTCTCTGCTCAAAAATACTCAATTACTTTTATTGCCTTTAATTGTCAATGAAATACTCACTGGGTCCCTCAATCTATCTTTTTAGCCTTGCACTCGACAACTCCCCTATGAATAACCTAGTAATCTATTCAACCTGAAAAATGTCCACACTTTTCCACTTCATGATCTCATGACTTCCTCTCCCTGAAATGCTCTCATTTCCTCATCTGTGCAATTCAAAATACTATCTACCATTGAAGTCCTGCCTCAGATCCTACCTCCTCCTAAAAGCATTTCCGAATCAAGAAATAGATTAAACAACCTCCTCCTCAAGACTTCAAACTTCCTGCATAACCTACCTTGTTGAAACCAAATCCTAAGAATGTAATTAAATGCCTGCATATAGGTAGTCCTTGGAAAATAAATACATAGATTCATTTTGTACTCCACCTTATACTCTGGACATTTTACGCTCATCTACTCCATTCTACAAAATTATGAACATTTTTTTCAGATGCAACCATGAATTAACTCATTAATCCTTTATGAGATCTATCACAATGACTAGTACAAAACAGGCCTCAATCAAGATTTATCTAACTTATTAATGCATCTCGTTATATAATTAAATTGTATAGCTCAATATTTGAGCATAGCCATTAGCCTTGCTGGAGGACTTTACAGTGAATATAGATGTATTGCCATTAATGTTTGAATTCAAATTTAAACAACCCTAGCTGCTAAAGAAGGTTTGAATCCTTTACAAAGTTTCCTTACCCCAACACTTCTGAGAATATCCAACAGTTCTGACATGTATCGCTAAGTCTGTGTTGATGGCCACTGAATTTAACTACTCCCTAGTAGTGATCCTGCGGCCTAGACATCACAGTCCTATTATGGAGCCGTTCAAGGCTGGAATTCTACCCCTAAATCTATTCTTGCAGAAATCCTCATTTTTGCCTTTAGAAGTGAGAAGAAACCTTTTTCTGCATTACCCCTAACTGATTAGAGTATAGGTGGGGGTGGGAGTGAGCTCCTTAATTAGGCCACAGAACTATAAAGCTTTGAAGCAGCTATCAATAACTTTTACTCACTATTACAGCTAGTAAAACTGCATCCTAGGCTCTGTTAGTCCCACAGCCACTCACATCTAGCTGTCTGGTCTTGCTGCTGTTTTTGAGTGATAGACTGATTTAAACTTTAGCTTCATTGCTGCTGTCACCACTGCTCCCCACTACTGCACCAAGATGGTGACCAATGGCATCACTAGCCTTATCACTAGTCTTGCTGGATCACTTTGCAGTTCTTAGGCCCATCTGACACGAAAAAGTGCTACTTGATCAAGATGCTTACTGAACTATTGTAACACCATTGCCCACTCATTCACCTGGGCAACAATGATATGGTAAGGAACCATCTAAAAGCACTCGTTTATATTTCTTTACCATGTGTTTTCAACAAAGATAACTGAGCTCAATTCAGTTTTTTTTAACTGGTACATATGCATAACTATCTTCTCCCAGGTATACCCTACCACCACCTCACCTCTCATCCAATGTATGGCTGAATTAAAATGAGTTCTGGCACCAGCCATCTAGCTATATCAGAATCAATACTGTCTTTCTCCCTTCAACCCACTTTTTCTGGCTCACTATTTGACTCTTTTATAATGAAATTTCTCTCTCCAAGGGTCCTATTTTCCTTTCTGAAAAGGCCTCCACTAGAGTTACAGCAGTCTATTTGATATATGAGTATACACTTGAAATGCATTGGTGGTCAGGTCCAAGACATTTATTTTATTCGGAGATCTTCCCACCCAATATAAATTAGTTAATATAAGTGACATGAGGTGTTGGAAGTGGAATCAGAGCCCCTTTTCTGGCCATCTAAAGTATTAGTAATCATTCTGTATCAGAAAATATTTTTAAAGTCCTCTAAATCCCCTGTAGAGAACCAGGAAATTTGTAAATTTGACCATTACCATGCTTAGCTATTCTATAGAGTTCTAGTTAGTACATATGTATGAGTAAACTACCTGAGGCTAGGGAAAAAAAACACACCCCAAATTAGAGGAAACAATGCAAAGCACCCAGAGAAGGCTAAAAATAGTGCCTGTTCACACCAGGCAGACTGAAAGTTCTCATTATACAACAGCTAATAATGTATAATTCACAATGACCAACTTCCAGTCAAAATGAGACATGCAAAAAAAATACAGAAAAACATAACCCATCGTGAAGAGACTGCTCATAGAAACCAACTGAGATGTGACACAAGTTAGCAGATGATATTAAAATTGTTATTTTAACAACTTTATATATCCAAAAAGTCAAGCGGTAGTATTAAAGCTATAAAAAAGATCCTAGAAGAAAACCTAGGCAATACTATTCAGGACATAGGCATAGGCAAGGACTTCAAGACAAAAAACCAAAAGCAATGGTAACAAAAGCCAAAATTGACATGGGATCTAATTAAACTTAAGAGCTTCTACACAGCAAAAGAACCAGCAACCAACAGAATGGGAAAAAAGTTTTGCAAGCTTCACATCTGATAAAGGGCTAATATACAGAATTTACAAAAACTTAAGCCAATTTATAAGAAAAAAAACATCAAAAAGTGGGCAAAATATATGAACAGACACCTTTCAAAAGGAGACATTTATGTAGCCAACAAACATATGATAAAGCTCATCATCACTGGTCATTAGAGAGATGCAAATCAAAACCGCATTAAGATACCATCTCACACCAGTTAGAATGGCGATCATTAAAAAATCTGGAGACAACAGCTGCTGGAGAGGATATGGAGAAATACGAACACTTTTACACTGTTTGTGGGAGTATAAATTAGTTCAACCATGTGGAAGACAGTGTGGCAATTCCTCAAGGAACTAGAAATAGAAACACCATTTGACTCAGCAATCCCACTACTGGGTATATACCCAAAGGATTATAAATTGATCTATTATAAAGACACATGCACATGTATGTTCATTGTGGCACTGTTTACAATAGCAAAGACTTGAAACCAACCCAAATGCCCATCAAAGATAGACTGTACAAAGAAAATGTGGCACATATACACCATGGAATACTATGCAGCCATAAAAAAGGATGAGTTCACCTCATTTGCAGGGACATGGATGAAGCTGGAAACCATCATTCTTAACAGACTGACACAAAACAGAAAACCAAACACCACATGTTCTCACTCATAGGTGGGTGTTGAACAATGAGAACACATGGACACAGGGAGGGGAACATCACACACTGGGGTCTGTCGGGGTTGGGTGGCTAGGGAAGGGATAGCAGGGCATGGGGAGATTGGGGAGGGATAACATTAGAAGAAGTACCAAATATAGGTGATGGGGGAATGGAGGCAGCAAATCACCATGGCATGTGTATACCTATGTGACAATCCTGCAAGATCTGCCCATGTACCTGAGAACTTAAAGTAAAATTAAAAAACAATAAAGAAACCCACCCTCACAAAAAAAAATGCAGACTGTGCATTGTCATGGCCATTTCCCAGGCTCGGCAAAACCTCTCTGCTGGGGTTCAATGCACAGATTCCTTGCTCTTATATAGAGAAGTATCATCAGGACCAATGTCAACAAATATTTTATCTAGACATAGAATAAGAGTAATCTGCCCCAACCTGCTAACCAACATCTACTCTTCTGGTTCTACGGTTCAAGCATTTTTATACCATTAAAAAAAAAAAAGAGCATAATCCATAAAGAACCTTGATTCAAATCCTAGCTCTCTCACTTCCTAGCCATGTAGGGTTAAAAAAGTTATTTCATGTCTTTAAGTTTGCTTGTTCCTAAGTAAAATGGTGGTACTAATAGAAACTATCATACAGCTGTGTGGTAGAAATTAGATGACAAAATATATGCAAAGCAGTACAATGTCCGGCACATAGTAACAGCTCAATAAATGTCTGCTAGCATGATTATCATTAAAAAAGACCAAATTAAACTTTTAAAATTCTGTGGATGAAAACTATAATATATGAGATGAAAATTATACTATGTGAGATTAATGGAAGATTAGCCACTGCAAAAAAATAAAGGCTGATGACCTTGAACACATAACAATATAACATATTCAAAATAAAACACAGATTAAACAGTGTATAAATGAACAACGAGCTGTAAGAAAACATCAAGTGCCCTCATATATGTGTTACTTAAATTCCCAAAAGGAAGAAAGAGAAACAATATTAGAAGAAAGAATGGCTGAAATGTTTCCAAATTTGAGAAGAACTATCAACTCATAAATTCAAAGAGCTCAATGAATCTCATGTACAATAAATATTATAAAAACCACACTAAGATACATCATAATCAAATTGCTTAAAACTCAAATGTAATAGAAAATTTTTAAAGTGCCAGTTTAGAGGAAGGAGGGAGGCACACTATGAAAAAAAGATAGTTATTAATGAACATGACAGCAGATTTCCTATTGGAAATAATACATGTAAAGAGACAGTGGAGGACATGCTATTACTTTAAATCTTTAAGGTACTGAAATTAAAGAAAAAAAATTCTACCAAGCTATAATTTTATATCCAGCAAAAAAATCCTAAAAAAAAAAAATAAAGTAAAAAGTTTTCCAGAAATATAAAAGCTGAAAGAATTTATCATCATCAGGCTTGCACTATAAGGAATTTTAAAGGAAGTCTTCATGCAAAGGTACATAATAACTGACAGAAATATAAACCTACACAAAGAAATGGAGAGATTGGAAATGATAGTTCCATGGGATTTTCTTGTATAAATTTATGAGATTTCTTCTTTTTAAATATCTTTAAAAGCATCAGCTTGTGTGTACACACACAGGTGCCACTGCCTTGCCCCTGAAGGCCTATGTGCAGCATCTCACCACCAGCGTGTGCATGTGCTCACACACACACACACACACACACACACACACACACACACTGTCTTTGCCACATCACCACCACTGCCATGCATGTACATGTTCAGTCCTTGCTGCCCTATTGAACACACATGTGTGTGGACCCAGCTTCCACTGCACCAAATAAGTGCTTTTGCCAGCTTACTTCATCAGATTGTGATTGCCAGCATGTTGGGAAGACCTCAGCCCCTCCAGCACAGCAGGTACTCAACCCCCAGGGCCAGAGTATAAAGCCATGCCATGTGCCTGGTATCAGCCACCCAAGGTTAGAGCATGCAGCATAGAAGTGTTGAGCTGAGTCTTGGCCCCCCTGAAATTATACAGAAACAAAGCCAGCTGACTGAACCCAACTATACCACCATCATACTGTTACCAGTAGCAGGTCTTAACTACAAGTCATCCAGGTTCTTGATATTTTGAACAAAGAATTGAACAAAACACACAAAGCAAGGAATAGATGAAGCAGTGAAAGCAGAGATTTATTGAAATGCAAATACGCTCCACAGAGTGGGAGTGGGCTTGAGCAAGTTGCTCAAGAGTCCTGGTTACAGAATTGTATGGGGTTTAAATACTTTCTAAAATTTTCCCTTGGTTACTTGATTTATACACTATGTCAATGAAGGAGTGACCCATGACCAGTTGGATTAGTTACGAAAGGTGATCAATCAGAGGCTGAAGTGATGTTACAAAGTTACACCCTATGCAAACATCTGATTTGCAGGAAAGGGCCAAACAGAGGCTCAAGTGAAATTACAAATGTATATTCCTATGCAAATAAAGACTAGGCCTGTGACCAGTCTGATTGGTTTTGGGAGGGAACCAATCAGAGGTACTTTCAATTTTTCATCTGCCATGCAGAAAAATCAGGGAGAGGGTTGAAAGGGGGTAACCTTTGGTCCTTTTGTTACTTGGACATGGAAAATTGGGGTTTTCCTTTTGATTTAGTTCTAGAAAGTCAGTATGAATCAGCCTTAGGTTTCTTGCCTCCAGACTCTATTCTCCTGCCTCAAGGCATCAAAGAATATAAAAGGAAAAAACCCCATCCAAAGGATAGGACCTTCAAAGATTAAAGGAACATCAGCCCACACATATGAACAAACGAATGAATGAATGAATCAATGACAGTGCAAGAATTCTGGCAACTCAAAAAGCCAGAGCCTTCTTACTTCCAAACAACCATACTACTCTCAGCAATAATTCTTAATCACACTGAAACGTCTAAAAAGACAGACATAAAATTCAGAATCTGGATAACAACAGAGATCATTGAGATTCAGGAAAAAGTTGAAAGCCAATCCAAGGAGTTTAAGGAATCCAATCAAATAATACAAGATTTGAAAGATAAAATAGCCATTTTAAGAAAGAAGGCTGAGTGCAGTGACTCATGCCTGTAATCCCAGCACTTTGGAAGGCTGAGGCAGGCAGACCACTTGAGGTCAGGAGTTCGAAACCAGCCTGGCCAATATGATGAAAACTTGTCTCTACTAAAACTGTAAATTTAGCTGGTCATGGTGGCATGTCCCTGTAGTCTCAGCTAATAAGGAGACTGAGGCAGGAGAATTTCTTGAACCTGGGAAGCAGATGTTACAGTGAACTGAGATTGCATAATTGCACTCTGGCCTGGGTAACAAAGTGAGACTCAGAAAGCAAGAGAGGAAGAGAGGAAGACAGGAAGAGAGGAAGGAAGGGAGGTAGGGAAGGAAAGGAAGAGAAGGGGAGGGAAGGGGAGGGAAGAGGAGGAGAGGGAAGGGGGGGAAAGGGGAGGATGGGGAGGGGAAGGGAGGGAGGGAGGGAGGGAGGAATGAAGGAAGGAAGGAAGGAAGGGAGGAAGGAAGGAAGGAAAGGAGAGGAGAGGAAAAAGGAAGGAAGAAGAAAGGAAGGAAGAAAGGAAAGGATAATTTAATTTGATAGAGTTGAAAAACTTACCACAAGAATTTTATAATACAATCAGAAGTGTTAACAGCAGAATAAACCAAGCTGAGGAAAGAATCTCAGAGTTTGAAGACCAGTTCCTTGACACAATTGAGTCAGACAAAAATAAAGAGAAAAAAATGAACAAAATCTCCAAGAAATACGGGATTATGTAAAGAGACCAAACCCGTGACTCATTGGTATCCTGAAAGGAACAGAGAGTGAGTGAGTAACTTGGAAAACACATTTGACAATATTGTTTATGAAAATGTCTTCAACCTTACTAAAAATATCAAAATTCAAATTCAGGAAACAGAGAGAACCCCTGTGAGATATTATACAAGACGACTATCCTCAAGACACATTGTCATCAGATTCACCAAGGTCAACATGAAAGAAAAAATTGCAAAGGCAGCTAGAGAGAAGGGTTAGGTTACTTACAAAAGAAATCTCATTAGGTTAACAGTGGACATTTCAGCAGAAATCCTACAAGCCAGAAAACATTGATGGCCTATATTCAGCCTTCTTAAAAAGAAGAAATTTCAATCATGAATTTTATATCCAGCCAAACTAAGCTTGATATGTGAAGGAGAAATAACATTATCTTCAGACAAGCAAATGCTAAGAGAATTTTTACCACCAGATCTGCTTTATAAGAGGTCTTTCAGAGAGAGCTAAACATCCAAGCAAAAGACCATTATCAGCCAGCACAAAAACTCTTAAGAACATAGACCATTGAAACTATGAAGCAACTACACAATCATGCCTGCATAGCAACCTGCTAAAACCTGATAACAGGATCAATACCACAAATATCAATATTAATCTTGGACATATACCTCACTTAAAATGCAGAGTGGCAAGCTGAATAAAGACACAAAAGCCAACTGTATGCTATACAAACATGCCTCCTATGGGTGGCATGGCATGTGAGATGGGTCACAGGCTCAAAACTAAGGGTTGGAGAAAAATCTACCAACCAAATGGAAAACAAAAAAGAGCAGGGACTGCTATTCTAATTTCAGAGAAAACAGACTTTAAACCAATAATGATCAAAAAAGACAAAGAATAACATTAAATCATGATAGAGGGTTCAACCAGAAAACTCCATTCTAAACATAGGACCTGGAAAACATTTTATGATAGCGACTCTAATAGAAATTGCAACAAAAACAAAAACTGACAAATGGGATCTAATTAAACTAAAGAGCTTCTGCACAGCAAAACAAACTATCAAGAGAGTAAACAGACAACCTACAAAATGGGAGAAAATATTCCCAAATTATGTATCCAACAAAAGTTGAGTATCCAGAATCTACAAGAAACCTAAACAATTCATCAATCAAAAAACCAATAACCCCATTTAAAAGTGGGAAAAGGATACAAACAGTCACTTTGAAAAATAAGGCATGCAAGTGGCCAACAAATGTATGATAAAATGCTCAACATCACTAATCATCAGGGAAGTGAAGATGAAAATCACCATAAGATACCATCCTACACCAGTCAGAATAGCTATTGTTTTGTTTTTTAACTTTTATTTTAGGTTTGAGGGTACATGTGAAGGTTTCTCACATAGGTAAACTCATGCAATGGGGGTTTATCTTATAGATTTTTTCATCACCCAGGTATTAAGCCCAGGACCCAATAGTTACCTTTTCTGCTCCTCTCCCTCCTTCCACCCTGCACCCTCAAGTAGACCCAGTGGCTGTTGTTTCCTTCTTTGTGTTCATATGTTATTATTTAGCTCCCACTTAAGTAAGAATATGTGGCAGTTGGTTTTCTGTTCCTGTGTTACTTTGCTAAGGATAATATTCTCCGACTTCATTCATATTCCTGCCAAAGACATGACCTTATTCTTTTTTATGGCTTCATAGTATTCCATGGTGTATATGTACCATATTTTCTTTATCCAATCTGTTATTGATGGATATTTAAGTTGATTTCATGTGAATAGTGCTGTGATGAACATTTCGTGTCTATGTATTTTTACAGTAGAATGATTCGTATTCCTCTGGATTAGAGATAATGTGATTGCTCATTTGAGTGGTAGTTCTGCTTTTAGCTCTTTGAGGAATTGCCACACTGCTTTCCACAATAGTTGAACTTATTTACATCCCCACCAACCGTGTATAAGTGTTTCTTTTTCTCTATGACCTCCCAGCATCTGTGGTTTTTTGTCTTTTTATTAATAGCCATTCCAACTGATGTGAGATGGAATCTCATTGTGGTTTTGACTTGCATTTCTCTAATAATCAGTGATATTGAGCTTTTTATCATATAGTGGTTGGCCATATGTATAATTGTTTGAGAAATGTCTGTTCATGTCCTTTGTCCACTTTTTAATAGAATTGTTTGTTTTTCTCTTGTAAATTTGGTTAAGTTCCTTATAGATGATGCTGGATATTAGGCCTTTGTCAGATGTATAGTTTGCAAATATTTTCACCCACAGAATGGCTATTAGTAAAATGTCAAAAAGAAAAGTAACAAATACTGGGAAAATTGTGGAGAAAATTGAATACTTATATACTGCTGATGTGAATGTAAATCAGTTCAGCTACTGAGCAAAGCAGTTTGAAGAATTCTCAAAGAACTTAAAACAGAACTCCCATTTAACCCAGCAATCTCATTACTGGGTATTTATCCAAAGAAATGTAAATAACTCTACCACAAAGACAAATGCACAGATATGTTCATTGCAGCACTATTTACAATAATGTAGACATGGGATCAACTCAGATGCCCATCAACGTTGGATTGGATAATGAAAATATGGTACATATGCAAGGTGTAATACTATACAGTGATAAAAAAAGAATGAAGTTATTTCCTTTGCAGCAATGTGGATGAAGCCAGAGGCCATTCTTCTAAGCAAATTAACACAGGAACAGAAAACCAAATACTCCACATTCTCACTTATAAGGGGGAGCTAAACATTAAATACATACTGACACAAGAAGGAAACAATAGCAACTGGGGCCTACTTGAAGGTAGAGGGTAGGAGCAGGGTAAGGGTTGAAAAACTACTGCCTGTTGGATACTATGCTTGTTCCGTGAGTGATAAAATAATATGTACACCCAACCCCCACAACATGTAATTTACCCAGGTAAGAAACATACACATATATTCCCTAAACCTAAAATAAATGAATAAATGTTTAGAATATATATACATATATATATATATATATATATGTGTGTGTATATATATATATATATAGAGAGAGAGAGAGAGAGAGAGAGAGAGAGAGGATGATGATGATAGATAGATAGATATCATTAAAAGATAATTGCCCATTTAGATAAAAGTCACAAGGTAGTATTATATGTAGAACCTGCATAAAAGTAAGATAAATGAGAACAGTAGCCCAATGGCTGGGAGAGGAAAAATTAAAGTGTACTATTGTAAAGATCTTATACTGTACATGAAGTTGTATAACACCACTTGAAGGTAAGTTGTGTTAAGTTAAAGATGTATACTAGGAACCCTAAAGCAATCAATATAATAACAAAATAAAAAATATTGTCACAGCTAATAACTCAACAAAGCAGATAAAATTATATTTTAAAATACTCAATTATTCCAAAAGAAAACAGAAATGAAGAACAATGAGCAGATAGAACAAATTTAAAACAAATAGCAAAATCATAGATGTAAACCTAGCCATGTCAATAATCATATTATTGACTGTTATTGTCAAAACATCCAAAATCAAAGGCAGAGATTGTCAGATTTGATCAAAAGAAAAAAAAAAAAAAAGACCCAACTCTATCCTGCTTTAATGATTAATACTGAGTATCAACTTGATTGAATTGAGGAATACAAAGTATTAGTCCTGGGTGTGTCTGTGAAGGTGTTGCAAAAACAGATTAATATCTGAGTTAGTGGTCTGGGGAAGGCAAATCCACACTTGGTGGGCACAATCTAATCAGCTGCCAGTGAATATAAAGTAGGCAGAAAAATGTGAAAGGGAGAGAGACTGGCCTAGCCTCCCAGCCTACATCTTTCTCTCCCACCGGATGTTTGTTGCCCTCAAACACTGGACTCCAAATTCTTCAGTTTTGAAATTTGGACTGGCTCTACTTGCTCCTCAACTTGCAGACAGCTTATTGTGGGACCTTGTGATAATGTCCTACATATCACAACTCACACATACATATATGTATAACCTGCTATATATATATATATATATATATATATATATATATACACACACACACACACACACACACACACACACACACACACACTATTAGTTCAGTGCCTCTAAGAGAATCCATCCTGACTAATACAACTGTCTAAAAGAATTACATGGAACTATAAAGAAATAAAATACATTAATAAATATAAAGGAATATAAAAAGCATATATCATACAAACACTAATCATAAGATAGATGTAGCTATTAATACCAGACAAATTAGAATTCAGGAAAAGAAATACTATAAAAGATAAGAAGAATATTTCTTAACAGAAATACTGATTCATCAAACATAACAATTTTAAATGTGTATGTAATTAATAACAGAGTTGAAAAGATAAGCAAACTTAATAATTATATTTATATTATATACAAAGACATTTAGTTTTTAAGGAATTGGCTCATGTAGTTGTGGGTCAGTAAGTCTAAAATCTGTAGGACAAGCTCCAAGGAAATTCAACCAGGAGTCCATGTTACATTCTTTATTGTAATGAATCACAAGGGAACTTTTTAGGATGACAGAACAGTTAATGTTTTCATTACAGTGAGATTACATGGTGAAAAAAAAATTGTCAAAGAGCATCAAAGTATTCACTTAAAAGGTACATTTTATGTGTTATACTCTGATAAAGTTAGAGCATATCTTTCTAGTATGTCCTTATTGTAGCAAGTCAGAGTATAGAAATATATTAAAAATTTAATAATCTCGCCCACCCAAAATTCACTTCTCTGGCATAAGCAAGGGTTAAAAGATTCATCTTTTGATTTTCTTGCTACTATTTAATATGGTTAGGCTTTGCATCACCACCTAAATCTCATCTTTAATTGTAACCCCCAGGCATTGAGGGAGAGACCTAGTGTGAGGTGATTAGATGATGGGGGGGGGCAGTTTCCCCGATTTTGTTCTCATGATAGTGAGTTCTCATGAAATGTGGTGGTTTTATAAGCACCTGACATTTCACCTGTTTGCGTACTCCCTCCTGCTGCCTTGTGAAGAACGTGCCTGCTTCTCCTTCACCTTCTGCCAAGATTGTAAGTTTCTTGAAACTTCCCCAGCCAGGCAGAACTGAGTCAATTAAACCTCTTTCCTTTATAATTACCCAGTATCAGGTAGTATTCTTCACAGTGTGAGAACAAACAAATACAGCAAACTTTTCTTTCTTTACCAGCTTTTCCCTGTTCTTCAATGGCAGTCTGATTCTTCTGGCCCCTAAGTAGCCAGTATTCTGTAGTATATCTTAAAATATTTTTTTATATTGCCATATGCATCTTTCTTCCTTGATCTTGTCTTCATTTGTTACCTCTTAGATAATGATTTCCAAATCTAATATCACCGACACAGTCTTTTTCTGTGTGCTAGGCAGTATCCCTAAATTTCCCACATAAATGTTTCCAGTGAAAATACCATCTTCCCCCAAAACTGCCCCTTCACTTCCTGTCTCATTGAATGACACCATAATTCACTCAACAGAATATGATGATACCATAAGAAACTTTTGTATTCAGTTTAGTTTAAAGAGAAACAGTACAATCATCTGGACAAGAGCAAATTAGGCCTTCACTGCATTCTTCACAGCCTCCTTCTAGTAAGTGTTTCTTTTACCCAAAAGAAAATTATCTAGTTAATTTCACCTGTAGCAGTCTGTCATCTCACCCACATAGTCTATTGAGGGGAGGGCTACAAAGAAAATGTCCATCCCCTTGGACTTCTATTAGCTGACAGTTAGCTCAGCACAGGTTCTCTCCAGCCCCATCATTTCTTACTGGGCTACTAAAATAACTTCTTAATTGGATTCCTGGCTTAGTCTACAAATATTCAATTCAGACCCCCTCCCCCACATTGCTGCAAAATATTCTTTCTTGAAAAGATAGCAATGTCTGAAAATTGTATATGATGCCCTCCCATGACAGGATTTCCATGCCTTCTCCCTACATTTGTTCTCAAAACTTGACATACTGCCCTGCCTTCCAGTTTTTGCTTCATTCACTTTTTTAGCCTGCAATGCACTCTTTATTCCACTCCTACTCACCAAGAAAAATTTCCAGTCATTCTTCTACCCTCAGACAAAGCATTCTCTTCATTGAAAATTTTCTGACATCTTCTCCCACTCCAGTCTTAGGATAATGTATTTTATGTCTTCTGTATCTTTGCCACTATTGTCTTATGCTATGTCACCTATAAAATCTGCTGTTTTTGCTTTATTTGATTAAATGTCTATGCTTCATATAATTTTTATATTCAGTGCTCAGTACAGAATTTCTTAACCTTGATACTACTGACATTTTGGACAAGATAATTCTTATGGGGGACTCTCCTCTGTGTTGTTGCATGTAGGATGCTTGGCTTCTATCTCTAAGTATTATCTCCTTTACCTCAGCATGACAGTCAAAAATTGACAATGTCTCCTTGTGAATAAAAATTGCCCTGCTTGAAAACCACTGGCCTAGTACAAATATATCTGAGCATAAATAAGTATTTGAAATTAGTAAGGATATATATTATTTTTTAGGTGTAACAAGCCATGGCAGGAAAGGGTAAAACTTACCATATCATCCCATCATTACCCTCTAGCAGAGAGGGATTCAATGTGTAGAAATTCAATGCCTGTTCCAGGCAGAAAGACTACAATGCTGGGGTCTAAAGAGAAAGAAAAAAGGTTCCATTTGAAATCAAAGCAAGGCAGAAACATGAATGTTTTCTCTCTACAAAAGAAGCCCATGTTAGTAAGTACTGGAGTTGAACCTGGAACCCCAATCTTTATGCTTAATAAAAACACTGGTCTTTTGCTTTAAGCAAAGGAGTATATGTATTCCCCAACATACACATGATCACAGCTGGACAATCTGAAGATGTACATAAAATGGGGCAGGAATGTGCTCCAATAATTTTACCTAATATGCAAATGGATTTCAGTGGTTCATAAAAGTGAAAAATGGTTTAGTATTTCCTCAAAATTGATTGCTGCCCTTTTGGAGACCTGAGAGGGCATGCTGAGCACTCTGCTTTAATAGACTAAAATGAGGTGGAACCACCTCACTTCCTGGATCGGGACTTGGTCACCAGGATTTGGAAGACACATGCAAAAACAGTCACAGAAAGATTTGGATTTAAATGAACAGGGTTTTTAGAACAGGTCAAATACATACATTTTTGCACTGAAATACAGAACATGTGAGCATCATAATGGAAATGCAGAAATCATAAATAGCAAAGCTAATGCCAACACAGCAGCAATATAAAAGATCAGCAAAGAGGCATAACTGAGCGTTAAAAATAAAACAGGTTCTGAAGAGACACACTGAACATAGGAAATTTTTGTTTTGTTTTTTAAAGCCAGTGTAACAAATGATAGTAACTTTGGCAGGCTGTGCAAAAGCTAGGTATCTCAAAAAATGATTCTCTCTTCCCTAGAAAAAATAATATTAAAATGAAACTGGGATATTTATTTGCCTTTTTTAACACAGCAGGGATCACTTACAGCAAATAAGCCTAACAATGCTCCAATGCAGGAACCACTGATGCTGTTAACAGCTGACCATTGTCATTACCCACACATTACATTAAACACCCAAGCCGTGCCTAACAGCAGCCTCTACCTCTGACTTCTGCCTTCAAAGTGCTGTTTATTTTTTTCTGCAAAACCTTAAAAGATGTCATTAAACAGAAAGGAAGCTCCTCAACAATTCTTTCTCTCTGTTTCACCTCACCCTACGCTGATCCCAAGGCAGAAAAAGAGTAAGTAGACTCAAAATACAGCATAAAGTTAGGCTCTCAGCATGAATGAATTTATCAAATTAGATCACTATTTTATTTTAGTATTTCCATTATGTCAAGAATTTGTATCAGGTTCTGTGAAAGAAAAAATAATAATAAAATAAATAGGGAATCCAAATTAAGCATTTTTTTCTTTAGTTTCAGAATTGTGAAGGAGGACAACGGGCCCATGTTTACAAAGGAGACTGCTTAGATCAGAGAGCAGAAGCAATGGAAGTCCCTGAATCTTCAAGGGGCTCAATCAATGAAGGCTTTCCAGAAGAATGTTTTATTGTTAAAGGGCATGTGACAGACACTTAAAAGCAGAACAAACCCTTATCAATCTGAGAGAAAATTAGATTTAACAGCACTTGAAATCAGAGGGGTGAATTACAGGGCATTAATATTGCTGTACCTGCAGCCTTGAACAAGTGGCTCAATCTCTGAACCTCATTTTTTTTTGTTATTTATGAAATACTGCAACACTAATTCCTTCTTCATAGATTGGTTGTGAAGTTTAAGTAAATGCACCTTGTATGTGCAAAAGCAATATTACTATTTATGTAATGACTCTCAGAACAATGAAGTTAAAATTATTGGGTGAAAGCAGCACCAAATTGATTGAAAGTAATTTTCTCTTAATAATAAGATTATAGCTGAACTGCTTTACTGCTTTTCTACATTTTCTATAATGAACATTGTTATTTATAATCACTAAAACATCAACATTTTAAAAAGATTTTAAATTTAAATTTATTGAATGAAAATAAATGTAGATACATCTCACACAATCAAGTGGCTTTGAAATGTACAAATCTTTGATCTGTATTGAACACTTAAATTGTGCTAGACATTGTCTTAGGCTATATCCAGACATGAATAGGCATGCTCCTGGTCCTCAGGGTATTAGTCCTGTGAACCAATGTCCTCTCTTCTCTGTCTCTTGACAAAAGAAATGCAAATAGCCTGCTACTACCTAGCTAGATCTTCATGACAAAAGTACCAATGTCCAACAGTTAAAGGTTCAGGACTGGGAATTAAATTATATGATTTCAAATCTTAGTTAATATCAGCAAATTTTAATTGACTGCGTACTATATACTGGGTATTTTCTAGGCACAGAGAACACAGCAGTGTAGAAACAAGTGTGTAGCCTTGGATATGGTTTTAATCTTTCTGTTCTTTTTTTCTTACCTTTCCAAGTAGTTGACAGCCCTCAACTAATGATGGTTTGACTTAGGTTTTTTAGCTTTACAATGGTGCAAAAGTGATACACATTCAGTAGTAACTGTATTTCAAATTTTGAATTCAGATGTTTTCCTGGGCTAATGACATATGGTACAATACTCTCTCATGATGCTGACCAGCAGAATGAGCCCCAGTTCCATCAGTAACAACAGTAAACAACTGATATTCTACAGTATACTGTGTTGCCAACATTTTTCAGATATTATCTTTTGTGTTTTCCTATCCCGTGATATCTACAAAATGCCCCTCTGTGTACAGTATTCAATGCTTTATTAAAACAGATTTTGTGTTAGATGATTTGCCTAACTGTAGATGAATGTAAGTGTGGACCACATTTAAGTTAGGCCAGGCTAAACTATCATGTTTGGCAGGTTAGGTGTATTACACGCATTTTTGACTTAAGATATTTTCAATTTACATTGTGTTTATCAAGATGTAACCCCATTGTAAGTCAAAGAGAATCTGTAGGAAGCAAGTACACAGCACCCTTCTGTATAGGAGATCAATCAGGATGGTGGGAGAAATTATAAAATAGATGCAAACCTTTCTAGAAGGCCAGAAGATTTTGCAAAAGCCTTGGGAGAGGGTTATGGCTAAAGGCAGCCCAATCCTCTTACCTTGAGCTAATAGCAAAGAGCAGATAACAAGGGAATGTAGAGGAATTTATCTAAATAGCTTGTTGTCCTAAAACTGACCTTTGATCATCTGCAGGCAGAATTGCTTTCTACTTGGGGGATTGGCAATGTTAATTTCCCACTATTGGTGTTTACTGCAGACCTTTGTCATTAAATCTGTACTAAATAAATTAAATGTGGAACCTCTCCAGCTGATCAAGGCTGCACAGCAGGACCTGCTCTTTGGTGGTGCCAAAGCAGTGCAAACCACCTGGCCACACTCTCTCAGGCAAAAACTGTGTCAGTGTAATTTTTCATCTGTTGCTTGGCCAGAGTCTGCTGGTCAGACTTGACACTTCTGTACTGAATCTTTCCCACCAGTGTTCAAATATATTATTAAATTTCCTATTTTTACAGTGATAATAAAATTTCCTTGATTCCACACCCTTTTCATTTACTAACTAATTTTTCCTCCTACTGTTTATTGGCTACTATTTTTTATTGATTAGTATTATCCATAGTTAGTGTCTTCAATTCCTCCCCATCCTTCTTTTTTGAACTTAGTCCAAACAAGCTTTAATCTGGAAACTTGGATCAAAGTTTTTCAGTAGGGCCTCAGATAGCAAATACTATGCCTCTGTATAAATTGGAAAATTGTCCCCCTCTGAATGGATGAATTACAAATAGCTGTGCTATCTGAATAGCTCTAGCAGAATGCAGGGAGCACATGACCACCACCTCCCCGTTCACATGGTTATTTTCATACATGATATAACCTGCACATCCTGCCTCTCATCATCACCAGTGGCCTTTAAGTAGTTAAAGCTACTGGTCAGCTTTCAGTCCCTCCTTAACCTGCGTATCAGCAACATGTGCTAAAGCTTATCACTTTATCCTCTTTGAAGCACCTCTTTACAACACAGTTCCTTTCTCTTCTTTTTTCTCCTGGCTGGTTCCTCTTTATCTCCTAGACCTTTTAACACTAAAATGGCTTCAGAGCTTAGGTCCTGGGTACAGGATAGTGTATTTTCCATCCAAAATAATCCCCTTATAGAACAAATCTAACATCATGACTTTTAAATCAATTATATGCTGACAGTGTCCACATATGTATCTCCAGTTAGGACCTCTCCTATGAATTCCAACTCCTGTATTCAACTGCCTTTTGATAAGTGTGTAAAAGGCATCTCAAAGTTAATATCAACACTGAATTTCTAATACCTTCCCCACTCTCAACATGGTCTTTCCATTGTTCTGATTATTCAGGACAATTACCCCAAATTCCTTCTGTTTCTCATACTCTACATTCATAGATCAACATATTTACCAGCCCTACTTTAAAATATTGAAGAATTCAATACCTACTCACCAGCTCCAGTACTCATACTTGACCTAAACCACCACCATATCCAACTATTATTTCAATGGCTTTCTATCTGTTGAATCAGCTACTGTTCTGGATTCTGTTCTATTCCTCGCACAAGTCAGAATGATCCTTAAAATTTAAGTCACACTGTGTCACTTCAAAACCTTCTATTCCAAACCTTCCAGTTTCTATCTAACCCTTAGAAAAAGCCAGTGATTATGAATTCGTGTAAGCCTCTTATTGGACCTGGACTATATTGCTGAAACTGCTCCTATGAACTTTATAAAATTAATTAGGAAGAAGAGGAGGGGGAAAATGAAAGCAAACCAAGCTTGCAGCACACTGAGCATTGGTCACAAAGTCAGGCTTCACTCTGACCTGCTTCCTCATAGTTGTCTGGTGCCTATTCTGCTAAAGTCAGGTAGACCCTAGATTATAGTTCCCCTTAACTACCCTATAGATAGCAACTTAAACATTGTGAAACATTAAGCTTCTCCTATGAGATAATCCTTCAGGTCCTGAATATTGATGAAACTACTGACTCAGCTTGTCTGAAGAACCCCACTGATGCCAACTGGTCTCAGAAACCCCACAAAAAACTGACTCACCAAAGAACACAGTTTCCACATCCTGATGATTTCACTCCCCTTACCCCAACCAATCAACAAGCAGTTTTTCAGGCCCTCACCCTCCATGATCCTCTTAAAAATCCCAGTCCAGAATTCCTCAAGGAGATAAATTTGACAGTGTTCTTCCATCTCCTTGCTCAGCAGCCTGATATCTTTAAACTTTATCTGTTGCAAACACTGCTATCTCAGTGTAATATGCTGTTACTGTGCAGCAAGTATATGAATCTATTGGTCCTGTAACTTTGCCTTTAACCTCACCCTCCACATCTTCCACCCAACATACAAACACATTCTGTTCCTGCCACACTTGATGACTTATTGTCCCTTGAGAACATCAAGCACACGCAAACTACCTCAGAGATTTTCTTTTATTATTATGATTATACTTTAAGTTCTTGGGTACATGTGCAGATCATGTAGGATTGTTACATAGGTATACACATCCTGTGGTGGTTTGCTGCATCCATCCCACATCACCTACATTAGATAATTCTCCTAATATTATCCCTTCTCAACCTCCCCACCACCCGCAGTCCCTCCCCTGGCACCCCCACGCCCCCCAAAAGATCCAGTGTGTGATGTTCCCCTCCCTGTGTCCATGTGTTCTCACTATTCAACACTCACTTATGAGTGAGAACATGCGGTGTTTGGTTTTCTGTTGTGTCACTTTGCTGAGAATGATGATTTCCAGATTCATCCATGTCCCTGCAAAGGACATGAACCCATCTTTTTTTATGGCTGCATCCTATTCCATGGTGTATATGTGCCACATTTGCTTTATCCAGTCTATCATTGATGGGCGTTTGGGTTGGTTCCAAGTCTTTGCTATTGTAAACAGTGCCACAATGAAGATATGTGTGCATGTGTCTTTATAATAGAATAATCCTTTGGATATATATCCAGTAATGGGATTTCTGGGTCAAACGGTATTTCTATTTCTAGATCCTTGACGAATCACCACACTGTCTTCCACAATGGTTGAGCTAATTTACATTTCCACCAACAGTGCAAAAGCATCCCCATTTCTCCATATCCTCTCTAGCATCTGGTGTCTCCAGATTTTTTAAAGATCACCATTTTAACTGCCAAAAGATGATATCTCAATGTGGTTTTGATTTGCATATCTCTAATGACCAGTGATGATGAGCGTTTTTTCATATGTTTGTTGATCACAAAAATGTCTTCTTTAGAAAAGTGTTTGCTCATATCCTTCACCTACTTTTTGATGGGGTTCTTTCTTTTATTTGTTCTATAAGGGAATTATTTTAGATAGAAAACACCAGAGATTCTGGTATGTTGTGTCTTCATTCTCATTGGTTTCGAAGAATACCTTTATTTCTGCCTTCATTTCATATTCGTTTAAGTTCTTTGTAGATTCTGGATATTAGCCCTTTGTCAGATGGGTAGATTGCAAAAATTTTTTCTCATTCTGTTGGTTGCTAGTTCATTCTAGTGATTGTTTCTTTTGCTGTGCAGAAGCTCTTTAGTTTAATTAGATCCCATTTGTCAATTTTGGCTTTTGTTGCCATTGCTTTTTGTGTTTTAGTCATAAAGTCCTTGCCTATGCCTATGTCCTGAATGGTATTGCCTAGGTTTTCTTCTAGGGTTTTTATGGTGTTAGATCTTATGTTTAAATATTTAATCCATCTGGAGTTAATTTTTGTATAAGGTATAAGGAAGGAGTCCAGTTTCAGCTTTCTGCATATGGCTAGTCAGTTTTCCCAACACCATTTATTTAATAGGGAATCCTTTCCCCATTGCTTGTTTTTATCAGGTTTCTCAAAAATCAGTTGGTTGTAGATGCGTGGTGTTATTTATGAGGTCTCTGTTCTTTTCCAATGGTTTATATTTCTGTTTTGGTACCAGTACTATGCTGTTTTGATTACTGTAGTTTTGTAGTACAGTTTGAAGTCAGGTAGCATGATGCCTCCAGCTTTTATTTATTTATGTTTTTTGTTAGGGTTATCTTGGCTAGGCAGGTTATTTCTTGGTTCCATATTAAGTTTAAGTTCTGTGAAGAAGGTAAATGGTAGCTTGATGGGAATAGCATTAAATCTATAAATTACTTTCAGCAGTATGGCCATTATCACAATATTGATTCTTCCTAACCAAGAGCATGGAACATTTTTCAATCTTTTTGTATCCTCTTTTATTTCCTTGAGCAGTGGATTGTAGTTCTCTTTGAAGAGGTCCTTCACACCCCTTGTTAGTTTTATTCCTGGTATTTTATTCTCTTTGTAGCAATTGTGAATGGCAGTTCACTAATGATTTAGCTCTCTGTTTGTCTGTTATTGGTGTATAGGGATGTTTGTGATTTTTGCACATTGATTTTGTATCCTGACTGCTTAAGTTGCTTATCAGCTTAAGGAGATCTTGAGCTAAGACGATGGGGTCTTCTAAATATACAATCATGTCATCTGCAAATAGAGACATCCTCTTTTCCTAATTGAATACCCTTTATTTCTTTTTCTTGCCTGATTGCTCTAGTCAGAAGTTCCAATACTATGTTGAATAGGAGTAGTGAGAGAGAGCACCTTTGTCTTGTGCCAGTTTTCAAAGGGAATGCTTCTAATTTTCCCCATTCATTGCGATATTGGCTGTGAGTTTGTCATAAATAGCTTTTATTATTTTGAGGCATGTTCCATTGATACCCAGTTTATTGAGAGTTTTTAGCATAAAAGGCTTTTGAATTTTGTTGAAGGCCTTCTCTGTATCTATTGAGACAATCATGTGGTTTTTGTCTTTGGTTCTGTTTATGTGATTGATTACATTGATAGATTTGCATATGTTAAACCAGCCTTGTATCACAGGAATGACGCCGACTTGATCATAATGGATAGGCTTTTTGGTGTGCTGCTAGATTTGGTTTGCCAGTATTTTATTAAGGATTTTTACATCAATGTTCATCATGGATATTGACCTGAAATTTTCTTTTTTAATTGTGTCTCTGCCAGGTTTTGGTATCAGGATGATGTTGGTCTCATAAAATGAGTTAGGGAGGGTTCCCTCTTTTTGTATTGTTTGGAAGAGTTTAAGAAGGAATGGTTCCAGCTCCTCTTTGTACCTCTGGTAGAATTTGGCTGTGAACACGCCTGGTCCTGGATTTTTTTTTGGTTGGTAGGCTATTACTTGCTGCCTCAACTTCAGACCTTGTTATTGGTCTATTCAGGGATTCAACTTCTTCCTGGTTTAGTCTTGGGAGGGTGTAAGTGTCTAGGAATTTATCCATTTCTTCTAGATTTGCTAGTTTATGTGCATAGAGTTGTTTGTAGTAATCTCTGATGGTAGTTTGTATTTCTGTAGAATCGATGGTGATATCCCCTTTATCATTTTTTATTGCATCTATTCAATTCTTCTCTCTTTTCTTTTTTATTAGTTGAGCTAGCAGTCTATTTATTTTGTTGATCTTTTCAAAAAAAACAGCATCTGGATTCATTGATTTTTTGAAGGGTTTTTTGTGTCTCTATCTCCTTCAATTCTGCTTTGATATTAGTCATTTCTTGTCTTCTGCTAGCTTTTGAATTTGTTTGACCTTGTTCCTCTAGTTATTTTAATTGTAACAATAAGGTGTCAATTTTAGATCTTTCCTTGCTTCTCATGTGGACATTTAGTACTATAAATTTCCCTCTAGACACTGCCTTAAATGTGTCCCACAGATTCTGGGATGTTATGTCTTCATTCTCATTGGTTTTGAAGAATATGTTTATTTCTGCCTTCATTTCATTATTTATCCAGTAGTCACTCAGGAGCAGGTTGTTCAGTTTCCATGTAGTTGTGGGGTTTTGAGTGAGTTTCTTAATCCTGAGTATAATTTGAATGCACTGTGGTCTGAGAGACTGGTTGTTATGATTTCCATTCTTTTGCATTTGCTGAGGAGTGATTTACTTCCAATTATGTGGTCAATGTTAGACTAAGTGTGATGTGGTGCTGAGAGAAATGTATATTCTGTGGATTTAGGGTGGAGAGTTCTGTAGATGTCTATTAGGTCCACTTGGTTGAGATCTCAGTTCAAGAACTGGATATCCTTGTTAATTTTCTGTTTTGTTGATCTGTCTAATATTGACAGTGGAGTGTTAAAGTCTCCCACTATTATTGTGTGGGAGTCTAAGTCTCTTGGTAGATCGTTAAAAACTTGCTTTATGTATCTGGTTGCTCTTGTATTGAGTGCATATATAATTATGACAGTTAGCTCTTCTTGTTGCATTGATTTCTTTACCGTTATATAATGGCCTTCTTTGCCTCTTTTTATCTTTGTTGATTTAAAGTCTGTTTTATCAGAGACTAGGATTGCAATCCCTGCTTCTTTTTCTTGCTGTCCATTTGTTTGGTAAATTTTCCTCCATCACTTTATTTTGAGTCTATGTGTGGATATGCACATAAGATGGGTTTCCTAAATACAGACACAAATGGGTCTTGACTCTATCCAATTTGCCAGTCTGTGTCTTTTGATTGGGGCATTTAGCCCATTAATGTTTAAGGTTAATATTGTTATGTGTGAATTTGATCCTGCCATTTTGATACTAGCTAGTTATTTTGCCCATTAGTTGATGCAGTTTCTTCATTGTGTTGATGGTATTTACCATTTGGTTTATTTTTGCAGTGGCTGGTACTGGTTGTTCCTTTCCGTGTTTAGTGCTTTCTTCAGGAGCTCTTGTAAAGCAGGCCTGGTAGTGAAATCTCTCAGCAATTGCTTGTCCGTAAAGGATTTTACCTCTCCCTCACTTATGAATCTTATTTTGGCTGGATATGAAATTTTGCTTTGAAAGTTCTTTTCTTTAAGGATGTTGAATATTGGCCCCCACTCTCTTCTGGCTTGTAGGGTTTCTGCCGAGAGATCCTCTGTGAGTCTGATGGGCTTCTCTTTGTTGGCAATATGACCTTTCTCTCTGGCTTTCCTTAGCATTTTTTTCCTTCATTTCAAGCCTGGTGAATCTGAGGAATATCTTTGTCGTGTTTGTATTTCCTGGATTGGAATGTTGGCCTGCCCTTCTAGGCTGGGTAAGTTCTCCTGGATAGTATCCTGAAGAGTGTTTCCCAGCTTGGATTAATTTTCCCCATCACATTCAGGTATACCAATTAAATGTAGATTAGGTCTTTTCACATAATCCCATATTTCTTGGAGGTTTTTTTCATTTCTTTTCACTCTTTTTTCTCTAATCTTGCCTTCTCTTTTTTTTTTTTTTTTTTTTTTGAGACATAGTCTCGCTCTGTCACCAGGCACCAGGTTGGAGTGCAGTGGCATGATCTCAGCTCATTGCAACCTCTGCCTCCTGGGTTCAAGCAATTCTCCTGCCTCAGCCTCCTGAGTAGCTGGGACTACAGGCACACACCACCACGCCCAGGTAATTTTTGTATTTTTACTAGAGACGGGGTTTCACCATGTTGGCCAGGATGGTATCGATCTCTTGACCTCATGATCTGCCCACCTTGGCCTCCCAAAGTGCTGGGATTACAGGCGTGAGCCACTGTGCCTGGCCACCTTCTCATTTTATTTCATTGAGTTGATCTTCAATCTCTGATATCCCTTCTTCTGCTTGGTCGATTCAGCTATTGAAACTTGTGTATACTTTGTGAAGTTCTTGTGCTATGTTTTTTAGTTCTATCAAGTTGTTTATGTTCTTCCCTAAGCTTTTTATTCTAGTAAGCATTTTGTCTAACCTTTTTTCAAGGTTCTTAGTTTCTTTGCATTGCCTTAGAACATGTTCCTTTAGCTCAGAGAAGTTTGTTACTATCCACCTTCTGAAGCCTGCTTTTGTCAATTCATCTAATTCATTCTCCATCCAGTTTTGTTCCCTTGCAGGTGAGGAGTTGTGATCCCTTGGAGGAGGAGAAGCATTCTGGCTTTTGGTGATTTCAGCCTTTTTGTGCTGGTTTCTTCCCGTTTTTGTTGATTTATCTACCCTTGGTCTTTGAAGTTGGTGACTTTTTAATGGGGTCTCTGAGTGGACGTCCTTTCTGTTGATGTTGAAGCTGTTTTTTTTTTTTTTTCTTCAGTTTTCCTTCTAACAGTCAGGCCCCCTCTGCTGCAGGACTGCTGGAGGTCCACTCCAAACCTGCTTGCCTGGGAATCACCCATGGAGGCTGCAGAACAGCAAGGACTGCTGCCTGTTCCTTCCTCTGGTAGCTTCGACCCAGAAGGGTACCTACCAGAAGTCAGCCAGATCTCTCCTGTATGAGATGTCTCTTTGGATATATGGGGGTCAGGGAGCTGCTTGAGGAGGCAGTCTGTCCCTTATCAGAGCTCAAGTGTTGTGCTGGGAGCTCTGTCGCTCCCTTCAGAGCTGCTGGGCAGGGACATTTAAGTCTGCTGCAGTGGAACTCACAACCACCCCTTTTCCCAGATGCTCGTCCAGGGAAGGTCAGGCTTTATTTTTAAGTCCCTGACAGGCTGCTGCCTTTTGTCAGAGATGCCCTGCCCAACAAGAAGGGAGTCTAGTCACAGTCTGCCTGCAGAGGTGTTGCTGAGCTGCCGTGGGTGCCACCCAGGTGCTGTGTAAACTTCCTCGCGATTTTGTTTACACAGGCAAGTTTAAAACTCTCTCTGCAATGGCAGGCTACCTCAGCAATGGTGGACTGCTTTGGTAATGGTGAATTGCCTCGGTAATGGCAGACGCCCTTTACTCCACTGACCTCAACCTTCCCAGGTCAAGCTCAAACTGCTGTGCTGGCTGCAAAAATCTCAAGCCAGTGGGTTTCAGTTTGCTAATCTTTGTAGGGTGGGACCCACCAAGCCAGAAGATCACTTGGTTCCCTGCCTTCAGCCCCTTTTTTTCAGAAGAATGGGTGTCTCTGTCTCACAGTCATTCCAAGCACCAGCTAAACTGGTGGCCCAGTTTTGTGCCGGAAGCTTGAAGTGCTTGTCAGCCCCGGTGGGAATCTCCTGGTCTGTAGGACGTAAAGACCATGGCAGAAGTGCAGTACCTGAGCCAGAGTGCTGATGTGTTTGGAAAAAGTCCCTGATGGCCTCTGTTGGGTAAAAGGGGGGATCCTCTGGCCTATTGCACTTCCCAGGTAAGTCAGTGCCCCACCCTGCCTCAGTTTGCCCTACTTGGGCTACACCCACTGTCCAACCAGTTCCATTGAGTTGAACCTGGTACATCAGTTGGAAATCCAGAGATCACTCACCTTGTGTGTCGCTCTCTCTGGGAACTGCAGCCTGGAGCTGTTCCTATTTGGCCATCTTGGTGGAATTCCCTCAGGGACTTTCTACTTGCTGTTCCTGCCTCCTGAAATGTTTCTTTCCCCAAAGAAAGCTATCTTGTTTACTTTTTTACTTTCTTCAGATACCACCTTCTCAGTGATGCCTCCCATGACTATCATATTTAAAACTGTAACCCTCCATTTTCCATCCCAGTCTTCTCAATAATATAAAATGTATTGCACTTATAACTAGAGCATGACACTTATTAGATGCCTAGTAGATATTTGTTGGAGATGTATACATATACATATACATATATACATATACATATATAATAAATATATTTATTATATATAAATTTACGTACATATATAGAACTACTTCAATGAACACACAGGAATGATCAATAATGGTACAGCCTTTTGCTTGAGCACCATCTGAAAACAATAGAGTCAGAAAAGGGAGATAGTGAGTCCAGTAACACTGGAGGTGACTAGTCATGTTCTATAGTAGGTCAAATGCCTTCAGTGGAAGAACACAAGATGCAAGAGCTGGGAAAATAAATGTGGTAGTAAATCCCATTTGTGAAAATTACCAAAGTCATATGTTCACATTTTTTTAAACAAACAAGCCAATCTGAGGTTATTGTAAAGAGTCCTATGGAATGAAGGAAGTTAATTATATAAGTCAGAGAGATTTAACGAGAATAAGTTTAAAAGAACAATAATGAGATATGCATAAGTAGACATGCTGAAGTTGACCACTTTGTGAAGATAATGTGACCTTTTTCTTTGTTTTTAAGAATTTCTATTTATTTTCAGTTTGCAGCAGTTGGATTATGAAGTTTTTAGCAGTTTCCTTTGCATTTATCCTACTGGTGTGTTTACTGGGCTTCTTGAATCTGTGGGTTGATGTCTTGTAGCCATTTTGGAAAGTTCTTAACTATTATCTTTTCATGTATTACCTCTCTGCCATTCTCTCTTTTGTCTCTTGTGATACTCTAGCTACCCATGTACGAAACCATTTGTCTATCTCTCTGTATCCTTTATGATTTTTATGCTTTGTATTTTGTTATTTTTAGTTTTTTTGTCCTTGTGCTTCAGTGTGGACACTTTATTGACCTGTTCTTAAGTTCCATAATCATTTGCCTTATCCAAGTTGATGCTAAAACTTAAAATATTAATTTGTATAGTTATAGAATATTGTTTTTATAGCTTTCAATTATTTAATAAAACCTTCTATCTCTTTATATTTTTGTCACTTTTGTCTCCTATTTCTTTAACTGATGTCTAGTAGTCATTTTATAGTATTTGTCAACTGAATATTTGCATATGTGTGTATCTACTTCTATTTAGGACCTTTTTCGTTAATTATTGGACACTCTTTTGCTTCTTTGCATATATTTTAATTTTTTATTATATACTAGACATCATATGTAAATAAGCAGAATCAAATAGGGATACAGTTTTCTCCAAAAAGGGGTTTACTTTTGCTTGCACTGAGCAGATGAGTTGAGGGGCTGATCACGATAATTCTATAAGGAATTAAGCTTAGTCAAAGCTATTTTATTTTGTTTTGTTTTTTGTTAAAATCTTTCCATGTCTAGTTTTAAGTGTTTACGAAGGAGATTTGTCAGCTGTTTGTGAAATGCTTCTCCCTTTATTGGGAATTTTCCTCCTAAGCATCATGAAGCCATGGGAAATGTTATTCTATCTCTCAAGTCTGGTCCCCCAAGACCCTCATACTACCCTATCGCTCAGCAAATACCCTGTAGAGAAAACATGTCATGAGTTTGGCATTCCCCTAGCTTCTCATCTCTCATACTAGCTAATGTCTGCCAGTTTCTATCTCCCCTCGTTGAATCCTCTCCCTATGGCAAGTACATCCACAGTCCATATCCAAGCATGGCAAATAATACTTGATCTAAGATCACCAAAGGAAGCTTTTCCATCGCTATACTTTTCATTCTTTTGTTTATCTTTTCTTCTTAAGCTCTCCTATGTCTGCGAAAACATAAATTTATGAATATTCAATTTTTTCTCTTCTCAGTTATAACAGGAGTTGTAGCTTCCCATTATCTATTATACTGTAACTAGCCATGAACAGGTTCTGTAGGCTTTTAATTGCTTAAACCTAAATTAGGTTTTTAATTGGTTAAACCTAAATGTAGGACTTTATATTCATCATTGTTAAGCTTTAAGTCTACTTATCAGATTTTAATATTATATTATGCAAAACTGTATAAATTATTGCCAGTTCTGTCCCACCTAATACTTTAATTAGCATATTATCTATATCTTCAATCAATATATTTACTAGCAATAAGTTATTCTGATTAATACTAACTAAAAATATTTCTAGTAAAATATTAGAAACCTTGCTTGAATTAATTCCATCAATGAGCACTTGTAAACAAATATTCAACCAGATGTTAGATCATTCTCCATTATTTTGTCTGTCATTTCTTTATCTACAAAAAAGATTGTCAGTGGGAGTTAAGGGAAGTAAGATTTTCAATGGTGAAATTGACATAGGTTTATTATAAATTTTCCTAAAACATCTAAAGCAATAACACTTGCTTTGAAGTTAATGTAAATTACAACTCTTAATAGTTGTAATAGTGGCTTAGAAGTGATAACATATTATTCAGAAAATGTAAAATCATTGATAGCTGAGTAGATAAAGCATCCATCTTAAATTAGAAAGCATAAGTCACCAAAGAAAATATAGGTTTCAGATCTAAACCATAAAAGAAATTCTAAAAAAAGAAATCAACACACAAAAGAATGATGCTGTGGAAGTGGTATTTGTCAATAAATAGAAAACAGGCAGTTTCATCTATACAAATATGTCTCTTTTACTTCTGGTAAGTCATACACTAATGATTTTTAACCTAAAGGTCTTTTCCCACTAGTGAATACTGAAATCATTCATCAAATCACAACCAGATTTTATAAAAAGAAAAAAAAAACTCATTAAGTAAATATATCAATAATTTCTTATATAAATAATATTATTTTGATAAACTTGTTTTGTTATATAGATATGTAGATATAGATATACATACCACACACACAAACCCACAGTGCACAGAGAGGTATGGTGGAGGAACAGAAAACATATTTCCTGCCATGTGTTACAATCAAAAACTTGAAATCGTATCTCAGAATTCATGAGTAAAGCATAGCAATTTACTCACAGCCAGGCAGAATATGGTTTAATACAGTTTCTGACATTGGATCCACTCTCAAAAGCACATCAAGTGCTGGTAGGTGTTGGTAGCACTTACATTGGCAAGCCTGGCATTTCCCAACACACTTTTTGGCTACTGTGCATATACATTCATCCATGACCATGGAACATATTGAAGCACTGCTATACCAGTCCACTACCTGGGCTCTATAAGAATTTTAACCATTTCCAGTTGGGTGCAGTAGCTCATGCTTGTAATCCCAGCACTTTGGGAGGCCAAAGTAGGTGGATCATTTGAGACCAGGAGTTTGAGAGCAGCATGGACAACATGGCAAAGCCCCATCTCTACTAAAAATACAAAAATTAGCTGGGTTTGGTGGCACTCGCTGTAATCCCAGCTACTCCAGAGCTTGGAGCACAGGTATCACTTAAACCCAGGAGGCGGAGGTTGCAGTGAGCAGAGATCATGCCACTGCACTCCAACCTGGGCTACCGAGCAAGATTCTGTCTCAAAAAAATAAAATTAAGATTCACATTTCCCACATCAGCTCATTTAGTCATGATCCCCATTAGTATACTATCTTAACTTTTAGCCTCTGACTTCATATCTAAATTCCATTTTTTATCTGATTCCCTTGAATCTGACAACCTAGATTTTTATTGCTTATTCATACTTGGATTTATTTTTTTTTGACCCACCTTGGATTTATTGATTGGGTCTTCATAAATTTTCCATCTTAGATACAAGTCTGTTAATAATCTACTATTCATCAATCTCTTTTCACTGACCCATATAGACTATGGGTTGAAAAAATCCTACTCTCACCTACTATTGACAACTGCTGCTTTGCAGAGATGCTCTCTCTTATTGAGATATTAGGTTTGATTTTCCAAGATGGTGACCAACAATTTTCCAAGATTGTGACCACTTCCAGAGCATCTTTCTTTTGAGTGTTGGTTTCTTTTATTAGAATTTCTTCATTCATCATTTGGGTAAATGGAATGGAAGTCTAAGATAAAATAGCAGCTATATTCTGAAAAACAGATATAGCTTAGAAACCTATTTCCCAGCAGCTGGAGAAGAGACTGGTAAACACAAAGCAAGGCAAGTCAGGTGCATGTGTATGAATATGAGACTGAGTAGTGAGAGAAGGTAAAATAGATTGGCTTCTGGAACCTAATCAGAATGGGGACCAAAGCAGACTCTGGGTATTGTGAGTTGGCTTACACAGCCATATGACAGTGGAGGTGGTGGAACCTGGTTTTAGGAGCTGTGATATGAGGTCTTCTTACATACATGGGCTCCTAAAGAAAAACTGTAGGACTCAAAAAAAAGTAAAGTCTGAAAATCATAGAAAGTCCATTGAACAAGAGTCCAAAAGGGATCAATTGGGCTAGAATTACAGAAAAGACAAACAGGAAGCATGGTTCCATACCAGAGTTTAAGAAACAGTAGGTTAGAATTCCTTTACTACCTCCTGCCTTTGCCTAAAGCCCAGATTACAGCAGGAACAGACACCTATATAATTAGGATTGAGCTGGTAGAGATGGTGGTAAATAAATAGGATGGGCCAGGGAAACAAGCCAGGGCCTAAAGGCACAGAGAGGTAACACTTTTCTAAAATAAATTGCCAGGAAGTCGGGTGAGTGGAAGATAGTAGTTTGAGTGTTGCCTCAAAGCTGGCAGGTGAGGGAGAAAAAAAAAAAATCTGTAAGAGCAACTGTATTGGTTTCTCCAGGACCAATAAATGCTTTTGGACACAGAGAGCTGGAACCAATATCACCTGTTTTATTGTCTCGAGCAGGCTACTTAGCTGCTGTGATCATACGATAAATATAAAAGGAGATTGGGAACTAAACAAATTAATAAGTCAAATACCAATAAAGATTAAAGTGAGAGTCAGTCTTTGCAAACTGGAGGTTGACAACTTAGGAGAACAGATGTTAACATCTTATAGAACAGTAATTTTCAGTCTTGAAATTGTGGGTTCTCAGGGAGACCCCAAACTATTATTAGGAATTTTCAGATCTATATGCATTCTAGGCATTTTTAAATGATGAGATAATATACTTACACTTATCACTATAGTTTTCAAATACCTGTAGTTTCCAAAAGAATAATCAAATATGAATTAATTAAAAATCAATTTATGATTTATTAAATTTATGAAAATTTATTTTCATTATGTATTTTATCAGCAATTACAAATACAAAAACATAACTACCAACTGATATTGGTCTGAAAAAATTGTTGGATGTTAGAAAATATTCCTCATAGTCACATAGGCTGAGAACTACTTCTTTAGAAGAAAAGATAGAGGCAGTATCAGCCAAATAAGAGAAAAAATATAGAATTGGGGAAGGGAGTGAAGGCTGTGTGGTGAAGCGAAGAGATCTGAGAGTCTGTCATTAGTTCAGATCCCCAGCTATGAAATCTTGGGCATATTATTTATCTTTCTATGAATGTTTCATCAAACTTAAAATGATGATAGCATTATTCAAATTTAGATTGCTGCTGCAAAAATTAGTGACAATGCATGCAAAGATGTTGGGCCTGAGCATGTGATTTCTTTCTAGCCAATAGAATGTGGGCAGAAGTGACAATGTACTAGTTTCAAGCCAAAATCTTTGTCCCTCTGTGAACCACCATGAGAAGGACATGTTCTGGTTGCTGCTGATCCAAGGCTGTAAAGACCTGAAGTAGATCTGACACCAGACTGAAACCCAGATCCAAGCTCAACTAATATGAAACATGAAGCAAAGTGATCCAGCAACCTGTACATATATGCTTAGAAGAAATGCTTGCTGCTATAAGCCCCTAAGGTTTAGGGTGTCTCTTATGCATCATTATGGCAAGAAAATGTGATTGGTACAGTATAAACACAGTAAAATTTAATATCTAGCAAGAAAACTCATACTTATTCTTTTTCATGTATTTTAGTTGTACTCAGATGTATGTTATTTCATATGAAGTTAAATATCACCTATAATCCAAAGGTTAAAAATAGAAAAACCACAAAACTTACTATTTATATCATATATTTGCACCTTATTCAGATCTGGTTTCATATGCTGTAATATAATTTTGAAGTTTTCTTTAAATGAGTTCTTTATCACATGGTTTGTCACAATTGAAAATGGACTATGTTCACATTTCTATTTCTAGCTTGCTATTGCCAGTAAAGATAAAGCTAATAATTCTTGCCTGTTAACCTTATATTCAGCTACCTTATCAAATTCCCATAATAAACCTACTAGTTTTCTTATTTCTTTTTAAACTATCTAATCATACAGTAGAGTAAAAAATAATTGTATCTCTCTTTTTCATAGTAGTTATTGAAATTTATTTCTGCTTTGCTGTCTTATTGTAATGTAATGCAGTCTTGGTGGGGAATATTACGGAGGGCAGCAAAATTGCAACTTGGATGAGGAGTTAAAGGTATAAATGGAAATATTATAGAGAAAATACATACATTATAATATTAGAATTACTAGAAAAGGAGTTAGCAATGCTACAGTTAAACCATATAAACTTTATATACCATCATAGACTAAAAAAGGACTTTAACAAAGAAAGACAGTTCATGGCCAATCACTAGCAGAGGAGTCACATTACCAACGAAAATATACATGTGGAACAAGTTGCTTTGTTCCTCTAACACTTAGATTTTGATCTTTGATAATACTTTTCATTAGAACCAATCCTGTTATTTGCAGCAGGGTTGAAAAAGCAAGATGGGCCTAGAAAATGTCACTGCTAGAAAATGAGGATGTTTTAAAAGTGCCTGAGGTAGTGCTGAAAACACAAAGGAATGTCTAAAGGAGTTTGTACTGGCCAGTTAAAACAATATGGGCATAAAAAGGAAAACAGAAATTCAGGTTGACTGGAACAAGTTGTGTTTGAAGGAAAAAAAAAAGATCCATCTATAATGATACTCAAGAGGAAAAATGTAAAGGTAAATGTAATAAAAATGAATTGATTTATATAGTTGTAATGAGAGAGTATTGATTGGTGCAACAAAGAGGAGTACTGATTTCTGCTTATTCTACTTAGTGTATATTTGTAGAGAACACATACACATTTTCTCTGCCAGCCTGAGTAGAGTGGAGAGAGAAAACTGCAAGTAGATTGAATAATAACAGAAAATTTGGCAAGAAAGGGGGCATGGAAAAACTCTACATAGCTTATGAAGGATATTTTAAAATAAATAAAAGGGGATGGCATATTCTTTTATATGAAGACTCAATATGATAAAAGTATCATTTTTCTCAGTTTAACCAATATATTTATTTGATCCTAATAAAAATAAAGCTTGTTTTACTTTGTTTTGTTGGATCAGGCAATCTAATTCTAAAGTTCATAAGGAAATTTCTATAAAAAAATTAAAACTAATGTTGAAAGTATATATTCCTGACACATATTAAAATAAGCTGTTAACAAAAAAAAAATTAGAGAGTGCCAGAAAAATATGCAAATTATAGAGAGTTCATAAATTACATTTTAAAAAACTATTAATGAATGGTATTGGACAATAAGGTAGTGGTTTGGAAAATTACAAAATTATAAAATTTAATCCCTAATGTACCAATTACATTTAAATAAAGAGAACTTACTTGATACCTTTGATACAGTTTATCAAGTTAAGGAAATCCTTCTCTGCCTGGCTTTCTGGAACTTTTTTTATTTTATTTTAAATTAATGTTGAATAATTTTCAGCATTTTTTGTTTTGTAATGTTTTTGTTTTATTGGTTTGAGATCAAGCAAGTTGACTTTTCATCTTAATTTAGTAGGTAATTAAGATATTAATATGGTAAGGTAAATGGTATTTCTAATATTTTTCTAAATTTTTTTTCTGAGATAAATAAAACATGGTCATGATTTACTAGCACTTTAATATACTTTGTTGGTTGGTTTACAAATATTTCCTTTGGAGCTATTATATCTGCAATCATGAGTGACATTGGTTTATGATTTTTTCATACTACATTTGGTTAATAATCAAATAATACCTGCCTAATAAAACAAGCAGCAATGTATCTCCTCTTTTTCTATTCTCCAGAGGAGTTTGTATAAAATTGAAGTGGTCTGTCCACTATTTGGTAAAAGGCATTGGTATAACTGCCTAAATAATCGTTTGTTCTTTATCAAAGATTTTAACTTCTAGTGTGATTTATTTAATGGCATTGGAAACTATTCTGGCTTTCTACTTTATCTTGAGTACATTTTGGAAAATTATATTTTTCTATGAAATTATCAGTTTCATCAAGTTCTTTACTCTTCCATAACTGCTATGTAGCAAACCACTCCAAAACCTAGTGGATTAAAATCACACAATAATTTATTGTGCTCACTAATCTGCAATTTGGGTAGGGTTTAGTTGAATGGCTTGTTTCTGCTCTACATGGCATTAGCAGGGGAGGCTACGGAAGCCCAGTGGCTCACTTCCAAGATGGCTCACTTACATGGCTGGTAAGCTGTCTGCTGGGAATTGAGCCTTACTATTGGACTGAGGCTTCGGTTACTCTCCATGTGGGCATCTCCACGGAACTGCCTGGATTCGATAAAGCAAGGAGGATAGGTTCCAAGCATATGTGTTCCAATGGACAGGAAATGGAAGTTGCCAGTCTCCTAAAGTCTGAGTCCAGAAAGAATTATCCCATTATCTCTCCATATTCTATTGATAAAATCATCACAGATTTCTACCAGGATTAAAGGTAATAGACATAGATATTTTTATACAAATGTGAAGGAGTCTTTAGTCTAACACATCAACTTACTTGTATAAAATTATTTATGTAGTGTTATTACCATTTAAATATGTACATAGTAACACTTCAGATTCATCTTACATATTTTGATACATACTCTATTCAAAATGATTACTACTTTCTAATTTCCATTATGTTATTTTCTTGGAGTCATTATTTATTTAGAAAGATAAGGGTTTTATTATTTGTTTGTTTGTTTAGGTTTTTCTTGAGATAGAGTCTCACTCCATTGCCCAGGCTGAAGTACAGTGGCACAGTCTCTGCTCACTGTAGCCTCCACCTCCTAGGTTGAAGTGATTCTCCTGCCTCAGCCTCCCGAGTAGCTGGGATTGAGGGTGCACACCACCACACCTGGCTAATTTTTGTATTTTTAATAGATACAGGGTTTCATCATGTTACCCAGGATGGTCTTGATCTCCTGACCTAAGGGACTCACCCACCTCAGTCTCCCAAAGTGCTGGGATTACAGGCATGTGCCATCACACCTGGCCTTGCTTGGACAGATGTTTTAAATATACAATTATATTATTTTTCAAATATTTTATTATGAATTTCTAATCTAGTTGAATTGTGGTCAGAGATATTTTTGATACTTTTGAAACATGCTCCATGAACTAATATATGGTCTGTTTTCATACATGATTCAGGTATGCTTGAAAAAATGTACATTATCAAATCATTAGTTGTAGTTATATGTATAACAAGCAAATTGACTTTAGGGAAGACAAATTACTAAAGGAGACACTCTTGCTGAGTCCATTAGAAAAAATATTGCTCCTTTTAGTAGCTTCTAGGTTTAAAGCAAGAGAAAATGTAATATAAGGAATTAGGTACCACTCAAACAATGAGAAGACCTGACAGATTAAAAGTAAAATAAAATTAATGATAATTTTTAGGAAATTGAAATACTGTATAAATGGCCGAAAACTATTGTGATTATTTTATCCTCCTGCAACCTTGAGGTGGGTGACTCACAGAAGGCCCAGATGCCTCTCTTGTCTGTCAAAGCCCATTCACTACCACTGTCTCCAGAGCAGTAAACTCCTGTGCTACTCCTCTTCAAAATGTCATAGGGCTGCTTCTCATGGCAGAATCTAATCTGGAAATCTTAGAGCTAGGAATTTTAGAAAATATGCTTGCCACACTAACTGTCTCTGAAAACCAAAAGAAAGCACAAAGAGAAGTGGAGATAAATGCCGGTTACAAAAACAAGAAAGGAAAACCACAAAACCCTAGCATATGAGCACATATTGCTTGAAGAACTACCTCTCTTGTACTTGATATTGCTGGAAGGACTACCTCTCTTGTAATTGAGAGGTAGTCCTTCCAGCAATAGTATATATGGCTTAGAGGGCTGGGTTGTCATTCCCATTTGAGCCTTGTCATTAAGGTTACATGAGACACAATTCCCCTGTTCAACCCTCTTAATTTTATAGCTTAAGTAATCTCTACTCTTACTGATTTGGGGCTGTTCCATTCATAAATAAATGAGAGAATTATCATCTTTTAATATAATATGGATTTATTGTTTCTTATAATTTGATCCAATTTATGTATTTTAAAGACACCAGTTACATACAGTTTTAGACTTGCTGAATCGTCCTGGTGAATCAACAGTTTATCAATAGGTAATGATTCTATTTATTTCCAGTAAGACATGTTTTGGTCCTAAAGTCTATTTTATCTGAGATTAAAATAGACACAACAGCTTTTTTTGAATAGTATTTGTCTAGAATCTCTGTCTTGTAAATTTTCAGTCTTTCTTTGTTCTTGAAAGGCATAAACCTAGATTTTGTAAGACTTTTACTGAGTCTGAAAATTTTGTCTTTTACCTGAAAAATTTGTACATTTACCATGATGACCTATTTGCTTGGATTAACTCCTGCTAGATTATTTGTTTCACTGTTTTTATATTTCTTTTTTTCTTGTAACCTACATTCTTTCAGAAAGATTGAGTTTCTTTTTTGTTGTTGTCTTCTTAAAATATCTATATTAATTTGGAAGTTACAGATTCTGCTTCCATTCTTTGCATGTTTACCTTGACATGTTAACATTCCAATTTAATGATTTCCAGTTTTAAGCAGTAAATCATCCCCTCCCAAATACATACACTTAGATTGTACAGTTATAATACTTTAAGTCCAACCACTTAAAGTCCTTCACAAAGTACATGCTTTTTTAGTATTTTAATTCTATCTATTCTAATCTTCAAAATTAGATATTACTATTGCTGTTGTTATTTACATTTCACATTGGTTCGGCTTTGCCTATATGCTTTCTGTCTCTAATAAAGGATCCAATAAATATGACATCTCCTACAACATCTCAGGTTGTAAAAATGGTCAATAAAGATTCAAGTACAAAAGCATTTAATACTATACATTTTCCTCTGATTAAGCGTTTCTGTGTCTTGTGAGTTTTCTTATAATATGTTTTCATTTCATTGCTGTGTAAATGATTTCGAATTTTAGTTTTGGTACCCTCTTGAATAAAATGCTGTATAAGAGGCTTAATTTTTCAATGAGTAAGTTCTTTAGTCATATGCAAAACAAAATATGACTGGTATTTGAGAACATGGCTTAAATCTGTAGACAAGTAGGCTGCATGATACTGAGCCACAGAATGAGATAAATCCACCCACAGGCAGCCATAAATAGCGTGAGCATCTCTAGGTGGGAGTATCCCCCAGTAAAACATGGATGGAGGAGCAGAGTGGAACACATGTTTCCTGCAAGTAATTAGGCATCTGATCACAAACACTATAAAACTAATAAAAAAAGACAGCCAATAGCATCAATACTTTGGTTGTATGTTAAGTACCTTATAATAGTAAGTTTTACAGTTGATATCAACATACTCTATTCTGTCTGTATTTAAGAAATTGGATCATTTAAATAAAGTTGGAAATCTGACTCTATTGTCTAACTTAAAAATATTTAGGAAAAGTTGGTGGGCTAGCTTGTGTAATTTTTAATTACTATATTTTATATAAAAGTACTGGTTAAAGCTTTAGATAAATTTTATTACCTAAATATATCAGAATAGTAAATTTAGCATTAAATTAAATGATAATAAGCCGGGCATGGCAGCTCACGACTGTAATCCCAGCACTTTGGGAGGCTGAGGTGGGCATACCATAAGGTCAGGAGATCGAGATCATCCTGGCTAATGCTGTGAAACCCCGCCTTTAAAAAAATAATAAATAAATAAATAAATAAATAAATAAAATTACAAGGATGCCCTCTCTCACCACTCCTATTCAATATAGTACTAGAAGTTCTAGCCAGAGCAATCAGGCAAGAAAAAGAAATAAAGGATATTCAAATAGGAAAGGAGGAAGTCAAATTGTCTCTATTTGCAGATGACATGATTGTATATCTAGAAGACCCCATTGTCTCAGTCCCAAATCTCCAGAAACTGATAAGGAAGGTCAGCAAAGTCTCAGGATACAAAATCAATGTGCAAAAATCGCATGCATTCCTATACACCAATAACAGACTTAAAGAGCGCCAAATCAAGAACAAACTTCCATTCACAATTGCCACAAAGGGAATAAAATAACTAGGAATACAACCAACAAGGAACGTAAAGGACCTCTTCAAGGAGAACTACAAACCACTGCTCAACGAAATAAGAGAGGATACAAACAGATGGAGAAACATTCCATGTTCATGGTTAGGAAGAATCAATATCATGAAAATGGCCATACTGCCCAAAAAAATTTACAGATTCAATGCTATCCCCATCAAACTACCAATGACCTTCTTTACAGAACTGTAAAAAATTACCATAAACTTCATATGGAACTAAAAGAGAGCCTGCATAGCCAAGTAAATTCTAAGCATAAAGAACAAAGCAGGAGGCATCACACTACCGGACTTCAAACTATACTACAAGGCTACGGTAATCAAAACAGCATGGTACTGGTACCAAAACAGAGGTATAGACCGACGGAACAGAACACAGGTCTCGGAGGCAACACAACATATCTACAACCTTCTGATCTTTGACAAACCAGACAAAAACAAGCAATGGGGAAAAGATTCCCTATTTAATAAATGGTGTTGGGAAAACTGGCTAGCCATGTGCAGAAAGCAGAAACTGGACCCCTTCCTGACACCTTACACTAAAATTAATTCCAGACGGATTAAAGACTTAAACATAAGACCTAACAACATAAAAACCCTAGAAGAAAATCTAGGCAAAACCATTCAGGACATAGGTGTAGGCAAGGACTTCATGACCAAAACACCAAAAGCATTGACAACAAAAGCCAAAATAGACAAATGGGACCTAATCAAACTCCACAGCTTCTGCACAGCAAAAGAAACAATCATTAGAGCGAATCGGCAACCAACAGAATGGGAAAAAATTTTTGCAGTTTACCCATCTGACAAAGGGCTGATATCCAGAATTTACAAAGAACTAAAACAGATTTACAAGAAAAAAACTAACAAGCCCATTCAAAAGTGGGCAAAGGATATGAACAGATACTTTACAAAAGAAGGCATACATGAGGCCAACAAACATATGAAAAAATGCTCATCATCACTGGTCATCAGAGAAATGCAAA
Source organism: Sapajus apella (assembly GCF_009761245.1). Classification (NCBI taxonomy): domain Eukaryota; kingdom Metazoa; phylum Chordata; class Mammalia; order Primates; family Cebidae; genus Sapajus; species Sapajus apella. Next base: position 17,088,862 of record NW_022436990.1, read on the forward strand.
TCAAAACTACATTGAAATACCATCTCACGCCAGTTAGAATGGCCATCATTAAAAAATCTAGAGACAACAGATGCTGGAGAGGCTGTGGAGAAATAGGAACACTTTTGCATTGTTGGTCGGAGTGTAAATTAGTTCAACCATTGTGGAAGACAGTGTGGCGATTCCGCAAGGACCTGGAAATAGAAATTCCATTTGACCCAGCAATCCCATTACTGGGTATATATCCAAAGGATTACAAATCGTTCTACTATAAGGACACGTGCACACGAATGTTCATTGCAGCACTGTTTACAATAGCAAAGACCTGGAAACAACCCAAATGTCCATCGATGATAGACCAGACAGGGAATACGTGGCACATATACACCATGGAATATTATGCAGCCATCAAAAATGATGAGTTTGTGTCCTTTGTAGGGACATGGATGAACCTGGAAACCATCATTCTCAGCAAACTGACAGAAGAGCAGAAGATCAAACACCGCATGTTCTCACTCATAGGTGGGTGTTGAACAATGAGAACACATGGACACAGGGAAGGGAGCACTACACACTGGGGTCAGTTGGGGGGAAATTAGGGGAGGGACGGTGAGGGGTGGGGAGCTGGGGAGAGATAGCAAGGGGAGAGATGCCAGATGTAGGTGATGGGGAGGAAGGCAGCAAATCACACTGCCACATGTGTACCTATGCAACAATTTTGCATGTTCTTCACATGTACCCCAAAACCTAAAATTCAATAAAATAAATGGGAAAAAAAATAATAAAAAATAAAAAATAAAAAAAAATAAAATAAATTAAATGATAATAGTAGTAAAATGATTTTCACATTCAAAAGCCCCTGGAGCATTTGAAGATGCTGGCAACAATTATATTTGTCAAACATGCCAAATAGTATTGAGCAACATTTACAAGAATGAACATTGTGTATTATGCATGTTTTTAAAGGAATGATATTAGAGTTTCACTTTAGAATTTTTGCTGTTGGTTAATTTGTTTGGTAAATTATTATATTTAAGATAATGTAAAGTAAGCTTTCTTTCAAGGTAATTTTACTTAGAGTTTACTTTAGATATTTCTACAGAATCTTAACAAATGCTCTTTTACCTATTTTAATGATTTTTCTCCTTTACTGTGTGGCTATGGTAAATTTTCTTGGCAGATTTTCTGATAGTGAGCTATCTTTGCATTACCCAAATTACCCCACTTTTTTATATTGTATTTTTGCACTGATATCTGATGAATTTTTCTTGATCATGCTGTATTTCATAATTTTTTCTTCTATATTAATAGGTTAAGTCTACATACAGAGTTTCTGTGCTATTGCTACAAGATTTTGAATTAAGATTCTTCTCCTTTCATAAAATCAATTTGGGGAAGTTTCTGATTTAGTTAACATCAGAAGTATTTAATTTTTAAAGATTGGTAGACTTAGCTGTGAAACCACCTTGGTGTCTGTCTTGTGTTTAATTTTATTTTTAAATTTTAGATAATTACCTTTCCAATCTCTTCTATGATAATTGTTCTTTCACATTTTCTACTTCTTGGAACAATTTAAGTGTATTTCTTCTAGGTTTTCAAATTCCATGCTAATAAGAATTCACATAATTCATATCATCTCTTTTACAGCTATAATTATATCCTTTCCTTTCCAGTTTTTAGATATTTTTATATACATGCTTCATAGTTTTTGCTAATTAAAATCACAAGTTTTTTTCTCATTTTTTAAAATTTTCAGTCTTTGTTCTCAAGTTATAAAGGCATTTAATACTATACATTTTCCTCTGATTAAGCTTTTCTGTGTCTTATAAGTTTTCTCATAATATGTTTTCATTTCATTGCTATATAAATGATTTAGAATTTTAGTTTTGGTACCCTCTCGGATAAAAGGCTGTATAAGAGGCTTAATTTTTCAATGAGTAAATTCCTTAGTCATATTTTTACTTTGTTTAATTTTACTAGACTATTATCAAAAACATACACTGCCATGTCTCTTCTCTTTTAAAATGTGTTCAGGCTTTCTTTGTGCCAAATACATTGTAGAGTTTTGTATACCTTCTAAGGACATGTAACACAATTATATTTTCAATTTTAAAGAATTTTAAGATTTATGAATATAAAATAGCCTTTTGTTTTTATTTTTTGTCAGTAAATTTCTACTATATAGTATTAAAGACTTCAATTAAAGTGTCCTACTAAAAAGATATATTAATAAAATTGTTGTGTTGCTAATGCTTTTCACTTTATATATTTAGATGTACTGTTTTTGGTCCTAAACGATTATGACTATCATATCTTCCTTATAAATTATAGCTCTAGGGATCACATAATCTCTCTTTATCTAGTTGAGTCATTTTTATTCTTATATTTCACTCTATTTAATATTCATAGTGAATCCATGTTTTCTTTTTATTTGCATTTCTTAGCATCTCTTAGGCCATTCCATTATTTTTCAACCTGTCTGTGTAGTTCTTATAAACCATACATAACTGGATTTTGATGAGCAACACAATAGTATAGTGTCCATCTTGTATTCGCTGAAATTAGGAGCCTCACATTTAGTATACCCGCTAATGTGCTTTATTTAATTTCTTATTGTTTATCATTTTGTTTTTCTTTCTTTTTAATCTAGGTTTTTAAAATTATAACTATTCCTCTTTCCCCTTTACAATATGTAAGCTCTATAATTTTTCTTTTCTCTAGCATTTATTTTCAAATGCTCACATTCAAATATATGTTTTTCTATTAATAATAAAATACTATTTAACTATTTCTTCATACAAAGATGCTACATTTTATCCCCAGTTTTCCTGCCTTATGCCAATAGGATGAGACCTTGAAAGTACTTTTTTTTAACCCACTTTCTCTCATATCCTAGGTTATCTCATATCCTAGGTTATCTCATATCCTAGGTTATGCTAAGATAGTTTTGTACCTTTAGTTTAACTTTATTCCCTTGTACTATGTCTATATTTTAAGAATGATTTTTTGACTTACCTATATCCCATTTATTATTATTATTCATTTGCAGAGAGGGGGAAAGACTGAGAAAAAGGGAAAGAAAGAGAGAAAGGCTGATTCTACATGTCTTTGTTTTTTCTACTTCATTTTTTTTCAATTTTGAGGAGTCTGATTTGAGTCATGTTATTTATTTAGAATATTTTATTGAGTATGTTCACCATGTTTTATGTGTGTGTAGGTGATATATTCTCTATTCAAAAATACTTTTCTTTCACTCTAACAGGTGAATATCTTGGCTGGGTCTAGGACTCTTAAGTTATAATTCATTGATTACTTTTCTTAGCATAATTTTACCACTTTGCTAACATTCAGTGTAGAATATAACTGTCCAAGCCAGTTGAATGCTTTTTCTTCTCTTATATCAACACACATCTTCCATGTTGAACCTCATAAGACTTTTCTCTTTATTTTTGAAGTTAGGGATTTTACAAAGGTATGTCTCTGCGTATTTGTTTTCTTATCCATCTTGCCTAGAACTTGGTGAGCTATTTCAATCTACATGTTCAACATATTTGATTCTTTATTTGACCAGGGGAAATTTTCTTCTAGAATTATATAGTTATTGTCACTTCTTCATATGTTCCTCCATTTTTTCCTTCTGGGACTTTTATTTTTGGTATATTAGATTATCTATATCCTTGAGTATCTGACTTCTTCCATTAGATTTATATTTCTTTGATCCTGTCTTCTGCGCATTAAGTAACTGCTTGATTTTCCAGACCAGTAATTCAAATTTCAGCAATGACTTTCTTCAACTACAATTCTCTGATAATATTTCTTTTAATCTTTTTTTTTAAAGCTTCCAGGAAAAACAAGATGTCTTACCAGAAGGTTGACATATGGCAGGTAAAACTTTGAGATTTAAAACATACATCAAACAATTAACACTGGGAATGACTTTCAGCTGATTCTAAGGGTTCAACATCAGTGTTCCATTGCCTGAGGGACTGGAATATTAGGCCAATTACTGAGAAATAAACTTGCAAAATAGGCATATTTAAAAAATCAGTAATCATAACTGGAGTAAAAATAAAGATCGCATATTTAAAATTTAGCAGAATCTTGTCATTAATATAGAGGTCAAAGTTCAAACTTAGGCAATTAGGAAGCTTGATTTGTTGTTCTATCTCAAAGATGAGATAGTAGTCTATAATGACTTCCCTATTTGGAGACCAAGATGGGGAAGAATACCCTAAGGTCCAGGTGTGACAGGAGTCTGAGAATTAAACTGGTTCTGTCTTCTTCTAGAATAAAATTGTTCTATAAAAACTACAAACTAGTATATTCGGTGTTTGGAGGCCAGATGAGCAAGTGAAGCTTCTTATTTAAATGGACCAGGCATGTTCGTTGTTTGCAAGTGAGAACATAGGATGTCATCCATCATAATAGGAGGAATAGCCCCTATCCAACAATTTTAGAGTTTTCTCTGAAAATTCTAGTAGCGGGAAGTATAGAGACTGAAGTAGTCCAATTGTCCGATATCTATGGATGCCCGGAATAAGTTGAGGGGTCAAGATTGGACAAAAAAAGCAAAAGGACCATGGGAAAAGTATAGTTCACAACATTTTTAATGCTGCAGCTGCTATTCCTGCTATTCAATGTAATGAAAGGAAATATGTCACTCTATAGCAGAAACAAAGAACAAACCTGGCCAGAGCAAGAGAACAATGGCCTGTGTGGAAGAGTTGGTAGAAGCATTTGAAAGGTGCCCTCAGAATTAATATAAAGGTCAAGGAGAATGAGGATAGAGAGAAAAACCTGAGAAACAATTTGAAAAGTAATCAATACCTCAGACACACAGAGGAATTTTGAACTCATGAATACCAAGCTGGCAAGCAGGTTTTTGCTGCAAGTAATCTGGAGAGAAAACAGAAGGCCAATACCCTGATGGAGTAAGGATGGATTTTCTCTTCCATCTGACAAGTAAATATGTTTCATGTACTGTGATCTGTGGTTGTCTCTGGAGCTTTGATCAGTTATGAATGTTATTTCATCATATGCATGACCTGTGGAAAAAGAATCCCATGTAAATGATTGGGATTACTGCAATGTACACTTCACAGCTGCATCCAGTTTATAAATAATTGAAAATGATTCACCTCCCAAGTGGATTCAATATAGGACACATAAAATAAAATTAAAAGTTAGATCAATGCATTTTCATCTAGGCTTATTATAATGTGAAGGCCATCTCATAATGAAGAATACTCAAGAATGACATCTGAAACAATAGTTTCTCATGTTGATGAGCTCAGTAATGAATTGCTCTGTTATTTCCTTCCAAGACTGATTAAAATAGCACTTGAATTTCTGAATATACTGAAGTGCTTTTAAATGAAGAAAACAGCTGTCTGGTGAAAACACGGCAGGGTACACTTATACAGGGGTTAACGTCTTTATGGTAAAACCAAATCCCCTCAATAAACTCATGAATGAATGTACTTCTTTCACATGGAAGAATTCTGATTTTGGAAGGAAGGCAACTCTTGAAGTAGGGGGATTGTTGCAACTTTACTAAAACAGAATCAATCTTAGGAATCTATTTACTTATTTGTATTCTCATGAATAAAGTCTGCTAGGGTCTATGGCCTACCAATTACTCAAGAATTATTTACTAGGAACCTACTCTGTGAAAGTTTTAGCCCTGATTGGTGAATAAAACTGAATCAGATCTAACTCCCACCAGGAAGAGCACTCAGTTAGATGATAATTGCTATACATTATTCAGAAAAATATGCTATACTGTGATGTATTTCAAAAGAAATATGTAAAATATTATAAAAGTTTGTTTTTGTTGTCTTTTGCTTTTTAAGTTGAAGATTAGAATATAGTATTTGAGGATGGGATATTTAACCAGATTTTTTTTTTTAAGTAACATCTACTTATGCAAGAATAGCTAGCACAGGGAGAAAATCCAGGGATCAAGGGAATGAAGAAATAAATAATAGTGGAATTATAAAACTTGAAAAGAACACAAGGGAACATTTGTTTCTAATGATGTGTAAAATATCTTGACACAAAATAATCTCTCTTCTCTGAACTTTTGTACTTATTTACATTTATAATATATTGTGTTATTTTACATATTTTATATATACTTGCATATACCTATAAGCCCTTGATGGGAATCACATATGTCTTTATGTTCCCATGGAAAGTGCTTAGTCTGTAGTTGGACAGCAAAAGTGTTCGTCCAGGTCAGAATAAGTATGTAAAGAGAATAGTCTTAGAAATGATAGGTATGAGACATCTTCTGTCATTACTTTTTGTTCTTTTTTCACATTATAATAACAAGATTTGATATCCATATCTCTTCATTCTCCTCAGTTTCTTTTATGAATTTTATTACAGTGCTTAAAAATGCACATCTCATTACTTTCTTCAATTTTCATGTGACATGACATCATTTCCTTCATGCCCCTCATTAGATTATTTAATGTGCTCATCTCATTACACCTTCCCATCTTGCATCTCATTACAAAACCCTTAAACATGCATATCTCATTACACAGTCCTTACATATCTCATTACACAATTCAGTTTTTGTATCTCATTGTCATTTCATTTCTGTATCTTATTACATTAAAACCTAGTTCCCATTATATCTTACATATTTTGAAATTTTATATACTCTCCCTTCCTTCCTTTATGCATCTAATTATCTTGCTTCTCCTTTATGTGACCAGCTCATTACACTTTTTCTTTCACCCATCTTATTTCAGCCCTGAAGGATGCCCATCTTACAGGACACTTCCTAAGTCATGGCTCATTAAACCAACTCACGAAATCACCTCATTACAGCTTTTTAACATATACATCTTATTACATAGAACTCTTTATGAATCTCATTACAATTCTGGAATATACACATATTACTAACCTGTTCTAGCTTACACATCTTGTCACAGCATCAAAACTACACATCTCATTAAAATATTTGTTATTTAAATTTTTATTTAAATTATTTATTATTTTAACATGTTATTTTATTATATATTCTCACACTTTTTTTCACTAATATTTCAATATTTCGTTACATTTTCACATTTCAGTGTTTAAAAAGAATAACTATATATATTTCAAAAGGGAGTTTTCTTAAATTGTGTTGCATACATTTTTAAATTACTTTGTTATTATAATGATACTTTCCAAACTGGTGCCCTGTTATTAGATATGCAGTAAAAACAAGTTCAAGTATGTCTAGGTTAGTAAAAACGTTTATAAGTTTACATGGTTACTAAAAATTATTCAAATAAAAAATTTGCATGCTTAGTTTAGGAATTCTAAAAGCCTTTTTTACTCTATTGAGAATTGTAAATATTCATGAAGGGAGGCCCAGCCTGTAGTATTTCTCAAATGGATCTGCCATACATTTTATTTATAGTCTACATGTTAACTACACCCAGAATTTGTGTCCCATGGGGCACTGGTTAAGAAAGTCTTGGTTGTAATATTTTATATATATATAGACACATATGTATATTCATATTTATATAAAATTCTATATTTACCACTGAGTATTCTACTTGCAACTCTACATCACTTCCAGGAACTAATGATACTTACATGAGTGATTTATTGACCTCATACAGTAGATCCCAAACTTTGGTGGCTATGAGAATCACCTGAAGAACTTGGTAAAAATACAAAGACCTTAACCTCACCCTATTTCAGCAAGCCTGGGCTTTTGTGTGCTTTACTAGCTCTTCAAATGATTCTGATACACATCAAAGTTTGAGAACACTGCCTTACTGGGGATTTACTGTGTCATACTGTATGTAAGGATGCATAAAGACAAACAGATACATAAGAAGACATGGGTCCTGACTATGAAATCATAACAATTCAATTATAATGGCTACTTTCTCTTTAGCCACCAGACAAAGATATGCAGGTACTTTCTCCCAGTGAGTTGAGCTGCTTATCTAAGTGCTAGAAATATATGGAAGCTGTTTGCATGATGGTTGCAAGATGAACTCGGCATTGAACAGACCTGGATTCAAATCCCTTTTCCACCAATGTCTAATGATCTTGAAGAAGGACATAATACCTCTCTGAGTATTGATTTCTTCCACTGTAAAATAGTGTGATAATACTTCCTCATGTTATTATTTTTAGGGATGAATAATCATAGAAAATAGAAAAATTGTATCAAAATCTCTTGCAGAGTGGCCCCTCAAGAAGTAGCTATTATCAATACATTTATTTTGACCCTTATACGTCACACTAAGACCAATGATTTTGAAACTACTGCTGTGTATCAACTGATTCCCAGTGCACAGAAATAAAGGATTAAATAAAGACACATAAATTGGGTGCCATGGTGCATTTCTGTAATCCTAGCTACTCTGGAGGCTGAGGTAGAAGGAATGCTTGAATTCAGCCATTCAAGACCAGTTTGGGCAACAACATAGTGATACCTATCTAAATAGATAGATAGATAGATAGATAGATAGATAGATAGATAGATAGGTAGATTAAGACTCATAGTCTCCCTACCTGATCATAAAGAGAGATTGTACCTAAGCACCACAAGTTTGTCCATGCTCTAGGAACCTGTCAGATCTTAGCATATGTGGTAGATTATGATCCTGTCATATGATAGAAACCCAGAAGTTACATAATCATACATGCATTAAAATTGATGTGGTGGCCGGGCGCGGTGGCTCACACCTGTAATCCCAGCACTTTGGGAGGCCAAGGCGGGTGGATCACGAGGTCAAGAGATCGAGACCATCCTGGTCAACACGGTGAAACCCCGCCTCTACTAAAAATACAAAAAATTAGCTGGACATGGTGGCGCATGCCTGTAATCCCAGCTACTCAGGAGGCTGAGGCAGGAGAATTGCCTGAACCCAGGAGGCGGAGGTTGCGGTGAGCCGAGATCGCGCCATTGCACTCCAGCCTGGGTAACAGGAGCGAAACCCCGTCCCCCGCCCCCCCCCAAAAAAAGTGATGTGGTAGTGACCTAGAGGATACAAAACCTTAGTACATGTTTTCAAGTTTGAATGATCTTATGCAACTAATGGCCTTGATTTCTTACCACCTGTATTAAATGATACTACTAATCCTTGTGGAGACTACCTCAGCAAAAAATTGTAGTCAATCACATGAGATCATCCATATCCAAATATATTATGCAAAAAAATTAATAATACCTTAAAAGGGAATTCATTATCATTTCTAAGCACTTGCCAGAAAAGTTAGCTCCTGTGAGAATCTCAGTTAATTATAAGTGTATTTACAATATAGTCTCTTAATAGCAAATCTGCTCTTTTAACTATTCAAACTGATTCTTTGAGGGACTCAGACATAGATCTAGGGATTCTGATTCACAAGATCTTAGATGATGCCAAGGCAAGGGTAATTTGTAAAAGCAACCTTTCTCCACCCCCAACATGATGTGGTATAGTTAATAAGTAATCCTAGCACAGTGTTTTTCAAACTTGCCTGCACTTTGGAATCAACTGGGGAGCTTTAAAAGCTACTGATGCCTGGGTCCCAACAGAGATTCTAAATGAATTGATTTGTGATGAGGTCTTGGAATCAGAATTTTCAAGTCCCTCAGCTAAATAATGTGCAATAAAGCTGAAGAACCACTGCCCTTTTAATTCAAAGATCCTATGGCTCTACTATTTGCTCTTTATTTGAAGTAGGGATTCAGGTTAAAATCTATTTTTATATGTTCAGTCTTCGTAAGGATTCCCAGTTGTCTTTGAAACCTGTCTTTCTTCCTTATTACTCTAGAGCTCTTGTCAAAATACAGACATTAGCCCCTGTTCTTTCTGAGACATATCTGCTATTAGATGATTTCTTGATTTGGGATAAGAAACAACTTGTTTTCACTGGCCTCTTGGTTTCCTATCCACCTCCTAGTATATGCTAGCACAGAAAGCTTACAGAATACCTGGAAATTGACTAATTTCTGGTCATGACCGAGATGAGATTTGTAATTAAAAATGCTAACCAGCATATCTGTTAGAAGAAAATGTAAAGTGTGGCTTACTTTCTTTACAAACCAATTACAAACTTAAACTGAGAAAACAGTTCCTGCTAGGAGGTCCACACACTTTTAGAAGTTATCTTCATACTCTGAGCTCCAATGATCATTTTGGAATAATCTAAAGTTATTTATGACGGAAACTGCATTAATAAACTGGCCTTACACAATATATTATTTCTCACACATTTTCAAGTATGGCTCCCCAGTACTACAATCTTACCAAAATTGCAGAAAATAATGTATAAATAAATATTCTGAATAAAACATGAGTAAGTAAAATTCTGAAATATTCAATAGCACATCCCAATTGAAAGCAAAAAAAAATTTTTTTTAAATAAGAGTGAGTAAGAAATAAAGGAAAGGCAAAAACAAAAGATGTGATGTAAAAGTCTTGTATCAAATCCATGGCAAATATAGGACAAAAACATTTGGTAGAATGAAATAAACATTACTGATATTTTAAAGTAATCAAAAATGACAGAAAACAGGAACAAAGACTATAACGCTCCTCTTGAAAAAATGCTAGCAACATTCCCATTATTTCCATTAAAATCAAGAGCAAGGAGAGGAAGACAGTGTATTAGAAGCCTACATTGTTTGCCCCTCCACTAGAAACACCAAATTTTAGCAACTGTCACAAGAACCAAAATTCGGGTGATAATAATAGCACCTGGTTTTAACTTTTTTATCATAAAAGAGGCATTGAAGAAGGCAGAAATGACAGTCTCAAATCACCGATGCCATCCTTCCCCCATCCCCTGGAAGCAGCTGTGTGGCACGCATAGAGAATTTGTGCACATTGGGAGAGTACAGTGACTGGGAAACTTTTTACATTGCACTCAGTGCTGCCCTGTCACAGTAGAGAATAAAGCCATGCTGGGCACAGCCAGTGCCCACTGTGGAGGGAGCATTTGGACCAGCCCTAGCTAGAGGAGAGTCATCCAACCCAGCAGTTAGAACTTGAATTTCTCACAAGGGTCACCACTACAAGCTGAAGTGCTCTGGGGTTCTAAGAAAACATGAAAGGCAGTCAAGGACACAAGGACTGAAATTTCCAGGCAACTCCTAGTGTAAGGCTGGGCTTAGAGCTGGTGGACTAGGTAGGCATGTAACCCAGGGAGGCATCTGCCAGGGTAGCTAAAGAAATACTGATGCCATCCCTCCCCCATGCCCAGGCAGTGCAGCTCATAGAAACAAAAGTGACTCTTCCCTTCAGCTTAAGGAGAGGAGGGTGAAGAATGAGAGGATTTTGTCTTGCATCTTGGATAGCAGTTCAGCCTCAGAACAATAGGGCACCAGGAAGAGTCGTTGGGCCCCCATTCCAGGTCCTAGCTCCTGACATTTCTAGACATACCTTTGGCCAAAAGGGAACCTGCTGTTTTGAAGAGAAGGACTCCAGTCCTGGAAGAATTCATCAACCGCTGTCTAAAGAGCTCTTGGGCCCTGAATAACCAGAAGCAATACCAAGGGAGTACGCCCTGGGCCTTGGGCTCTGAAACATACTGGCTTCAGGTGCAACCCAGCACATTCCCAGCTGTGGTAGCAATGGTGAAAGACTCCTGTTTGAGAAAAGCAGAAGGAAAAGTAAAGGGGTCTTTTTCTTGCATTCTAGGTACCAGCTCAGCCACAGTGGGATAGAGCAACAATCAGGATCTTGGGGACCTCAAGCCTAGGACTAGGTTATTGAATAGCATTTCTGGATCTGCCCTGGGACAAAGGAGAGCCCACTGCCCTGAAGGGTAAGTACCGGGGTTGGCAGCATTAACCCACAAGCTGAGTGAAGAGTCCTTGGGCTTTCAGTGAACATTGGTATGGGCTGGTAGAATACCCATGGTCCAGTGGTGGTGGTGGTGGCCACAGATAGAGGCTTCTCTGCCTGCGGAAAGGGGAAGAAAGAGTGGGAAGCACTTTTTATTGTGGTTTGAGTGCCAGCTTAGATGTAATATAATGAAATATCAGGTAAATTGCCAAGATTTTTGACTCCAATCTCTGGCTCCTGGAAAGCATCTGTAGACACACCTTGATCTTGGGAGATATCACCATCATTTAGGGAAGAGCCTTGGGCAAGGCCCAGAACTGTTCTGGCTTCAGGTGTGACCCAGTGCTGTCTCACTAGCGGTGCCCACAGGATTGCTTGCACCACCACACCCTCAAGTTCTAGGTAGCCCAACACAAAGAAAAAGAAACTAGGTTTGTTTGCAAGAAAGTAAGGGAAAAGAACAAGCATCTCTGCCTAGTAATCCAGAGAATTCTTCCAGATCCTATCCAAGACCACCAAGGCAGCATCTCTGTGAGACTGCAAAAAACACAGCTTTATTGGGCTGTGGCCCAAGTCTCTTCAAATATCTGGAAAGCCTTCCAAAGAAGGACAGGCATAAGCAAGCCCAGAAGGTGGAGACTAAAATAAAGACTTCACTATTCAATGCCCGTAGACCAATGAACATCTAAAAGTATCAACACCATCCAGGAAAACAAGACCTTACCAAATAAACCAAATAAGGCATGAGGCACAAACCCTGGAGAAACAGAGACCTTAAAATACTTTGAGAAAAATTCTTTGAGGAAACTCAAAAAACTTCAAGATAATGTAGAGAAGGAATTCAGAATTATAGCACATAAATTTAACGAAGAGACTGAAATAATTAAAAAGAATCGAGAAATTCTGGAGTTGAAAAATGCAATTGACATGCTGAAAAATGCATCAGAGTCTCACATAGCAAAATAGATTAACCAGAAGAAGGAATTAGCGAGCTTGAAGATAGGCTATTTGGAAATACACAGTTAGAGGGAACAAAAGAAAAAAGAATAAAAAACAATAAAGTACACCTACAAGGTCTAGAAAATAGCCTCAAAATGACAAATCTAAGTTACTGGCCCTTTAAAGAGGAGGTAGAGAAAGAGATAGGGATAGAAAGTTTATTCAACAGGATAATATCAAAGAATTTCCCAAACCTAGAGAAAGATATCAACATTTAAGTACAAGAAAGTTATAGAACACCGAGCAGATTTAACCCAAAGACTATCTCAAGGCATTTAATAATCAAACCCCTGAAGGTTAAGGATAAAGAAAGGATCCTAAAAGCAGCAAGAGAAAAGAAACAATTACAATGCAATGGAGTTCCAATTCATCTGGCAGCAGACTTTCAGCAGAAAACTTGCAGGACAGGAGAGAGTGGCATGACATATTTAAAGTGCTGAAGAAAAAACACTTTTACCCTAGAATAGTATATCAGGTGAAAATATATTTTAAGCATGAAGGAAAAATAAAGACTTTCCAAGACAACAAAAGCTGAGGGATTTTATCAACACCAGGCCTGTCCTACAAAAAATGCTAAAGGATGTTTTTCAATTTGAAATAAAAAGGAGATTAATAATCAAGAAGAAGTCATCTGAAGGTACAAAACTCACAGGTAACAGCAATAAGCACACAGAAAAACACAGAACAGTGTAACACTATAATTGTAGTGTGTACTCTTGACTTAAGCAGAAAGACTACATAATCAATTGAAAATAATAACTACAGCAACTTTTCTATACATAGTATAATAAGTCAAAGAGAAACAATAAAAAATTAAAAAGCAAGGGAACAAAGTTAAGGTATAGAGTTTTTCTTGGTTTTCTTTTTGTGTGTTTTTTTGTTTACTCAATGTGTTAAGCTGTTATTAGTTTAAAATAATGAGTTACAGGATAGTACTTGCAAACCTCGTGGTAACCTCAAATTGAAAAATATACAATAGATACACAAAAAATGAAAAGCACGAAATTAAAGCATACTATGAAAGAAAATCACCTTCACTAAAGAGAAGACAGGAAGAAAGGAAAATGTAGAAGACATCAAAACAACAAGAAAACAAATAATAAAATGGAGAAGTGATCTCTATTTATCATTATAACATTAATTGTAAATGGACTAAACTTTCTAATCAAAAGGCATGTAGTAGCTAAATAGATTTTTTAAAAGACCCAATAATCTGTTGCTTACAAGAAACATAATTCATCTATAAAGATACACGCAGTCTAAAAACAAAGGAATAGAAAAAGATTTAATGCCAATGGAAACGAGAAAAGAGTAAGAGTAACTATACATATATCAGACAAAATAGATTGCAAGACAAAAACTGTAAGAAGAGACAAATAAGGTTTTTATATAATGATAAGTGGGTCAATTCAGCAAGAAGATATACTGGTTGTAAGTATTTATACATTGAACACTGGAACACCTAGATTTATAAAGCAAATATTCTTAGAGCTAAAGAGAGACAGACTCCAATATAATAATAGTGGGAGACTTAAATATCCCATTTTAAGCATTGGATAGATCTCCCAGACAGAAAAGCAACAAAGAAACATCAAACTTAATCTATACTATGAAACAAATGCCCCTAATAGATATTTACAGAACATTTCATCCAACAGGTGAATAATATACATTGTTTTCTTCAAATGGAAATGAAAATGATCTCAAATGATCTCAAATAGGTCATTTTCAAAGATAGACCATATGTTAGGTCACAAAACAAGTCTTAAACATTCAAAATACTGAAATACTATCATTCATCTTCTGTGACCACCATGGAATAAAACTAGAAATCAATAAGAAGAATAATTTAGGAAACTATATAAATTCATGAAAATTAGACAATATGCTTCTGAATGACAAGTGGGTCACTGAAGAAATTAAGAAGAAAAAAATTTCTTGAAACAAATTATAATGGAAACATAGCATACAAAAATATGTGGAATACATCAAAAGCAGCACTCTGAGGTAAAATTATAGCTATAAATACCTACATCAAAGAAAGAAAAACTTCAAATAAATAACCCGATAAAGAATCTTAAAGAACTAGAAAAGCATGAGTAAACTGAACGCAAAATGAAAAGAAGATCTCAATTAGTGGCTACCTGTATGCCAATAAATTGGAAAATCTAGAAGAAATTCATAAATTTCTAGATATATACAGCCTGCCAAAATTAAGCCATGAAGAAATCCAAAACCTGAACAGACCAATAACAAGTAGCAAGATTGAAGCCATCATAAAATGTCTCCCAGTAAAGAAAAGTCCAGACCCAATGGCTTCACTGCTGACTTCTACCAAATATTTAAGGAGGAACTAATACCAATTCTACTCAAACTATTCTGAAACATAGTAGAGAAGGGAATAGTTCTAAACTAATTCTATGAGGCCAGTATTACTGTGATACCAAAACCAGACAAAGTCAAATCAAAAAAGAAAACAACAGGCCAATATCTCAACAAGCTACTAGTAATCAAATTCTATAATACATTAAAAAGATCATTCATTGTAAGCAGGTGGGATTTATCCCAGGAATGCAAGTATGTTTCAGCATATACAAATCATCAATGTGATATATCATATGAACAGAATGAAGGACATAAGCCATATGATCATTTCAATTGATGCTGAAGAAAAAATTTGATAAAATTGAATATCCATTCATGATAAAAAAAAAAGATTATAGAAAAAACATACCTCAACATAATAAAAACTATACATGGCCTACTCACATTTAGTATCATAATGAATTACAAAAACTGAAATTCTTTCCTCTAAGATCTGCAACACAAGGGTTCTCACTGTTACCACCATTATTAAACATAGTACTACCAGTCCGAGCTAGTGCAGTCAGAAAGAAGAAAGAAATAAGGGGCATCCAAACTGAAAAAGAAGAAGCCAAATTGCCCCTGTTTACAAATGATACAATATTATATTTGCTAAAACCTAAAAAATCCATCAAAAAAATCTACTAGAACTGATAAACAAATTTAGTAAAGTCACAGTGTATGAAATCAACATACAAAAATCGGTAGCATTTCTATATGCCAACAGTGAACAATCTGAAAAAAGAAATTTAAAAAGTAATCCCATTTAAAATAGCCTTAAATAAAACTGAATACCCAGGAATTAACCAAAGAAATGAATGATATCTACAATGAAAGTTAGAAAACACTGATGAAAGAAATTAAGGAGAACATCAAAAAATGGAGAGAGATTCTATGTTCATGGATTGGAAGAATGAATATTATTAAAATATCCATACTATTGAAAACAACCTACAGATTCAATGTAATCATTTTCTACACAGAAACAGAAAAAAATACTAAAATTCATATGTAATCACACACACATACAAACAGAATAACCAAATCTATCCTGAGCAAACAGAACAAAACTTGAGGAATCACATTACCTGACTTTAAATTATACTACAGAGCTATAGTAACCAAAATGGCATGGTACTGGCATAAGAACAGACATGTAGACCAAAGAAACACGACAGAGGTGTCTGTTTAATAAATGGTTCAGGGAAAACTAGATACCCATATGCAGAAGAATGAAGCTAGACCTCTATCTCTCACTTTATTCAAAAATAAAATCAAAATTGACTAAAGACTTAAATATAAGACATAAAACTATGCAACTACTATAGGAAAACATTGAGAAAACTTTCCAGGACACTGGTGTGGGAAAAAATTTCTTGGGCAATACCAGGCAAGCACAAGCAGCTGAAGCAAAAATGGACAAATGGGATCGCATCAAGTTAAAAAAGCTTCTGCCCTGCAAAAGAAACAGTCAACAAAGTGAAAACATAATCTACAGAATATGAGAAAATATTTTCAAACTACCTACCTGACAAAGGATTAATAACCAGACTATATAAGTAGCTCAAACAACTCTACAGAAAAAAATCTAATAATGCAATTAAGATGGGCAAAGGACTTGAACAGATATTTTTTTTCAGAAGAAGACATGCAAATGGCACACAGGCATATGAAAAGACACTTAACATCACTGATCATCAGAGGAATACAAATCAAAACTACAATGAGATACCATCTCATGCCAGTTAAAAATGCCTTTTATCTACAAGTCAGGCAATAACAAACGCTGGAGAGGATGTGGAGAAAGGAAACTCTCTTACACTGTTGGTGGGTATGTAAATTAGTACAACCTCTATGGAAAACAGTTGGGAGGTTCCACAACAAATTAAAAATACAACTACCATAGTATCCAGCAATTATACTTCTGGGTATATACCCCAAAGAAAGAAAATGAGTATATTGAAGAGATAGCTGAACTCCTGTGTTTGTTGCAGCACTGTTCACAATAGCCAAGATTTGAAAGCAACCTGTGTCCATCAATGAATAAATGGAAAAAGAAAATGTGGTACTTATACACAATCAAGTACTATTCAGCCATTAAAAAGGAATGAGATCTTATCATTCGCAACAACAGGAGTGGAACTGGAGGTCGTTATATAAGCCAAGCACAAAAAGACAAATATCCCATGTTCTCAATTATTTGTAGGATCTAAAAACCAAAACAATCGAAGGATGGTTACCAGAGGCTTGGAAAGGTCGTGGGGTGTGGCAGGAGGAGGTGGAGATTGCTAATGAATACAAAAAAAAAAAAAAAAAAAAAAATATATATATATATATATATATATATACACACACACACACATATATATATAAATGTATAAGGCCTAGTATTTGACAGCACAACAGGGGGGCTATAGTTCATAGTAATTTAATTTTAAAATTATTATAAGTACAATTGTATTGTTTCTAACACAGGGATAAAATGGGGATGGATTCCCAATTCTCCATGATGTGATTATTATGCATTGCATGCCTGTACCAAAATATCTCATGTACCTCATAAACACCTACTGTATACCCACAAAAATTAAAAATAAATTTAAAAAATCAAGACCAAGGAAATATATTTAATAGTTTATATTTATGTCAATGGTTTTAGAAGTTCTGGCCAATATAATGAGATGAAACAAAAACAGTAAGTCTACATATCAGAAAGTGGATTTTAAGGCCAGGCGCAGTGGCACACGTGTAATCCTAGCACTTTGGGAGGCCAAGGTAGGCAGATCACTTCAGGCCAGGAGTTCAAGACTAGCCTGGCCAACATGGTGAAACCCCCTATCTCTACTAAAAATACTAAGATGATCTGGGTGTGATGGCACATGCCTGTAATTCCAGCTACTTGGGAGGCTGAGGCAGGAGAATTTCTTGAACCCAGGAGGCAGAGGTTGCAGTGAGCTGAGATTGCACCATTGCACTCCAGCCTGGGCAACAGAGCAAGACTCTGTCTAAAAAAAGTAAAAATAAATAACGTAGAGTTTTAAAATAATGATATTTCACAAATGATATAAATTTTTGTTAAAAACCAGAGATAAAATTGTGTCTCATGATTTGATTAATACAATGTATAAATTACAAAAATAATATGTTCACTGGCTATCAGTACTATCCAAATAAAAGAAAAAAATCAATTTTCTATAATAGTTTGTAAAATACTGAAAGTAATTTTAACAAGAAATGTGAAGTACCATTTTATCTAATGATTTTGAAGCTAAGAGATTAGGTTTCTATCTTATCTATTTCTTTCCCTTAAACCATATGAATTTGTTCTTTTTCTCATGAAATTGCCAAAAACAAAAGAAATAATCCAAAAACCTGGCATTAAACAAGGTTAGTTAGAATAATTTGATCCAAACACAAAGGTTCAGCTTGAAAGCAAACATGAGTCCCAGTTTCTGGTGACTTCATAAACTAACAGTGTCTCACTTTGAACCATCCCTAGCTGCTTTCCTTCAGCCACTACAATATAATGACTTATAAGTCAGCATCCATAACCCAAAGTGAAGCTAAATAAAAGAACTGGTGTTCTGGTAGTATAGCTAGATTTAAACTCATAATCCCCAATTCTAGTGACCACGAGTATCTTAGGATCCCATGCAGTGAATGGGGCCATGCATAAATGTTTCTGTTCTCAGCTCTTTTTAGGCTTACAATAAGACTGTACTTTTTCAATCCATTTGAAGTTAGGTGAGGGTATATGACTCTCTGGCCAATGAAATATGAACAGAAATAACAATGTGTCAACCTGGGTGAAAGATACAAGAGCCAGTGAACTATGTACCACATGCCACAGAGTTACATAAGCATATGCCAAGGAACCTCCATTGGCTTGGGTCCCTGAGTAATTGCAGTGTATAAAGACTTCAGCCAACCCATGGTGCAAAAGAAATGAATATTCATTATGCTAATAAAAATAGGTTATAACTATGCCACTGAAATTAAGGGATTTTTTGTTACCATAGCCTTTGTACCCTAAGTAGACCAGAGAAAGTAAATTTGGAGGTTGTACAGGACTAGAAGTAGCCATTGGCCATTCATTAGCCAGTCTACACATATCATAAGATTTCTACCCAATTGCTATTAAGGAAGAAGTATATTGGTGAGCTACTTAGTTTGATTTTAAGCAGGAGGGAAAAATCTAATTCTAGCTCTTGTGTTGCCACATTGTCATCAAAGTGAAATGGCATGTGAAACATAAATATTAAAATATTAATGAGCTGGGTGCTGTAGAATAATAATTCGTTCTCACTTTATTTATTTATTGCTAAAATATTGCCCCTATATGTCTTTGTACTCAGTCTGACTACTCTTGAAAAGGTGTGGTCATTCTGTCCTCCTTGGAGTAACTGGGTAAGATGCTTCTCTGACATTGCAAATGGGAAGAAGTTGGAAGAGACAGGAGAAAAAGGAAGAGGAGAAGCAAAGGCATAAGAAAAGTGTGCTTATGCTGTAGCCTCTTGAGTTTTTCTAGAAGAAAAAAATGATTTTAGTATAATGAAGAAAGAAAAAATAGGGATAACATAAGAGGCAACAAATTGAATAAATTAAAAAGGGAGAAAATACAAGTGTTTAAAAAAAAAGCATTGGGAAGGAAAATAAAAGCTAAGTAAGAGCAAAAATTAAAGAGATTGTTGAATGCCTGCATGATTCTCAAAGGTTGTTTTTCTAATTAGATGTACATGGCTGATATTACTATTCATAAATAACCAGATCACCCTAAGCAGCACAAATTGCATTTTCAGCTGACTAGTTTATAATAAATAAATATTCACCAAAGTGCATGCTTCTTGAGATTGGGTCATTTAGAAACTTCCATTCCATTAAAAGTAAGTTTTATTTCCTTGACAAAGGCCACTAGCCAAAACGTCAATTGCCTGTCCTAATGGATGACACCTGTAAGTAAAACAAACGTATTTTTAATGAAATAGATGGTTAAAGTGACCCTATCTCAAGATAGCATGCACTTTGGTGAATATTTATTGCTGAATTAAAGAGATCCTAATATGAAAAGACAGTAGTTCCTCTTTATTACCTTTCTTTGCTATATTAAAGGAGAAATTTTTTAAATACCCAAATTACCTTCAGAATTTACCCATTATTGAGTAAAAACATAGCACACATAATAAACACTATGGATAATTTGAAATAAATCTGCCAGTTCAGATTATAAATATTAATATCATAATGATGCCAGAATTAATTATATGTCTTTGCAACAAAAATTTATTATAACATTTTATTACTGATATCTTTATCTGTATCTACATTTAGTTGACTTGACACATATTTTCTACCACATTTTGTTGGTTTGAAATATATTTTCAAACAATAAAAAGCAAAATTCAAGGCCTTTGCTAATGTGAAACTGAAATTTATTTTTAACTTGAAAAAAATAAATTCAGTGACATGGTGTATTTTAACTCTTAACTGGAAAAAAAAAAACCCTACACTTATACATAATGAAGCTGTGTAGAAGGTTTCAACTAATGACAGATAAAGAAATGACATAAAACATGGTAGTTCATTTAAATTGGTAGAAATCATACCAACTCTGCCAAGGCGGGAAGGAAACATGCTAGAAGTTTTCTAATAAGATTTTTTTTTTTTTTTTTGGTGTGTTGAAGTAGGTTTACAAAATCTGGTATTTTCAGATTATAAGAGATCCTTTGAAATCATAGTTGATACCATTTATTTTTAAGATTAATAAATTAAGTCCCAGTTTCTAAAAGCTCAAAAGGCTTGGAAAGATGAATGCCCCTGGATATTCGTAGGATTGGAACAAAGCCTTGATTCTTTGTGGAGAAAAATACAAGGTATTCCCTTCAAGTTCTAGGCTACTGTGTGTGAATCACAACAATCGTCCTCAAAATTCCTGCTTCACGTTCTATAATACATTACAGAAAGATACTCCTGCCTGACCTATATATAAATCACCTATTACTACATTAAAAGATCATGCTGAAATTTAATGTCCTAAAATAACAATAATTATTTATTATCTTTCAGGAATTAAAGAGTAGCTCAGCTGAGGAATCTCGGCTCAGGGTATCGCATAAGGTTCAGTCAGTTGTTGGCTTGAACTGCAATCAACTGAAGGCTTGAGCTAAATGATCTACTTCCCAAATCTACTTTGCTCACAAGACTGGCAGGTTGCTGCTAGCTATTGCCCAGAACCTCAGTACCTCTCCACATAGGCCTGTCAATAGGGCAGCTATCTTCACACAGAGTGAGAAAGAGACCATGCCTAAGGCTTCAGTGCCTTTTATAACCTAGCCTCAGAAGGCATACTGTCACTTCCACCATATTCTATTGGTCACACAGGATCAGTCCTAATTAAATCTGAGAGGAGGCTGCATAAGGGCATGAAGACCAAGTGGCAGTTATTACTGAAAGAAAACTTGCAGGATATCAGTCTGCCCCATACTTTCCAATGATTCATAAAGTCCAAATATAGTTGAGGTTTTTGGCTGTGGTTCCTTTACTCTTTGAGTAGAATAGCTTTCAATCTCAAGACTTGTGAACGAAAGAAACAAGATATTTGCATGCATGCACATGCACACACACACACACACACACACACACACACACCCCACACACACACAACAAAGGAAGAAACATAAGATAACTGCTGTAGATACATCTTTAAAAAAAGAAAGCAGAAGTCTCATAGGAATCACTGTTTTACAGAAATTCTAAAATCCAGCCAGATGTGTTGGCAGTTTCTTAATTAGGACAATGCCCTATTCTCTGGAAATGATTCTTCAAAATCCTTGGCTCTGTCTTCTGGCCTTTGTTCTATCCTCTGAGTCATCCTTTCTTTTCCATTATAAATGGCCCGTGTTTGCAGCTGAATAATTTTCTCAGCCTCTTTCCTAATTACAGCAAGTTAGAGATCCAAGGCCCTCTTTCTCATTTTGTATTATCTGTCCCTTTTAATTCGAGGTGATAGTGTTTACTCCAATATAATTCTTTTTAGAAAAACTATGGGCTTCCTATAAAGCTTCATATTGGCTTCAGTCCAGTAGACAAAATCTGTACCCACAAATGAGCCCTTCTCCAGCTTGAGATTCTTGGAAAGCTGCTATGGGCCAACACTTTCAATAATCAGTGATGCCCTATTGTTTAATGAGAAGATCTGTGAAGCACACCCTTCAGATTCTTAAAGGAACTATTTTTTTTTTCATTTGAGGAACCACTTTACACCTTCTTTATTTAATAAAGAGTTGTTCAGCCATACTCTCACTTTCATCTTTAAACTAGCAGTTCTTAAAGTATGGTGTAAGGACCCTTGATGGACCTCAAGACATTTTCAGAGTCCACAAAGTCAAAACTATTTTTGTGATAATATTTTGTGACAAATAGATTGTCTTCTTCAATCTCACTCTCCCATGCAGTGGAATTTTCGAGAAGCTACGTGAGCTATAATATCTTCATCCATCTTCCAACAAGTTGGGTTTAAGGAAATCTGAAAATTTACAAAATGTAAACACCAATGATACTCCTCTCACTAATTTTTTTGTTTCAAAAATATGATTATTTTTAATAAAATACATTAGTTTGTTAACGTGATATGCTGTTTTTGTTTCTAATGAATTAATATTTATTTTTAAATTCTTCAATTTTAATTTCTGAGATCAGTAAATACAACACACATACAAAAAAAATCTCAAGGTCCTTAGTCATTATTACAGTGTAACTGAGATCAAGAAGTTTGAAAAGTACCACTTTAGATCAAGTTTTGTTTTGTTTACAAAAGAGTATGTTTATTCAACATATAGATTGTGTTAGCTATTATTATAGACTCTGCAAACAATAAAACAACAGTGATAAAAAATAATTGAAACAAAACAAAGTAACACCTGTACTACAAAGAATCTCATCGGAGCAAACAGTGCCTGATTTGCAAATGAGTAGTACTCTAAAAGGCTTTTTATAAGCCAGGCACAGTGGTTCACACCTGTAATCCCAGCACTTTGGGAGGCTGAGGCAGGTGCATCACTTGAGGTCAGGAGTTCAAAGCCAGACTGGCCAATACAGTGAAATTCTGTCTCTACTAAAAAATGCGAAAATTAACTGGGTGTGAAAAGCCCCTGTAGTGCCACTACTCAGGAGGCTGAGGCAGGAAAATTGCAGGAATCCGGTAGGTCGAGGTTACAGTGAGCCAAGATCGTGCTACTGTACTCAAGCCTAGGTGACAAAGTGAAACCCTGTCTCAAAAAAAGAAACAAAACAAAGGAAAAAAAAGCCTTTATGTAAGATAATGCCCAGCGTTCAAAATTAAGTATTCTATAGATAAAATGTATACACCACAAAGCCCCAATAGTGAATCTTTCACACTGAACTTCATACACAGTCAACAGGAACCAACTGATTTTCTCTTCTTTTGACTGAGGAAAATAGATACAAGCAAGATCTCACTTGCTTACATTACATATGTGTAGATACTCATGCACATCCCTAAGCCCAGTGAACAAATCAGATTTAAAGGAAAGAGCAGTTGCAATACAAACATATTTATCATATCTATGCTGTAGGAAACATTTTCCTAGGATAGTTGAACTCAGAGACATCTTAATAACTGGATCAGAACAATTCAGAGTTTAGTCATTTTCAACCAAGCCAAAAACCAACAACAATAAAAAAAATGATTGCTGCTATTAATATGGTATCATATGCTATTTTAAAGTTATCTTGAAAGAAATACTTCTTTTTGTCAGAGTTTAAAATTTAAGATCAGATATTAAATGAAGTTGATTCTTAGTAAGATTTCAGGACTGTTATGTGAAACATTGAGTATCTTAGCTTTCAGATCATTTTATGCATTCAAGAAATGTCTGTCATTTCACTTTAGTTCCATGTTCAATCATTTAGAACAAAACACAACACAACAAAAATCTCAATCCATTCTGCCAGCTCAACAAAAGGCTTTGTGTGGGTGTGTGTTAGAAAGTAATTATGAGGTTTTTATTTCACTAATTATTCTGCAGCCTTTGAAATGTCACTGTAGGTCAAAGTAGCAGCCAATGTTTTGAACCAGATCTGAATTAAAATAAGGAGGCCACTGCAGGAATAACAAGAAAAGGAATCAACAGTAAAGTAAATTTGACATTATGAGTGATGGAAAATGAGACTCAAGGTCACAGGAATTAAAGTTTCCATCCAGGAAACCTCAAAAATCCCAGTCATGCAGAATTTATTTATTAGATTTGACATGATTAACTATGCCTTATATCCACATTGCAAAAATGTTCTAAAGAAGTATAAGTTGAGACATAAGCAATGAGATTATCCTAAAATATTTTTTTTAATTATAAAATCACTTAGGGCTTTTTCTTCAAAGTCGCCATTATGGGAGATTATAAACTTATCCAAAACATTGTGTAACTGTTCCAAACATTTTTTATCAAATCTTAATAATTCTTTTCTTGAGTCGATTTCACAAATTAAGGATAGACTTTATTATCTAATAATAACATTTAACTTCTATAAATATTAAAATGTGACTTTTCTAACTTCAACAGAAAGTAAGCATACCTTTGAGAACAGAACATGAGTAAGGCAGGCAAATTGATTGATTGCCCCTTATAATAACGAATATGCATGAATAAGCTTTATATATTTATAATTTAATAAATTATCCCAGAGGGTTAGTAGACTTAGGTGTAGCACTGATTTCCCTGACCCCAAACCTAAAGATCAGCTAAGTTTACACAATCAAAGCAAACCAGATTGGAGTAAAGTGATTCCATTCATTTCAGTCATGCTCATGACAGATACCCAGTGTCATGACCAAATTGATCACACAACGGTATCCATCAATCTTTGCAACACTGGAATTGAGCAGATTAGTTGTGCTGTGGCCTGTTCACTTCACCTTCTATAGATACAGCTCAATCTGAGAGGAAAAAGAAGAGTAACTTAATTAAGGATAGAGGGTTCCCTCTGATGGTTTATGACAATCACATCACTTCCCTTCTTCCCAAATTTTTATGTCTGATGGGTCATAAAATGTGTTCTAGCCCCTTGCTTCTTCATGTGTATTTTCCAGATCTGTAGCTTTGGCATCATCTCAAGCCCCTTCCCAGACTAACTCACTCAGATTCTATATTTAACAAGGCCTTCTTCTACTTCCATGGCTTCTATGCATGCTAAATTTGAGAAGCGCTGATCTAGTCCATAGCTACTTTGGGGAGTGATAGAGTTCTCAAAATTAAGCAAGAGCATTGTTTAGGAAAAAAATCTGAGATATTCTGTATAGCTTGAGATCAGAAGACCAAATGAGATATTCAGAAAAATTCTCTCCAAAAGATACTTAAAAGATTACCTCTACTAGAATCTGAGCTCTATCTGGAACAAAAATAATATCTGAAGATTACATTGGATTGCCTGATTCCTGACACTCTAGCCCAGTACTTTCTAACAGAAATATAATGTAAACCATGAACTGAGCCCACTTATAATTTTAAAGTTTCTATTAACCACATTAAATGTAAAAATAAACAAGTAAATTACTTTTAATAATACATTTCAACCCAACATACTCAACATATCATTCAACATTGACATAAAAATTGTTTGCATTTTCTTTAGTTTATATTTTCTGTACTGTCTTCAAAATCTGATACGTAGTTTATACTTGAATCAAAACTTTAGATCAAGAGAAAATTATATTCTTGTCTTAATTTAATAATATCTGATATCTATTTAGCCTAGTAGAGTTTCAAGAGTCATAATGTGATTTCAAATTTCTATAAACTATTATATCTTGTCTTCACAGAGCCTTGAGATGTAGGTGGCACTTTGTCTGTTTTACAGATGAGTAGACAGAGAATTGGCAGTTATAATGACTGTCATCCAAGGTGTTCAATGTTAAGGGCAGGGCTACACCCAGGTGCCACAGGGCCCTAAAACCCTGACTCTCAGAGCGTAGGCCAGCATTGCTGCACATACAATGGCAGGTGTTCACCAAGACTATGAGTAAATATCAAAGGAACAAATTCACTGTTACAAGGCTTGTCTTCTATGTTTAACAGTGTAAGCTACTTAGCTTAAGTTTCATAGGGTGTTCCTTATTCTACTTCCAAGACCACAGGAAAGGCTAATCTTTTTATATGATAATCATTTTAATAATTGAAGATAATTATACCTGTTCCCCAAACCTAAACATTTCTTTCCTGATTTTGTCGATGACATTGTTAGCAGATTTTTCTTTTCTCCATATAGTGTTCAAACTAGAACACATACAAGCCAGAGATGTCATTTTCACTTTCTGAATTTCTTTGATTTGGTTCTTCCCATTCACTTCTCATTCACTGCATAGCCCAACATACATACCCAGACACTTGGGGGGAAAGCTCCTTGTATTAGTCCATTTCACACTGCTGATAAAGACATAATCAACTTACAAAAGAAAGAGGGTTATTGGATTTACAGTTCCACGTGGCTGGAGAGGCCTCCTAATCATGGCAGAAGATGAAAGGCAAGGAGGAGCAAATCATGTCTTATATGAATGGCAGCAAGCAAAGAGAGAGCTTGTTCAGAGAGACTCCTGTTTTTAAAACCATCAGATCTCCTGAGACCCATTCACTAAGACAAGAACAGCCTAGGAAAGACCTGCACCCATGATTCAATCAAATCCCACCAGGCCCTTCCCACAACATGTGGGAATTATGGGAGCTAAAAGATGAGATTTTGGTGGGGACACAAAGCCAAACCATTTCACCCTCTTTAAAATATTGTATTTTGTGCTCCAAATGCAAACTAGAACAGTGTATGGGGAACTAATCAACATCCCTTTTAAAGCTTAATGCCCACAGTTAAACACAGCACTATACATGTAGTCTTAGATTACTGTCTCCCTTGAGCAGAAGCTATGCATAGCATGCTGTATTCCATCTTCCACCCTTTCTATTTCAAAGACCCTCTCTTTACCCTGCTCTCTTGACCAATGTCCCTAAAGAAAACTTCTAAATATATCTTGGGAGATCTAACTTAGATTCTTTTGCTTCTGTTTCATTTTAAATCCTGGAAAAGTTCAAATTGGATCACTTAGTTAACCATAACAAGATCTCTGAATTTTCAAGAATTTATTCTCATGTAACAGTACCTTAATTAGAAAAAAAGAAATGTCCTTCAATAAAAATAGACTGATGATGTGTCAATATAGATTCATGGGTTGCATTGCAACAGATGTACCCCTCTGGTGCAGTATTTTGATGGTGGAGGTAGGGGTGTGTATATGTGGGGCAGGGGGTATATGGGAAATCTCCATACCTTCTGCTTTGCTGTGAACCTAAAAGTGCTCTAAAAATTAAAGACTATCTTCTGCTTAAAAGAGAAAAACTAAACTTAAAAATTTAAAAACAGGTTGATTTTATTTTCTGAATTCTTCCAAATAATCACCCAAAGTTGTAAAACAATTAACAAGATGCCAGGCTGGACGAGGTGGCTCACACCTGTAATCCCAGAACTTCAGGAGGCCTGGGCAGGCAGATCATGAGGTCAGGAGATTGAGAACACCCTGGCTAACACAGTGAAACCCCATCTTACTAAAAATACAAAAAAATTAGCAGGGCATGGTTGCACGCACCTGTGTACCCAGCTACTTGGGAAGCTGAGGCAGGAGAATCGCTTGAACCTGGGAGGCAGAGGTTGTAGCAAGCCAAGATCATGCCACCGTACTCCAGCCTGGGTGTCAGAGCAAGACTCCATCTCAAAAAAATAAAGAATAAAAATAAATAAAAATAAATTAACAAGATGCCAATTTTTTTATAGAAATAGAAAAATTTTAAAGTTCATATGGAACTGTAAAAGACCCCACAAAGGCAAAGCAATGTTGAGAAATAAGAACAAACCTGGAGGAATCACACTTCCTGATTCCAAAATATATTACGACACTACGGTTAATCAAAACAGTATGGTACAGGCATAAAAACAGACATACCAACCAATGGAAAGCATAGAGAACCCTGAAATAAATCTACACACATACAGTTAACTGATCTTTGACAACAAAGGTAAAAATACACATGAGAATGAGGAAAAGATGGTCTCTTCATTAATTTGTGCTTGGAAAACTGGATATCTACATGCAAAAGAATGAAATTGGATCTTTATCTTACAGGATGCACAAGAAGCAACTCAAAATGGATTAAAGACTTAAATATAAGACCTGATGCTGTAAAACTCCTAGAAAAAAAAGCACAAGGAAAAATCTTCTTCATACTAACTTTAACAATGATTTCTTGGAGATGATACCAAAAGCACAGGCAACAAAAAACAAAAATAAAAATAAATGAAACTACATCAAACTAAAAAATCTCTGCACCACAAGGGAAACAATTCACAGAGTAAAAAGGCAACCTTGAAATGGGAAAAAATATTTACAAATCTAATAAAAGATTAATATCCAAAATACATGAGAAAACCAAACAACCCAACAGAGAAAAACAACCTGATTTTAAAAAGGATAAAAGACCTGAATACGCATTTCTCCCAAGAATGTATACAAATGGCCAACAGATATATGAAATGGTGCTCAAAATGATTATTGGGGAAATGCAAATTAAATCACACCTCATACATATCAAAAAGACAAAAGACAAGTGCTGTCAAGGATGTGTAGAAAGGGAGCCCATGTACACTGTTGGTGGGAATGTAAACTGGGAAAGCCACTGTGGAAAACAGTATGGAGGTTCCCGCACAAACACAATAACAAACATAAAATAAGGGGCATCACAATCCATATATACCCAGCAACCCAACAGGGATTGTCTTCAAAAGAACTTCACATTCTGAGAAAATGGGAGGGTGCAAACAACTAGAAAGAAGGAACATAATTTGGAAAATAATTTGAAAGGCTTCCCCACAACCTATGTCATTATTAAGATATTGAAGGAAGAAAAGGCCAGGTTTGAGGAAATGAAAGATAGATGATATTCCAGTTGGAATGATATCATGTGCAAAGCCTCATAGGAAGGAGAGAGAAAGGGTTATATGTCCTGACCCTCATTCCCAGAGGGAATTCCATATGCCTTAAAACAGGGTCTATGTGCTCATGACACACTAACTCACCTACATTATGAGAAATCATGAGTAATGACTTGTGAACCCCAACTACAATGTGGACTCCAGCTCACACATATAGGCTCTTCTGTGTTTTCCAAATCATATCTTTTATGTCACATTAAATTTGTCTGGGTAAAGGAAGGCTCAGGAATGAGACTATTGCCAATTAAACAAACAAGGGAAATAATCTTCCAATGTACTATAATGTTTTCAAGTGAAATTGAATTTATGCGTTGCAAGAAATACATTGGTTTGCTGCTTCTGACAGGGCTTCACTTGATTTAATTTAGGGCTTGGAGCATGTTAACATTCTAAAGACTTTAGAATGATAAAGATAGACTGCTCTAATGAAAGTTTATGCTGAATCTCTTTCTCACCCTGTAATATATTTTTTACAGAGAAAAACAATAAATTTCAAATCTATTATTATTTAGCCATTCTGGCTTTTCCAAGGACAGTGGTAATAGAAAAGTGCCATAAATGGAACTGACAGCGACATGCAAGTTTGTTAAAGAATGGTAGAAACCTCAGAAACATCCCCAGTGGAGCTGGGCTATAAAATTAGGTTCCTAAAAAGCAGATGATTTCCCATCCTAAAATTCCAGCCATCCTCCATATTATTTTTCAAAGTGAACAATCCAAGGGCAATTCAAGTTTATATGGCATTTTCAATGGGAGTTTAAAATGCACTTCTGGAATAGAAAGATTTCTATATTACAAAGCCATTATTTGGCATTTCTTTTTCTCTCCCTCAGTATCTGGATTTATTCCTCTTTTCCCCAATTCCATGATTAGGCAGAATTTCTAAATTTTCTATCAAGGGCACATAAACAGGATGCAGATTTCAGGCTTGTTTTGTCTATGGCTCTAAAAATGCAAAGAGCTTTGTTTTAATGTATTTGATTTTCTTTAGAGTCAACATTCCTTCTTGCATTTAAATGTGATGATGTAAATCAGAGCTGACATTATGAGTGCTGTCTGCAGTCTTTTCTTGGTCTCTAGATTTATGCACCTCCTCCGTAGATTCCAGCACATTCTACATTGTTTACACTAATCACTATTGTACCAAATGAATAAACATTGTTATAGTTTGCATGTAAAATAGTTCCTGCATAGAAGAAATTAAGGATGATTTGTGATAACACAGAAAAATCACAGAACTCCAGATTTTCAGACATGTCATATAATGGAGTTGTATGCTATATTCAGTTCTAAGTGGAAAAATGAACACCTCTTACATTGCACATAAAACACAGTATACACAACATTATTTTAAAGACCAGGAGTGTCATTTGAAATCCAACACAGTTTGTCCTCCAGCTCTGGAACTGACGCCTCTTTTCTTTAATTAAACACCAAATGAATTTAGCTTGCATTCTGGGTCTGTGTTGCATGAAAAATGTGAACCGTTGAATATTAGACTTCAACTTAGCACTGTGAGGTGCTCACACTTGGAAGACTTCTGGAAACAGCAGATTCTAGGTTCCCAGCTCACCTGTACTCTGAAGTGCATGCTTTCTCCATGGCTTCTGATTGCAGAGTAGAAGAGCAGTGGGGTCCTCTGCCTGTAGTTAATTCAGCTTTGCATTTTCTTTGCCCTCCCTTCCACTGGCCTCCTAGTTCCTCTTTTTCTCCTCTTTGGTCCCTTCTCTATCCCCATTCCCTCTCTCTTCTCTGCAGAAAGTGTAAAATTGAATGTTTATACAAAGATTATGTAATGCATTTCCATTGTGCTGCAGGGAGATGTGCTTTGTCAGGCCAATATTACTATGCAGCTCACAGATACACAGACATTTTTTTCAGCCAGAAGAAAATTAGAGATAGCCCTGTGATGTGGTTTCCAAATTATATTTTAGAAGTGGAATCTATGGTTTAAAGAAAATTCTACATGAGATCAGAATACGTATATAAAACTGATGAAAGTGGAGCTCCTCTTTGAAACAAAGAAGTAAGGAGGGCTCAGAGTCCCTCATCCTCAACCTCTCTCCTGCCTTCAAGAAATCTTGGTCTCCTCAAAACACAAGTTTAAATCCTTGATCATATGCTAGCCCCTATCTTAGGACATAAAGATCAAATATTTTATCCCAGGTAACATACCCTTTTAAGTTACAAGGACACAATTGCAATCCAGCTTTTTGAATCTAAAACTATAGGTGCCCTTGCTCTTATTTGAATAAAATAAAATCCAGTGGTGAAGAAAACAGGGTAACCTTGAGTGAGGGGTAGGATAGTTATGTCACATCCACAAATATTTATTTAGCATTGACTCTGTTCTAGACAGTGAGCAGGTGGTATGCATATTAAAAATTTTTCCTCCTACAAGATGCTTAGAGTCCAGTTGGTGGAAAGAAGTGCAAGGCAAAACAAAACAAAAAACAGTAACCATGGAGTTTGAGAAGAAAATGCAGAAGGAACCTGCAACTTTTCCTGTGGAGCCACAGAGTGCTTAATAGAGGATCTAGCATTTTAGTTACAGTGTGGAAGAACAGGAGCTAGCCAGAAAAGGGATGCTTTGTGGAAAGGATCCAGCATGTACAAAAGCATGGAGGCAGGAAAGGGCATGCGTGGCACAGTCCCACAGCTGCAAGTAGCTTGGTGGAGCATATCATAAGGGCAGAGTAGGGGTCAGCAATGGAGTTGGAGAGGTGCAAAGGGCTAAAAGGCTATTTATCTCGTGAGAAACTAGGAAGAAGTTTAGAATTTGAGGAGAAGGCAAATTAAAACTCTGACAGTGAGAGTTACAATGAAACACTAGAGTCAACAGAAGTTACTTATCCACTGGGCATGATGAATGAGGGCAAGAGACAAAGTGGGGCCAGCTTTCTAGCTTGGGCATTCAGGTGGATGTTTGTCAATCGCTAGGCTGAGAACATAGAAGGAAGATCAAATCTGGAGCTCTGAGAAAAGGGTGATTCTTTTAGTTTTGAGTATACTTACAGAAGTTTTGGGGCCCCCATAAAAAAGTCTCATGCTTTTAAAATAAGATGCTAGGCAACACTGAGCCAAACATTTTTAAAGGGAGAGTGGAAGAAGAGGACAATGTCATTTTGCATATGGGACCTAAAGCTGTGATTAATAACTTCCTGAGAGGGCCACATGGTTTAAAAAGACAAGAGAGCAGGGGAGGAAGCCCTCAAGGACTCCCACATCTAAGTGATAAAGTACAAAACAAACTTTCCAAAAAGAAGACTGACAACAGTCACCAGAGGCATAAGTGAATGACCCAAGAGAGAGAGGATTGTCATAGAAACGAAATGAGGAAAGAATCTCAAGAGACAGTGAGTGGCTAACTGGGTCAAATTCTACAGAGAAGCCACATAAGGTGAGAATTGAACATCACCTACTCTGGCCACAAAGAGGTTGTTTGTGGTCTTTGCTGAGCAGTTTAGTGGAGCTGCAGAGACAGAGGTCAAAGTCTACTTTTAATTGAAGAGGAAATGCAAAGTGAGAAGTGAAGTTATTCATTGTACATCATTATTTCAAAAAGCGTTGTTAGGAAGGGAAGGGGAAATATAGGTTTCTAGCTCAAGAAAAATGTGAGGTAAAATTAAGGTTTTTCTTTTATAATGAGAGAAACTTAAAAGCTACAGGTCAATAAAGCTGGGAAGGTTGAAGACCCAGGAGAGGGAGAATGGCAAAAGAAGCACAGCCCAGAGTAGAAAGAGGGGATTCTCTAATGCTAAAGGACTCTCAAACACTGGAGGCAATAATAGTCTTGAACAAATGGAAGATGGGTACAAATTGAGATGTTTCTAAACGGTTGTGTGGAACCTGAGAGTATTCTCCCAATACAACTGCATTGTGGAAGAAGGAGACAGGACAAAGATGGAGAACAGAGAAAAGTCTGGAAGGATTTGTAAATGAAAAGGCTGAGGAAAGGGAATAGACTGATAGGGACATGTATAATAATTGCCCATTGCTGTTGAAGTGGTACTGCACTTAGAGACAGAAACTTCTGGTTCCAATCTAGCTGGAGGCAGATGTCTATTCTTAATCCTGGACCTAGGGGTTGGGAAATGTGGCAGTGTGATTGTGAGGTGCAGCAACAGTATACTCAAGCATCAAGAGGACACTGAAGCAGACAAAAGGGCAAGTGTGCATTCTGAAAACTTGTAAAATTATTAAGAGGCTCAACTTCCCTCATAAAGATTTCAGCATCTATCTCTAAATTCCATCCTGCTTTTCTACACCCTTTGGGCAGAAACAAGCCAAATGTCTCCTCTTCCTACCAGCTGCATACTCCCACTACTTTGTATTTACTTCCAACTCTTCTTTCATTTTTCAGGGTCATTAGGACTGGCAACAGCCGTAGGAGACGCCTCTTGTTTGCAGGATGATTGTGTCCACAGAGGCCATTTGCAATACATCAAAGGGCAGGTATGCTATCTCCATTCTGGAAAGATTATACTGTATATATAATCACCAACACTCCCTATCTCGATACGGTCAGTTAATAATATCTGTCTTTAGACCGTCTTTCCATAGACTGCAACGAATTTGGAAGCTGTTGCCTCTGCAATGTTTTCACAACTGAAATTGCTCTTAGAGATGGTAGAGGGAAAAATCAAATTAAGTCATTTCCCTCCTACCCTTTTGCTACCTACTTGGAAATCATTAGTACAAATGATAGTTAGCCTAGCAATAGCAATGCAATCAAAACAACCACATCCATCTCAGTGAACCATGTCGCTAGCTTGGGTATTCCATTGGCTGCTAATTAACAGTGACACACATTAACGGCCCCAGCAGCAGGGTCAACACAGTATTAGTAGTGCCTTAATGCAGACAGAAATGATAGATACTAAAGTCTACTCTCCAGCCTCAAGGAAGGACAGGGAGAGGATGAAACTTGAAGTCACTTGACAGCAGATGTCACATAAAAACAGTCTCTCTAAAGCAGCAGGCCCCTTAAACCTGAGAAAAAGAGAAAGTGCTGCATTAAAAAAGAGTTCCTGCTTCTAAGTCTCTGAGTAATTTTATGTTGAAGAAAACGTGGGTTAGTCCCAAACAACAACAAAAAAATCACCGCCAAATGGAGTCAGGATGGGACAAGCTTTTATTCTGAAGCCTTTCTTCTATTTTCTAAGTTGTGTTTTTGTTCTAAGTCTCTGAGTAATTTTATGTTTAAGAAAACATAAAATTTGTGGGTTTAGTCCTAAACATAAAATTTGTGGGTTCAGTCCCAAACAAAAAAAAATCACCACCCCATGGAGTCAGGATGGGACAAGCGTTTATTCTGAAGCCTTTCCTCTATTTTCTAAGTTGTATTATTTTTTCCCCCTGAAAAAATTAAAAATTAAAAATCCCATCTATGACTTTCTACCATATCATGACTATGGCCCAAATTATGTGCAGGCAGAATCAGCAGCTATCCGGTTAGAGACTCAAAAGTCTTCCTTCCTTAAAAGAAATCTCCCTCTTTGTAAATTTTGGATATCAGCCCTTTGTCAGATGGGTAAACTGCAAAAATTTTTTCCCAATCTGTTGGTTGCCGATTCACTCTAATGATTGTTTCTTTTGCTGTGCAGAAGCTGTGGAGTTTGATTAGGTCCCATTTGTCTATTTTGGCTTTTGTTGTCAATGCTTTTGGTGTTTTGGTCATGAAGTCCTTGCCTACACCTACGTCCTGAATGGTTTTGCCTAGATTTTCTTCTAGGGTTTTTATGGTGTTAGGTCTTATGTTTAAGTCTTTAATCCATCTGGAGTTAATTTTCGTGTAAGGTGTCAGGAAGGGGTCCAGTTTCTGCTTTCTGCACATGGCTAGCCAGCTTTCCCAACACCATTTATTGAACAGGGAATCCTTTCCCCATTGCTTGTTTTTGTCTGGTTTGTCAAAGATCAGATGGTTGTAGATATGTTGTGTTGCCTCCGAGACCTCTGTTCTGTTCCATTGGTCTATAACTAAAGCAGATTTACAAGAAAAAAACTAACAAGCCCATTCAAAAGTGGGCAAAGGATATGAACAGACACTTTACAAAAGAAGACATACATGAGGCCAACAAACATATGAAAAAATGCTCATCATCACTGGTCATAAGAGAAATGCAAATCAAAACTACATTGAGATACCATCTCACGCCGGTAAGAATGGCGAACGTTAAAAAATCTGGAGACAGCAGATGCTGGAGAGGATGTGGAGAAGTAGGAACACTTTTGCACTGTTGGTGGGAGTGTAAATTAGTTCAACCATTGTGGAAGACAGTGTGGCGATTCCTCAAGGACATAGAAATAAAAATTCCATTTGACCCAGCAATCCCATTACTGGGTATATATCCAAAGGATTACAAATCATTCTACTATAAGGACACGTGTACACGAATGTTCATTGCAGCACTGTTTACAATAGCAAGGACCTGGAACCAACCCAAATGCCCATCGACGATAGACTGGATAGGGAAAATGTGGCACATATACACCATGGAATATTATGCAGCCATCAAAAACGATGAGTTTTGGTCCTTTGTGGGGAAATGGATGAACCTGGAAACCATCATTCTCAGTAAACTGACAGAGGAGCAGAAGATCAAACACCGCATGTTCTCACTCATAAGCGGGTGTTGAACGATGGGAGCACATGGACACAGGGAGGGGAGCACTACACACTGGGGTCAGTTGGGGGGAAATAGGGGAGGGACGGTGGGGGGTGGGGAGCTGGGGAGGGATAGCAGGGGGAGAAATGCCAGATGTAGGTGATGGGGAGGAAGGCAGCAAATCACACTACCACGTGTGTTCCTATGCAACAATTTTGCATGTTCTTCACATGTACCCCAAAACCTAAAATGCAATAAAATAAATAAATGGGAAAAAAAAAAAAAAAAAAAGAAAAGAGAAATCTCCCTCTAACCTCCCAGAGGACTCCATATGGATTCCTCAGAACCTCTTGCAAAGGCCAAGACTGCCCAATAACGAATCCATACTTGTGCCCTCAGGCTTTGCACCACTCCAGGCAAAGATCAGGTATTCATTAAGTATTTGTTGGCTAAACGAATAAACATACTCCCTCCCGAAATTCTTATCCACTTCGTCCTGACTAGCTGATCAGATTATAGCCTGTGCCTATCCCTGAGCAGTGTCCGGAGAGGCTAAAAGATTAGTTTGGGATGGGATGGGAGTGAGGAGATGGGGCATTCAGGGAACATATGGAGAGTGGCTCCAGCAGGGTGCAGGGTAAAGAAGGGCAGCTTGAGGGCCTCGGGCACCTGTCAGGAGAAAAAATAAAATGACAAGGGGTGATAGAAAAGACAAAGGTGCCTGCCTCTGACCCTCAGAAAGCAAGCAAAGAGGGCTTTTTCCTTTGAAGGGGAATGTGAATCCCAGCTCAGCGCTCCAGCGCTTCCCTTCTCTGTTCCCCTTTCCCCAGTCTCAAAGGGAAGCAGACTGTGTTTGTTTGTTATGCACAGCACTGCAATACACAAACAGATTGGCATAAATTTATGCCAGCTTTTCTTGTTTAAAAACATGAATTATTCAAGAAATATTACAATATTAATTAGAAATCATTAAAATACGAGTGTTGGGGGAGGGAAGAATGAGATGGTGCATTAGCAAAATCGCGTTTAGCCCAAATATCAGGTGTGCCAAAGCTGCTTAATCATTGTTTTGATAGTCAAAATACCTCACACCAGTTTCACAGTACAGGGAAAAGGAAGCCTCTGCTTCCCATTAATATTGGTGAAATTAATTATTTATGGAGCTCCAGCAATGTACTAGGTGCTCCAAAAGACTCAGATAAGGTGAGGTTTCTGCCCAAAAGGCATAGGAGAAAAATCAGAGTGATAAAGAGTTCTGACACATACACCCAGCCAGTGAGTAATGATCAAGGGTACAAGGGACTTGTGCTTTGACTTTTCAGTTTGCTCAGTGTTTTCAGTTTTCAGGCTTTGGAAGAATCACAAAGTTAATGTTGTTATTAAAGAATGTCATGGAAGATGTAACCTATCAGGAACCCCATCCATGAGAAATATTAATATATTAATCTGGAAAATCAATGTTACCTTTACAAACTATGGAGGGCAGCAAGAAAGAACCCAGATCCTGGAAGTTGTCCACTGAATTGAGTTATTTGGGCCTGGAATATTCACTGGTGGTGGTTATTTCATATTTATTATAGAGTCCACAACTACTGTTTTTCACAAAATCCATACATAATATAATTTCAGCAAATGTTAAATGTTACAACAGTGGTAGATGTATGTATTCTATACACAATATGATACTGGCACACACATATAGTGATCATTTTAAAATGGTTGATATCCTATTACATTTTGAAATAAAAGACCAGGAGACACAGTGAGCCAGTTTATCTCAGGTTTAAGTGGGGCCAATTTGACAGCTGAATTAACTATTTCATGATGATGGGGTGTCATCCTGAGGCTGTTGCCACGGAACACAAATATAATCCTCAGGACCTTAATTGATTACAGTTGCATCCAACTCTGTACCAGTCGATGAGCAAGCGATTATCACATCCTGCAGGATATGGGCACAAAAGTAAAAGCAGGGTTGCAGAGTGCCAGTATTGAAAGCTAGTTCATCTTTTTGTTCCATTTAACTTAGTTTATGCCCGGCAATGGTCCGTGGTCAAGCCCAAGCACTATCAGCACTGACTGTAAGATGTGTACACGGGCCCTGTCAGAAGGAGCCACTGAATCTTATCACTTGTTCCAAATTGAGATGACTTCAGAACTAGCTGAAGGCACTCAGGCCATATTGTTTCTGCCTTATTTAAAATATTAGCCTATTCTGTTGCATGATGAAAGCATTGATTCTATAGCTCCTTGAGATGAGGGGCTTGCCTGCATTCCCACTGAATCTCAGAACACATTTCCACATATTAAGATGAAGAGATGGTCAGGTGCAGTGGCTCATGCCTATAATCCCAGCACTTTGGGAGGCTGAGGTCAGTGGATCACCTGAGGTCAGAAGTTCAAGATTAGCCTGGTCAGCATGGTGAAACCCCTTCTCTACTAAAAATACAAAAATTAGCTGGGCGTGGTGGTGGGCACCTGTAATCCCAGCTACTTGGGAGGCTGAGGCAGGAGAATTGCTTGAATCTGGTAGGCAGAGGTTGCTGTGAGCCAAGATTGTGCCATTGCACTCTGGCCTGGGCAACAGAGCAAGACTCCATCTCAAAAAAAAAAAAAAAAAAAAGATGAAGAGATAAAAGGTAGGGTTTAAAGATTATGTGATTGGAGTATAAAGTCAGGAAATCAAGTGGGTCTAGATAGAAACATGTAGTAACTGCAGTAAGTGAAATGGATCCAGAATCAAAAGGAGAACAATCAAAGGAAAGACAAACCCACAAAAGGCTAGTCACAAATACCAGGTAAGAATCTAGACTCCAGACTCCATAGCAGACCAAAGTCTTGGGAACAATAATGATCACAAAGGAAGAGATGCCTGAATTCTCTAGGCCCCACTTCACTGGGGCTTTTATTCCCTGTCACAATGTTTATTTCCTCTCATAGAGTGCCTTAAGTTTGCTGAGGGAATCTTCTGACATCCAGCATCAGGTCTCAACATGCTCAGTACTTAATTGTGGAATGAATGGCTCAATGATTTTAATCTGGCTCTAGTCCATGTAGAGACCAGCAAGGGAATCTAAACTAAGGTGCTTCCCACTGGACACATATGAACGGACCAGTATCACCAACAGGAGTTGACTATTTGTAAAAATCAAGGCTAACTGAGGCACTTACAGAGCCTTATAAGTTAGGTAGTTTTTCAAACTCATTTGGCAACCCCCAAACAGCAATTGACTTGTAACATTTGCATTAGCTCTTTGCATATTGCTTAATATTGCCCTATTTCCCTCCTAGTGTTGATACTTTTCTTCCTTGTGAACCTGAATCCTCTTTCTCTTTACTTTGCTAAGACAACATAAAGACCTGCCTTCAATCACTATGAGCTCTTCAGATACATATATGTATTAACTTTCTTCATATGCACACTCACACACACACATACACACACACGTGCACACACACACATATTCACATAAAATGGAAATATAGTCTATTAACTTTTTTATTGGAACAACTTGTTTTTTTAGGAATGTTTCTTTTAACTTATGGGAGTGAGAATAAGTTATTTTTTAAGACTGCAATAATAAGCTGCAGCCCAGAAAAACAAGCAGCAGAATAAAATAAAGGTACAAATCCATTTGGAAGAAAATACAAGTGTAATGAGATACTTGACCCCACACGCATGACCTCAATAGCTGATCAAAACCATTGTGCTTTCCAAATAATCAGGATGCAATTTAATACAGTAGAAACTGCCCAGGTTACAAGATCAACTGTCACAGTTTAGATTTTCTTGAGTGCATGCTTATAGCCTCTGAATATGTCTGCTGAATAAGATACTCAGAAAAAAATAAAAAACATAACTCCACTTAAGGAAAGAAACATAACAAGTGGTTCTGGATTAATTCACTAACTGATTAGGCTGTCAGGCCGAGTTCAAGTTTATTCTAAGGTTCTGTTTCTGCTAACAAAGCAAAGTATAGGAGAGGTGGTAATGATGATGATAAAACTTACCTCAAATGATTATACTCCAGTTGCCATCATGGACTAACCCACCTATCTCAAACCTCTATCTTCTGGGGTATGATACAGAATCAAAAAAAAAAAAAAAGTGTGGCTTCCTTCAAAGGGGAAAATTTTAAGATGAATAGCAATATGCATGAATGCAATACACACGCCGCATGCACACATACTCGGTACCAAGTTATTCACAAATATACAATATTCTTAAAACTTAAATACTGCTTGAAACTACCTAATATATGTGCTCCAGGATCATTAGTAACCTCCTAGATCCAGTGGGATCTCCTGAGAAAAGAAAACACATTCCAAAACACCACAACCATTAAGAGACCTTTGAACTAGGGGTCGGCCTACGTGAACTTGAGAGCCACCATAGAGGTGTGCCTCTGAGAATACTGACCATGCTACCAGGCTCCTGCAGATCCCAGAACAAAAGCAAGAGGTACAGCCCTCTGTCTACTTGCCAAAAGACCCTATCCTGGACTGTATACCTCTTAGTACTTTTCACTAAAAATAAAACCAAGGAAATCTGCATTTTGCCTGTTGAAAGGCTGTCACTTGTAATACTCAGTTTTTGTCAACCCTGGCCTCAGCGAAAACTCACACTGTCCTATATATGTCTAGGGAATGACACCATGAGGTCTTTGCGTGACTTCTTCTAGGCACTCGTCTACTTCTTCATGACATTCTCAATGCATAGCTTCCAGATGTTAGAGTCTGGCTAACGCTAATTAGAATTAATGTGTCCCATAACATGAACTGACATAGTCAAAAGTAGATATGATGCCTATGTGTAAGTATGTTAAAATTGAAGCAGGAGATGACCCTTTGTATTCCACAATCATATAAAAGTGTGCTTCATAATGACCCACTGTCAGACATCTTGTCATCATTAATTCTTCCCTTTGGAAACCTGGCAACATAACAACCTTTTGACAGAGACTGAAATACCCTATATGGTGTACTGTTGGCTCAACATAATGTAGAATTTACTGCATCAAGAAGAAAATAACCAGGGGTCTCAAAATGAAAGCTTAACTCAGTGTCTCTTACTACTTCTTTTGTAAAAGAAAGAAAGAAAGAAAGAAAACCCTCAAGGAACCTGTATCATGCTCCTTGCAAAGGCTCACATAGAATATGCTTGAGCTGACATCAGTGTTCAGTTTGGGAGTCCTCTGTGAGTCCAGGTGCAAAGGTGGCATAGAACGCTAACCCTTTCATACTGGAAAGCTACGCCTCCCAAAAATTAAAGCCAAGAAACCAGAGCAGAGGAGACAAGTAAATATCCCCTTTCCCTGTGGCACCTCCCGCCTAATGGGAATTGTAGTTAATGATCTGAATCGAAAGTGAAGTCTTGTTTTATGGAATACTCACTCTTTGTTAAGCAGAGCTGTTTGGGCGAAGGACCATTCTATTGATTTAAAAATTGATTTCTTTTTTTCCCCCCTTCATATAACTAAAACATGGCTCACAAATCACAGCTCTTTTATTTTTCTGGCTGCAACCTAAGCTAAATCTCTTCTAACCTACTCATTGAGGGATGTCTGATGAAGGTGTTGGAGGAGTAGGTGAGAACATTTGGACAGAGATTGTTCAAGATTCTATTAGTAAAGTTTTCAAGTGGCTTCCTTTGAACATTTTGTAATTTATATTTTGAGTCCCTTGGTGTAATTATTGTAATTATCATTAATCATCAACTTCCAGACCCAATCGAAATGCAGAACTTTGGAAAGGTCAAAGCAGTGGAGAATTCTACTATCCTTCACTGAAGATATGAGGCATTAACATTCTGATGCTCCACTTGTGTGACAAAGATTGTAATGAAAACAGAAAATACCACAAGATTAATGTGTTCTCATGATAAGAATGATCATGAGGAAGGAAAAAAGTAGAACAAATTTAACACACTCCTGTCACCAAAGCAGGTGGTGAGACTGGTTTAGGCTAAAGGACAGGCTGTGATAGCTTAGCCTGGTCCTTCTGAAGCTGAGTGTGTCCTCCTTC
Source organism: Sapajus apella (assembly GCF_009761245.1). Lineage (NCBI taxonomy): Eukaryota > Metazoa > Chordata > Mammalia > Primates > Cebidae > Sapajus > Sapajus apella. The sequence continues at coordinate 17,130,683 of NW_022436990.1, forward strand.
TTCAATGGAGTAACCAAAGCTAATAAACTAACTTGGGAGCGTGGCAGGTAACATTTTGGATAATTCACTGGAGCCCTGGTTGTCTATTTGGCTCCTTTCCTAGACATCTGTCTGTCAATCAGATTATTCACTGGACCTTCAAACCCATCTCACAAGTGCCTACTGGAAATGCCTGAATGCCCACAGAAGAATTCACCATCTTTGTCCCAAATCAAATCCAACCCCTATGGACAGAAAAGAATAGATGTTTTAACAACAAAGTTCTGGAGGTTCACACACCTGCATCCAAATCTCAGTTTGGACACTTACTGCACAATCCTGGTAAAAAACGTTTGCCTTTTCCACATTCCACCATTATTCTATTGGTAAAATGCACTTAATAGTAGATACTGTTATATTAAAGTGAAATAATATAGCTAAAAATATATGTAATACTATACCTTAGCACATAGAAAGTACTCAATAAATGTCAGCTAATTTTAAAAATTACAATTCCTACATTACTATGAAATCCACCCAGTTACTTAAGCAGGAAAAGATAAATCTGAGAATTATTCTATATTTCTCAATTTCTATTACCCTCATACAGGCAGAATGGAGCCAAGTCTTGTCAATTTATCCCCTTAATCTGCCATACATATTTTCTTCCAATTTTCATTTCTGCTGCCTTGGTTTGGACCTCATAACTCTTGCCTAAATTAACGTAATCATCATCTTCCTACCTAAACCTTTGCCCTGTTCTAAATCATCAGCCATATTGGAACAAAAATTATCTTCAAATGCATGAACATTAAAATGGACTTCTCCTGCTGAAATGCCCTCAGTGGCTTTCCAGCAAATTTAGCTACAGCTCAGTTTCCTTAGGAAAATATGTGAGACCCTCCACAATTGAGCCTCAGCTTCCCTTCCCGTCTTCACTCTTTTTCAGCATCTTCACTTCCCTAAGCTTCAGACATGCAAAATTTCCTGCAATCCCAGCTTAGTCTTCCATTTCTCTTGCCTCTCTTGGAATTTTTCTCTACCTTTCTTCTCCCCCAAGTAGTTTTTAAGTGTTCCTTATCTGTCCTTGCAGCACTTAAAACAGTCTTCTCTCAGTGAGTATGTTAAATTACAACGTGGGTAGGTTCCTGTCCCCCACTAGGCCATGAACTCCTGGAAGAGATGCTGTTCTTTCATCTCTCTAAAGCCATAACTTAGCACTGTGCCTAGTATATAGGAGATACCTAATAAATTTTCTCAAATAAATTCACATATTCATCATCTCTCTCTTGCTATCAGCTATTATGAATGAGAAGGAAAGTGAAAGAAAATTCAAGTAATTCTTTTTGGTTTCTTATTGACCATTAAGGCGGGAAATGAGTTGGAAAAAATTCCTAAAGTTAAAGGGAAACTAAAGACTGTGAATTATCTATACTTTTCCAAGACTACTCAGGTTCTTTTCATTGTCTGCTGAAAAAAAGACAATGTAAGGCCTGCTGAAATGTACCAGCAGGCTAAAGATAATTGTGGCAATTTTCTGAAATGTGTCCCCCTAAATTGTCCCTGCATAACAGAAAAAGGAATTGAGTGACATTATGAAAAAGAATTTTTTAAAGCTAACTTTTCATGATAGCAAGAATAAAGGGGAATTCTACTACACAGCCAGTTTTCTGCAGGTACAGTAAGGGAGCCAGCAGGAAAAGCCATAAAGAACAATAATTCTACTTGACAATCCAAAGATATGGAAGTCCAAGGAGTCAATTCTAGTATGCTGCAGAGGGTATGCTATGTTTGTCATATTGCCAGAGACAAACAACTCCCATGAGAGTGGTCAATCCTATTGCTGATGCCTCTGTTTGAAGAGTCCGTCTCTAAACTCCTACTAATGTGAGATAAGGACAAGTTTCTCCGTAGAACAGAGGTTGCTGAGACCCACTTGGGGAGCACAAGAGAGTTCAAGAGCACAGGGACCACAAGAGCTATGCCAGTGGACAGTCTCTGGGGTGAAGCAACCAGGTAGACTGTTTACTGCTGGAGGCAGTGACACTGGAGGAAAATGAAAACATAGTCAAGAAAAGAAGCAAAGTTTGTAGTTGCAAAAGTAGTACTGAGGCCTGAGGGGAGAGGTCAGATAGGAAATGAAAAATGGGGCACAAAAACAACATCAGAAAATGGGTGTGAGTGTGAAACAGGTCAGGACAAGCAATTCAGGGTGAAGGCTGTGGATGAAGCAAGGGAGCCAGAGGGTGAAATTTGATGTGCCACATCCTGTGTGGAGTGTGGGCTGTTGGAGTTCTTAAAGAAGCTGTTAAAATTACACAGCAAGAACTCTTTTAAAGAAGAAGAAAAATATAAAAGTGTGCTTCAAGTGCTCATATTCCATGGCACCATGATGAGAAAATGGAGGGAAACCACTCAGGAGACTGAAGAGTAGAGCAATGTGACCACACACTGGAAAGCGAGGACAGCACTGCAGAAGGGACATGTGCTCAGACGCAGTCAGCAGCTCCACCAGCAGCCATCCTCCCTTCATCTGAGGGGCCCACTGGCTCCTGACGAAAACCCCCACTGGCTCAGTCACTCCCACCCTCACCTCTGAAACTTCTGACTCCCAACTCAGCTGTGATCTGGCTTCTCACATTCTGCCTACTCTTCTCAGGCTGACAAATCTGTCTGATGGTCTCTCTTGCTTTTTAATTCAGTTTCCGCATAATCTGAAGCACAGAGTAAATAGCACATTTGCTATTATTATTATGCAAGGTACCATCTCTCAGCTCATTTTCCCTGGGTGATATGTTCCATAGCCCATAATCAAGGATTCCAAATGCTACACCTTGACCAGGCCCAGGGCAAAGAGAGGTATTTCCCCAAGCATGTGCTCACATATTGAAGAAAGTACTCAGAACAATAAGAATTCCAAAAACTGCTAATAGCTTTAGTAAGAAAACATTTCTAATGGTCATTAAAGATAACCATGTTTTGAAGAATGAAATGGTTTTCTTTGTGCCAGCGCATAAATCTGATATGTAGTAAAGAGATTTTGTGACCTACTTCCAATTGTGCATTTGGTGCCCAATCCTACATGGAAGTGAATTAACACTTCCAGAGAAGACTTAGGACAAACTCCTAAGAACTCTGAAGGCCTGGGTATGACAATGAAAGCCTCAGAGGAATCAGAGTTTCAGACATTCCTAATTCCAAATAACGACTGTAGTTTTGGCTCCAGTCAAAAGGAGAATAAACACATTAAAAATAAAAGGTTAGGGATAAAGAGATTATAGCTCATTAAATGGTGAATTTCCAGTTGAACTCATCAAGATAATTTTAAAATAAATATAGGGAAACACTCCCAGATGTAGCTATGCACCCTGTTACTGCGGAAGGAATCATGTATGGCCCTGAAAAAAATAACACTAGAGTTAAGAATATTTAATTATTTTAGATGAAAAAATACTTGAGAAACAGTTGCAACCAATCTTGAAGACCTAAGTAATGGTAAGTAGATATTAAGAAAGATAAAGGAGTAAAGAATATGCTATCACTAAGATTTGATGACCTGATACTCTGGTTAAAATACTAGCTGAAATGTGTTCCCTTTTGAGTATAAATAAGCTCAATAGAAGGAAGCGTTAGTAAGTCACACTCAATATGGCCCTAAGGCGGATATCCACACACATATCCCACTTCCTGCAGTGGCCTCTAGAGGGCAGAAAAGCCTCTGGGTTGACAGGATAAGTACTAGTTGTTACTGCAAAGCATTCTGCCATTCTGGTTTGAATAAAACCAGAGATTAAGTACTGAATGCAGATGAGAGCCCATAATCCTGGAGCCACATGAAATTAATGTCTAGCATCAGCATTAATGTCAAACAAATCATATGAGGTACAAAAATATTCAAAAGACAGAATGTGAATAGAAAGAATAATTGACAAACAAGCCAAGCTAATTACAATGTATTACCAGCTGAGAAATTTGGGCTGAAAAGGAAAAACAAAACCAAAGTTAATCACATACAGGTATTGATCGACTTATGACCTATGCAACTGACGACCATTCGACTTTATGACCACAATCGCTAGCCACAACTGCTCCGCGTCTGGCAGCGCAAATGTTGCCCAGCTGGGCGTACGACAGCAGCACTACCATCTCCACGTGCACCATTTTAACTGTTATCACAGACTCAGTACAGCAATTTATGTTTTGTGTCTTGGATATTTTTCATCAAACCCCTCCCAATAAACTTCTTATACATTTCGAAGCAATGGACCCAAACATCGAACGATTTGCAAGGATTGAACGGATGGCGCACGATGTGTTTCATCCATATCGTGAAATTTATGAAGAAAAAAAGAAACATACAATTGAGACAAAGCTCACCATGTTTATGAAAAAACCAACTCCGGTAACCCCAACTGCTGCCTCAGATGACGACATCAACGATCCGCAGCCAAGCACCAGCGGCCAATAAAATGTTTCGTACATGTTTATATATTTTGATATGTTTTGCAATTGGGAAAATGTTTCCTATGATATTTTTTACACCTGTATTTTGTAATTTTGTATGTTTTGCAAATATTAAACCAGTTGTACTGGTAATGCAGTGTTTTACTTGAATCTGATGAATGTAAAAATAAGAAACAAAATGGTGTAGAGATGATACAAATGGCATAAAATGAACAAAGAAAATTATGATATATAACAATAATGAAAGAAAATTATGATAAAATATGACTTAAAGATTTTTATAACATTTCACAGTACTGCACATATAGCCTACTCACGACCAAATCGTGTTATGACCGGTCTGTTGGAACCAATTGTGGTTGTAAGTCGAGCACTGGCTGTAGTTGTTAAGCTCATGGACTCCTGGGCTACACTGGCTGGGTTCAAATCCCAGCCCCACCAATTTCTAGCTATATATAATATTGGGCAACTTATGTACCCTGTTTGTGCCTTACAAATTTACTTATAAATTAGGGATGATAATACTACATAGCTCATAAGCCTTTGAGCGGATTAAATAAATTAATTCATAGGAAGCATTTAGGAAACTCTGAAACACACAGTAAACTATACATTTGTTATTATTATTTTGCAGGCATAAATCATATAGCTTGGAAACTTCAACATGAAGCACAGGCTAACATGAAACTCTAGGGCTAGTTAACAAGTGATGGCAACATTAATTGAATTGATACTATTTTTTAGTGCCTCTTATATGTTGGACACTTTCCTAGTTACTTGCAACATTACAGTAAATGGCAAGGCTAAATAAAGGTATTCAAATTATATTCCTGTATGGATACTAACCTTACTGAGGACAGAGATGAACTAGAGAGCGTTAAAATTAAGAAAATTAAAGTTCTTCTTTTGTTTTCCTGCTTTTCTGGAAAATTTAGTACAAAGCCATTCAATTAGACCATCTGGGATAGTAATGAGGGAAGCCACTATGGCCCAAAACTATGCATTAGAGCCCTTAGAAATAATAAAGGGGAAGATGGGCAAGAGCAGTCGTCATGGGCATCAGAGTCTGAGTGGGGTGAGGAGGGTGTCCAGGTGCAAGGTCTGGAACATAGCAGAATGTCACATGCTGAGCAAGGTGAGCAGGGCATTATACACAGAGGGATTGATCAAAAGATTGAATGTATATGGGTGAATGGGAACCCGGTTTCTCACTGATGAGGAAAGGAGTTACAAAGAAAGAACACTATAAAAAAAAAACCAAAAAACCCTATGGTATTGGATTGGATGCCTCCATGTAAAATCAGATTTTCCTTATACAGATAAATACATGTAGAAATAAATACAGATTGAGTCAATTGCCGACATGATGTCCTCATCACCCTAGGATAATTTAGTGTGTATTTCCTACAAGAAAGGATATTCTGCTACCTAATCCAATCCAGAAATGCAGGTTTTTCAGCAAATTTTAGATGTTGCCACCACCACCTCAGCAGTACAGGCCTGTGACTGGAGCCGGTTTTAGGGGAGGCCAGGAGAGAGAAAAGAGGGGGAAAAAAGCAACAACAAAGATTTTCCCCATTCTCTCAGGCTCATAAAAATCCCCTTACCCAGTCCTCTGGTCAGAAAGACAGGATTCCCCCCAAAATTCTGTTGCCTGCACCCACAGCACAGTTCTGTGATTTGGCCTGACCTTGGGCCAAAGTTAGGAGAGAAAGGAATAAGGAGTGAGAGGCAGCTCAGACTCCCACCACCTTAATAGTTCTTCCTGTTCTGTCTTTCCTATCCATCCACCTGCTATTGTTTACATTTCTGCCATTAGGTAATTGTCTTTTGTGTGTCTTCTAACCAGTCTTTAGTTGTTATCACTGAGATAGACTTTATAGGATCTGTTCTTTCTCAGAAGATACTAGAAGTCCCAGCTTCTTTTCTGTATCTATCCATTAGGGCACAACCTGCACATCCTTATGTGGTCCTGTGCTCAGAAGGGCCCTGTGCTCAGTTTAATGCTCTGTTGTTGCTATCTTGAAATTCTTAATGATTTTATCTTTGAACATGGGTGAGTAAAATTCCATAAAGTAATGATGCACAGGCAAGAGCAAAAGAGAACACAGAAAACGCATGTGCACTACTAATCCTTTCTGTCCCCATTAGCAGTAGCATTCATGACTGAGCACGTATAAAATTTCAGTAGACCCACAATGCATGAGCGTCGAGTGAGACTCAAAGCAAGCGCAGGGTCAGGACAATACATCTATAATCGAGTAAGCAGGGGTGCTGATAGCCATAATCTCTGTCAGACAGAACTTGCTTTGCTTGCTTTGAACACAAAAAGAAGACAGTGGTGTTTTAAGAAACACAAATGACCAGGGAAACTTATATCCTTCTTTACTCATGTTTCCTCCCTATATTAGCTAACAACTTACAATAAAAAATAATGATTTCAAAGGAAAGGGAAAGATAATTATTCCCTTACAAAATAGTTGCTTTTCTTCTCTGCCCTTTCTTACTCATCAGTAGCACAAAGTAGAAAGTGCTGGTAGAATGTGAGCAAAGCAAGAAGTGAAATAAAAACAGCTGAGTTAGTTTTGTGTGGCATTTCCACTGTTATGGCAGGAACAAAATACATATGCATGTATGATTTGGTTAATTTCAGTGATTCCCTATATGAGCTGAAAGCTCTCAAATTTGCATATAAAACTAGCATTACACAATATAAAGATGAATGGTAAAATTCATGCTAATAATTTAACATTTTAATTTTTATTTTTTACTTAGAACAACATTAAGTTGCAAATTAAAAAGCACCATGATGAGACATAAACCACAGAAAAAAAGGAAAAAGCTTTGCATTTGCTACTTTCAGTAACATTTCTTTCCTGCATTTTGAACAAGGAGTACCATATTTTAATTTTGCACTGGGCCTTGAGAGCTATGTAGCCATTTTTCTCTATCGGTTTTGGGCTAAATCCAAGTCCAATTTTCTCCTAAGAAGCTCTCAGTTTATTTGCTCTATTTTCCTCCCCAGTCCAACTGAGCAAATAACCCTGTTCACCCATTCCACCCTCAATTCAGGAATAGTGTTGTTAGCTCGCAGACTAGACTCCAAAGCCGGAATACTCTTAGGTAAGACTCAGCAGTGGGCCCTCTAAATACTCTTGAGGTACAGTCAGTTTGACTTGTTGGCCATATTTTTTGTTTCATTATCTTTGCAGGAACATGGCCAGCTCTGTTTGCCTATGTCTCAGGAGCAGTGAAATGCTCAAGTAATCAGATTAGTTGCAAAATTAAATTGACTCTCAATCTATGCCATAATTTGCCATCATGAACCTTGGGGAATGAACAACAGATTTGGAATCTGAATGAGGCTTGACATGGTATTTAAAATTATTTGTTTTCATGTGTAAAACTACAGTAGCAATATCAACTTCTAAGAATTACTCTTGGGATTATATGAAACTGCATATAGTAGCATATAGAAGTTGCTCCTTAATGCATATATATTTGCACTTGGCCATTGGTCAATTATTAATCATTGCCCAAATAGGTTGGTGTGGTTTATACTGCAGTTCTATACTCTTCTTCAACCTTGATATGGTTTGACTCTGTGTCCCCACCCAAATCTCACCTTGAATTGTAATAATCCCCAAATGTCAAAGGTGGAACCAAATGGAAATATTGAATCAGAGGGCTTGTTTTCTCCATGGTGTTCTCATGATAGTAAGTTCTCACCAGATCTGATGGTTTTATAAAGGGCTTCCCCCTTTTAGTATTTCTGCTTTCTGCCACCATGTGAAAAAGGATGTGTCTGCTTCCCCTTCTGCCATAATTGTAAGTTTCCTGAGACCTCTGCAGCCATGTAGAATTGTGCATCAATTAAACCTCTGTGATTTATAAAATACTCCATCTCAGGTATTTCTTCAAAGCAACATGAGAATGGAGTAATACAGTAAATTGATACCACAGAGAGTGAGGCTCTGCTGTAAAGATACCTAAAAATGTGGAAATGACTTTGGAACTGGGTAACAGTTGGAGGTTGGAACCATTTGGAAGGTTCAGAAAAAGACAGGAAAAAGTGGAAAAGTTTGGAATGTCCTAGAGACTTGGAGAGCTTAGGAGACTGGGAGATGTGGGAAAGTCTGGAACTTCCTAGAGACCTTTTGAATGGCTTTGACCAAAATGTTGACAGTGATATGAACAAAGAAGTCCAGGTTGAGGTGGTCTCAGATGGAGATGAATAACTTGTTGGGAATGGGGTAAAGATCACCTTTGTTATGCTTTAGCAAAGACACTGGCAGTATTTTGCCCCTGCCCTAGAGATCTGTGGAACTTTGAACTTGAGATAGATGATTTAGGGTATAGTGGTAAAGGGTTCAAGAGGAAGCAGGAATAAAAGTTTGAAAAAGTTTCAGGCTTACCATGCGATAGAAATGAAAAACCCAATTTCTGGGGAGAAATTCAGGCTGGCTGCAGAAATTTGCATAAGTAACAAGAAGCCAAATGTTAATCACCAAGAAAATGGGGAAAATGTCTCCAAGGCATGTGAGAAACCTTTAAGGCAGCCTTTCCTGCCACAGGCCTGGAGGCCTAGGAGAGAAAAATGGTTTCATGAGTGGGGCCTGAGGCCCCCCTGCTCTGTGCAGCCTGGGGACATGATACAATGTGTCCCAGTTGCTTCAGCTCCAGCCACGGCTTAAAGGGGCCAAGGTACAGCTCAAGCTATGGCTTCAGAGGGTGCAAGCCTTAGCAGCTTTCATGTGGTGTTGAGGCTGTGGGTCCACAGAAGTCAAAATTTAATATTTGGGAACCTCTGCTTAGATTTCAGAGGATGTATGAAAACACCTGCATGTCCAGGAAGAAGTTTGCTGCAGGGGCAGAGCCCTCATGGAGAACCTCTACTAGAGCAATGCAGAAGGGAAATGTGGGGCTGGAACCCTCATACAAAGTCCCCGCTAAGGCCCTACCTAGTGGGACTGTGAAGAGGGCCACCATCCTCCCCACCCCAGAATGGTAGATCCACTGACAGCTTGCATTGTGTGCCTGGAAAAGCCACAAACACTCAATACCAGCCCATGAATGGGGGCTGTACCCTGCAAAGCCACAAGGGCAGAGGTTGCTCAAGACTGTGGGGTCCCACCTCTTGCATCATCATACCCTGGATGTGAGATATGGAGTTAAAGGAGATCATTTTGAAACTTTAAGATTTAATGACTATTTTATTGCATTTTGGAGTTGCATTTGGAATGGGTGTATTTACCTAATGTCAGTACTCCCATTGTATCCAGTAAGTAACTAACTTGCTTTTGATTTTACGGGCTCATAGATAGAAAGAACTTACCTTGTCTCAGGTGAGACTTTGGACTTGGACATTTGAGTTAATGCTGAAATGAGTTAATGACTTTAGGGGACTGTTGGAAAGGCATGATTGTGTTTTGAAATGTGAGTACCTGAGATTTTGGAGGGACCAGAGGCAAAATGATATGTTTTGGCTCTGTGTCCCCACCCAAATCTCGCTTTGAATTGTAATAATTCCCACATGTCAAGAGTGGGACCAGGTGGAGACAATAGAATCATGGGGCTGGTTTCCTCCATGCTGTTGTCATTATAGTGAGTGAGTTCTCACAAGATCTGATGGTTTTCTTAGGGGCTTTCCCCTTCACTTGACACTTCTCTCTCCTGCCATGATGTGAAGAAGGATGTATTTACTTTCCCTTTCACAAAGATCATACATTTCCTGAGGCCTCCCCAGCGATGCAGAACTGTGAGTCTATTAAAACTCTTTCCTTTATAAATTACCCAGTCTTGGGTGTTTCTTCATAACAGCATGAGAATGGACTAATTCATTTAGTGACCATTTCACAAGTAATACATCCATTTCAAAATGTCTTGTTAAATAAAGCATACTAGGTTCTGAAATTACTATGACTTATGGGAATGATCATATTCAAAAGAGTTCGAGATGTACTTTGACTTAATCAGTTTCCTGCCCTTCTCCTCTTGCCTTTATCATTTTTTCTCAAAACTTCAAATCTGAGCATTTCTTTGTCCAGAAACCATGGAAACTGATCAAATTCTGCCACACCCTTTCCAAAGCTCTTACTTTGTTATGCTTTTTCCCCACCTGATCAAATCAACTTACCAAAATGTCCTGGCTTGTAAAATTTATAGAGACAAATAGACTCACCCTCTGCCAAAATAATGAGAACACTAAAATGGCTACGATCAGAACATGAGCATTACTGGTCTAATTTACTGGTCTAAAAATCGCTTTGAGCAAAGCGATTTTTCAGGGGAATGACATTAAAAGCTAAAATTATACTTCTCCTTAGTTTACTGTCACATGGCCTAGTCTCAAAAATAAGACGTTTCCCAAGCACATTATGTTTATCCCTTATCTATATAGTTTTATGTGGGTCTATTTGATGCAATCAGGGTACCAAAAATAAACCAAAAAATAAACACATATAGTCATTGGTAAGTTTGACCCCATCCCCATTCACAACTTAAGTGTTCCTGTTTTGGCTTATGCTTCCTATAATTTTCTCTAGGACAGAAGAAAGACACACTAAGTGATGTGAGATTAAAACAGGAAGGATAAATCATACCTAAGCAAGTGGATGATTTACATGTGCCATGTGCATGCAGTTTGTTGCAATATCTCTCAATTATTTATGGTATAGGGATAGCACAGATAAAAGAACATAACATCTCAACGTTGAAAATGCTTAAAGGCCATGCAGTTCAGTCACATATATGATGGTTAACTTAACTCTGTAGCCTTCTTGCTATACCAGGTAGACTTCTAGCATGTGCTAAAATATCTTTAGCTGTAGCAAAAGCCTTGCTCATTTCATCCTTAAGTAATTCCATTAGATTTTGGCTTAATCTAAAGGACAACTCTTTCTATCTCTCTGTAATTTCCATACCTATTCTTTGATAATGAAAGGCAAGGACGATGCTTTTCAATCTTTGTATCTCTGTGCTTATTACAGTGTTCAACTGACACGTAGTAGGCTTTCATTAAGGGTTTATTGAATAAAATCAAAATACAGAGATAAAAATTGTGTTACCCAGACCATCTTCTCCACAGGCCAAATAGTACCCAGTTCCTTTAAGAATTCTGCTTTAGTTATAATTTTAACTTCCTAATTATCCTAATATCTTCTCATTGAATGACTTTTGTCATCTCTAGCTATGTTGTCTCCAAAATGAAACAGAATATTGTAAGTTTGTTTTTATAAGTACAGAGCATAGTATACTGAAAACTCCATAGACCTAAGGACTACTTTTTAACTAATATAGCCCAGGATTAAAGTATCTCATGTCAGCAGCTACCTCCTACAGAAGGACATTGAGATTAAACTACTCTACCACAGGTTGCTACTGCAAACTCACATTTTCTTGATCTATATTTATATATTTTTTAAAAATATTTATTTTGCCAATACAGGCACATAATTTAAATATAATCTTATTTGGGACTAGAAACATTTGGAGACAGTGGGCATCAGACCAGCCCAGATTTGATCCAGACACTGCTTATTACGGATTGTGAGATGCTGGCAAAGTACTCTCACTACTCTTACTTTGCTTTGTTATAGGAAATAAAATGTCAGTTGTTTAATAGTTAGCTTTTGAGAGATAATTGGAAGAACAGAAGTACCGCTTAGTGAATAGGAAATGCTACAGGAGGAGAAATTTGACAATAAGTGGAGACTTGGCATTAAAAATTCTGTTTTATATGTTAAGTTGGAATATCTGTTAAACAATTAAATGATAATATCAAGTAGGAAGTAGAAAACACAGGCCAGGAGTATAGGAGAAAGAATAGTCAAGGCTGGAGATCTAAATCTGGAAACTCAAAGATATAGATATATATAAAGTCATGAGAGTTGGTAAGTTTCCTTGAGAATGAAAATAGAGAAGAGAATACTTGAGCCCTCCAATATCAGAAAGAAACAGTGATGGATGCAAAAATAAAAAAAAAGAGAGAGAGAGAGAGAGAGAGAGAGGCCAGTGGGATAGGAAGGAAAGCATAGAGGGTAAAATCTTGGAAGGCACAGAGTCTCAAGACAAATAACTTAATTACCACTACCTTCTGTCAAATTCTCCTGAAATGTGGAGTAATCTGAAGATTCATACATTATCTCCAATCAATCTCCAGCCCCTGTAACATTGAGTCATAAACTGTAGGCACTCATTAAAGGGTAAATGTTATTATTTTAAATCTTGACTCAGTCATCCAAAATATTCATTTTATATCTTTCAGCTTTCATAGTTTTGCCCAATCACAAATTTAGAATGGAAGTCATGAGTGTTGCATAATAAATGGTTCTTCAGCGCTTAAACAGACTAGCTAACCAGTATACCTTTGATATGGTTACCAGCACAGTTATGATGCTTTTAATAGTAGTAACGTTTTCTCCATATTTTTCTTTTTTACACCAAGGAATGGTATGGAAGACCTAACCCAGTGTTCTCCTACTGAAGACTATGTTACTTATAATCAGTTCTCCAATTTTATAGCCTAGTAAGTGTTTAAGAGTGATATGGTTTGGCTGTGTCCCCACCCAAATCTCATCTTGAATCCCCACATGTTGTGGGAGGAAACTGGTGGGAGGTAACTGAATCATAGGTGCAGGTCTTTCTCATGCTGTTCTCATGATAATGAATAAGTCTCCCAAGATCTGATGGTTATTATAAGGGGGGGTTTTCCTGTGCAAGCTCTTTTTGCCTGCTGCCATGCACCTAAGTTGTGGTTTGTTCCTCCTTGCCTTCTGCCATGATTGTGAGGCCTCCCCAGCCACATGGAAGTGCAAGTCCAGTTAAACCTCTTTCTCTTGTAAATTGCCCAGTCTCAGGTATGTCTTCATCAGCAATGTGAAAACAGACTAATACAAGGAGAAACTGCTTTATCTGACATAACATTCCATAGTGAATTCATGCTGGTCTTTGATGATCCTTCTAACTTTGTACCTAACATCTTCATAACAGTAATTTTTTTAACTTGTATAAGACTGAAGACAAATTCTGTGGATTGTTTATATTTTTTTCTTCTTTTTTTTAAGACTTGAAAAGTATACTTCCTCATCTTCAAGCTTCTGACACTTTTTTCCATTGTCAATGATTACATATAAATTGCTAGCTTGAATTCACTTTGAGCACATTCGTAGATACATATTTATGTGTTTTTAATGCACCAACATTGATGTTATTGATTAATGAACTCAAATTTTCACTTACTCTGAGATATTGGGCAAGTTATTTAAGCCTCCATTTCCTCATTTGTAAAATGCGGGTATAATAATTTTTAACTTTTCGGCCTTGTTTTTACAAGAGAGTTTAAACATAATAACAAAACAGAAAAGTATAGCATATAGTACAATGTCTGGCACTTTTATTAAACATCCAAATATAATTTCTTTACCTCCTTGAGGTTCCAAGTTTCTGCTTTGCAGGGATCATTCTCCTTGACAGAGAAGACAAAACTAACAAAACAAGTGGGAGTTCTTTCATTTAATCATTAATTTTATACCTTGGTACCCAGAGGTAAACCCAGCCTTCCACATTGTTGTTTATTTTTTCCTTCAAAGTTCTATAAACCGCTGCTTATTTGGATCTTTATCTCCCTTGTTCTGACTACTGTGTCTTTGTCACCTTTCAGTCTCTAACATTCTTTTTTCCTTTTAAAATCAGAACTAATTAGACAGAAACTTTTTTAGAAAGTTCTCTTTTCCCTCCTTAAAAATATAGGCATTAAAGTCAAATTATTTTTTTTAAATGTTTCACTTTCTTAACTCAATATCTATTTGAGAACTTATGTATTCACATTCTAATATTTTCTCTGAATGTTTTGAAGCCTCTCTTGATAGAATCTAGTGTATATAATTTTCTATACCTAGCCTTTTCTCTTGAGATTATAAACTCTAAGTTGAACCGGTTTATTTCTCTCAAGATTTCTGTGCCTTCCAATCAATCAACCAATTTAGAGTCAGAAAAGAATCTAATCCACGTTATTTTATGGGAGATGATATTTGTCAGTAATTTAGTATGTCTCATAATTTGTTGTGTTTTACTCAATGGAGATGTCCAGTAAAGAATATTCTAGTAATTAAAGTCCCCAACAAGCATATATTTTACCTCTGCCCATGTTTAAAATTCAATGTCAGGACTACAGTACTAATTTATTCTCCTGATTAGGAAGTCCACAGTAGCTGTAAAGGTACTATTATCTAGTGACCCAGTGATTAAAGGCATAAGTTCTGGAAGCAGACTCAGGTTCGTATCTACCCCTATCGTCTGGTAGGTGGACTGTGATAGGTAAATTATATTCCACCCCCTAGTCTCCTCATTCTTTTTAAAGGTGAACAATAGCAATACATGCCTCATGTGATTGCTAGAAGAACTGGATAAAACCATCTGTGTAATGCTTCTGACCTACAGCCTGGAACATAGTAAAAACTCAGTTATTGGCATCTGTTTTATGATTATCCACTTTATTCCCTCTAGAGTTTTCTTCTTTGTAATTATTTCATTGGTATTCCATAAATTATTACGGATTCAAAACACTCAGTTTGTTAATTTATATTCTATATCACAAAAGTCAGTGGAAAATATAAGACATTTATACCACTCAGAGATTCTTAAGCATACAACCTCAGCAAACCCTTGTATACATTTCTTAAACTAGTTCACATAATCTCATTTTTTGTCAGTTGCATAATGTTTTCCCATATTCTCTCCAGACTTTCCTTTAAGACAGAATATCTAAACCATGTATGGTGCCAACTATAACTATTATTTATTTCATTTGCTTTTCCCTTCACATTATGATGTCATTATCCTATCATGTACCAGTAATCAAGAGTGATGCATTTGCACTTTAGACTAAGCTATATCCTTTGGTCAGACCCCAACTGAGTTCTTATCTGATCTCACTTTTCTGGTACTAAGAACATAAGTACTCAGTAGCCTCATCCTTATTTATACTGTTGCCTCACAATATCTTAACAACTTGTACATTCAAATGATACTTATGTATCATTTCTCTTACTTATGTGTCACTATTTTCTTGATTTAGTAGATTTTCCTTTTTCAACAGTATTGTGTGTACAATGGCTACCATCTTCCTATAGTAATATCAACTCTATTGCATGCTTATTTATAATTTTAATTCTTATATAACCACAAATTTAGAGAGAAATTTGCAAGCGCCATACAAAAACTTTCTGAATTATATGAAAGTAAAATGCTGGTACAAACCTACAGATTTGAGAAATTCAATGAATCCCAAATAGGATAAACTCAAAGAAAATTATGCCCAGTCACCTCATAATCAAACAGAGAAAAACCACAGATAAGAAACATTCTTAAAAGTAGCCAGAGGAAGGCCAAGCATGGAGGCTCACACCTATAATCCCAGCACTTTGGGAGGCCATGGTGGGAGGATCACTTGAGACCAGGAGTTCAAGACTAGCCTGGGTAACATGGGGAAACCCCATCTGTACTAAAAGTACAAAAATTATCTGGGCATGGTGGCGTGTGCCTGTGGTCTCAGCTATTTGGAGGGCTGAGGCAACAGACTCACTTGAAACCGGGAGGTGAAGGCTGCAGTGAGCCGAGACCATTATCACATGCACAACAGACTAAGACCCTGCCTTAAAAAAAAAAAAAAAAAAAAAAAAAAAAAAAAAAAAAAAAAAAAAAAGGTAGCTAAAGGAAAACACACCTTACATATAGAGAATAAATGCTAGAATAACTGCAGCTTTCTCATCCGAAATCATGAGGGCTAGAAAACAGTGGTCAAAATATCTTTCAGGAATGAAAGTGAAATAAAAACATTTTCTGAGACTAAGGAAAACCAAGAGAATTTTTTACCAGCAATCCTGCTATGAATGTCAAAGGAAGTTTCTCAGCTAAAGAGACATGGTAGCAAAGGGAAAACTTGGAACTATAGGAATGAAACTGGAAGAATAAGAGAAATGGTAAATATTTGGGTAAATACACTCTTTTTCTCTTATTATGTTCTTTATTGTATGTATAATAAATACATACAATATTGTATTTATTACTTTTGAAACAAAAAAAAATGTAACATTGAGGGAGAATGGCATAATGTCTGCAGATGTAACATGGATGATAATTATAATCTAAAGGAGGTTAGATGGGACATATATGGCTGTAAGCCTTCTACATTTTACTTCAAGTAGTAAAATATTAATTATAAGTACAATAGAAACTTAGATGCACACGTTAATCCCTAGAGCAACAACTAAAACTTAATACAAAAAGATTTGGTCAAAAAGCTAATGGATGAATTAAAATGGAATACTTAAAAAAAAATAAAAAGAAAACAAAAAAATTCGGGTAACCCAAAAGAGAGCATTAAAGAGATAAAAAAAGAAAACAAACAAAAATTCAAAATGAACAAACTGAAAAAATTTATAAAGGATAGACTTAAATCTAAACAGAGTGATAACCACTTTGAATGTAAATTATCTAAATGCAACAATCAAAAAACAAATATTGCCAAATGAATTTGAAAAAAAAAGGCCAAAATATATGCTCTCTACTACAAAAAGCCACTTTAATTACGGTTAAATAGTGAAAGTACAGAGAAAGATACCATGTAAACACTAACCAAAACAAAGCTGCATTGACTTTATTAATGTGAGAAAATGGAGATTTCAGGGTGAGGAAAATTGCCAGATATAAAGATATGCATTGCATAACAACAAAAAGATTGATTAAGAAGACATAACAAATCTAATGTATATGCACTTAACAGAGGAGTTGAAATACATGAAGCAGAAACTAATAGAACTGAAAGGAAAAATAGACAAGTCCACAATTATACTTCAAGACATAAACACTCCTCTTGCATTCCACATGTAAATGACAGTACAGAGATCCATAATCTCCAAGGATATGGAAGACCTGAGAAACATTATTAGACAGCTGGATTTAATTTTTCTCATGGAATGCTCTATCTATAAACAGCAAAATACACTCTCTTTTCAAGTGTACTCAGCGAATTCGCTAAGATAGACCATATTCTGGGCCAAATTTTGAAATTAAACAACACACTTCTAATTTTTTGACCACTTCTTTGCTATGTTTCACACACGTGATGTGGGGGCAGGGTGAGCATGGCTGCCTGAAGAGACTACCCAGGGTTAAGTGACTAATTTGTAACTTGTACAATATCAATGTCAAATTGGCTTCTGAACTATCAAAATATAACATTTCCTAGTGTATCCATCTTACAGGTACAAATTAATATTAAAATAGATGAGCTAAAGTCAGAGTAAAAAAAAGTCTTGGAATTTATACATCTCTTTTAAGCAAGTATTACTGATAAAGATGAGTATTGTCCGTTCTTTAAAGACACCCCTTCTATTTTAAAATACTGTTGGTTGTAATGCAAGTTACTTCCTGTGCTTGAAGGTAATTATAATCCTGGTATTCAGAAACTCGCTCTTAATCCATGTGGCTTGAAATGAGAGGATTTCATCACAGTCATCCAGGCAACAATTATTACTCTTTCTGGCCATCATCATCCTCTATTACATACCCTGTTGTACTCTTTCCCATTCAGCATCTTGGGCCACCAGTAACACAGTCAGTAACCCTTCTTGATTAATAACAAAAGCAGCTTAGAATGTGTTTTATCATCGTCAGCTTCCTGGTGTTTGTCAAATACACTTGTTTTACAAGAAGTAGTTTTCTTGTAGGGCTGTGAGTGTGTCTGCATAATTTTTCATCAAGGCAATAATGTAGGATCCTAAATCACAAGCATTCTTTGCAAGTCCCTTAAGTGTGCTGTAATTTGGAACCAGCAATCCATTTCAAATTCGAAAAATTAAAGGGGAAATAGCCAAGCATGAGTTGGAGGAGCAGAACTGACTCCCACACCTGCAATTTCAACCAAATGACATAAAATGCCAAGCCATTATTCTTCCAATTTAGCTTTCTCAGCTTTCATGTCCTAAACCAAATTCATTCTAAAAGTAATCAGATCAGATAAGGACTGAGGAGGGACGGGGGAATGCTAATGATGCAGCCAGAGGAAACAGTTGGAGGCTTCTGGTGTTTTAACATTCAGGTTATTTTATGGAGCATATTTTAAAATGATTTTTCCAGGTTAGTTTAATTGGAGTATCAGAAATCCTTTCATCTGTTTTGACAATTGAAATGATGATGTGCAGCCTGCACTGTGTTTATACTGCTCAAGATAGGAACATCCATATTGATGCTCCAGCTACTGAAAATTTAAAAGGACAGGAGCAGCTAAAGGCCGATTAGCCATGGAGAACATTAGCTTCGATACTTCTTAGACAGAGCCAGACATTACGTCAAGCATGACAATCCACTGTAGCATAAAAGTATTAGCGGCCTCCAAGTCTCAGGCTTATTCTCAAGTTATTTCATTAAAATACAAAATTATGTTGACCTAATTTTTTGACAGGTTTCAAAGAGAGCAAAGATTTCCTTTCTCGCCATACCTTCTTTTACTCCCTCTCCATCTCGCCATAACTGGGGAGTTTGCCAGCTTCAAGTCACTGCAGAGTGCCAATCCCTTTTATTTTAATCAAGGTAGAAGCCCCGGCTTTAAATGCTTTCTTTCCTCATCTCCAAACATGTATGCTGAGGCTCTTCATTGGCATGAGAACTTTCAATAGCAGTAACTCTTAGCATCCTTGGGGAGAAGAGAGCTACTCAGCATTCAGTGGAGACGCCGGAACCGCCTGGCTTGGTCTCATTATGTAGGCCATATGCAATAAGCCACGGTACCTAACAGCTGCTGGTGGTAGGATTAAGGGGAAAATATTTAATTTGATGCAGGAGCACGTGCATGTGATTTCAGCTGTAGCGCTTACCTGTTCCCTAGGGTGTGTGTTAGATATACGGTGTAACACAGAAATCATTTAATTGTGTCAACACAATGTTAGGGTGTTTGTTTAAAGTAAAAATTAGTTTTTGAAGCATAAATTGATTAGTCGACAGGCTATTTGACTGTCACAGAGGCTACTGGATACAAAGAAAAAATTGGCTTGGTTAATCTGAGCAAAGGGGAACAACTCCTTTGAGATCAGGGGAAATACAAGCAATGTAAATTTGGATTAGTCTTTGTGTTCCGTAAATCAATAAAACAACAGGGTTGTGTGGAGAATAGGCTAGATCATCTATCAAACTGGTTTTTATTGTGTTTCTATTTCTATCCCTAGTAAACATGTTCCTTCAGTTTCCCGTGAATAAAAGCATTTGACAAAGGAATAAAAATGGACCGGAGTTCACTGTAGATGCAGTGCCAATGACAAAAAGGGGGGGTTGGGGGAGATGGCAAGTAAAGATGAGAATCAGAAAAGCTGCTTCCTGCAATCTCAAAGTTAGATCATTCTAAAATTCTCAGGTGACAGGTGGTGAAAGTGAAGATAGATTTTGTGTATCTACTGCAATGAAGACTGCACCTTATGCAGAATACCAATCAAGCTTTTTTTAAAGGCAACTGCATTGTCTTAACAGGTTTTAAAAGAAACAGAGGTGCACACATGCACACACAAAAGAAATTGGTTAAGAAAGCTTATGTAGCAACCAAGATTTCTCCCTACCAATCACTTTCAATCACAGAAGAAATAACTAATGTGAGGAAATAAGAAAACACTAATTTTGTGGCCCAGTGAAGGACTCTGCTCTTTTTAAATAGCCGTCTTGTTCTTTAAGATCTTTTTATAGGCAAGTATTTCACCTGATTGCTTTAATTGAGGGAAATCCTTTTATCTGTGTAGACAGTTTGCATTGTCATTGTGTTTTACCTTTTGGTGCATACCAAATCCCATTTTAAAACTGCCCACCCCAAGCTACACAGCACACTGAGATACTGCAGAGAATAACGAAGGGAGAGAAAAAGCAGGTTTCAGAACCGAGGAGCAGCACGTTATATTGCAGTAGTAGAAGTGAATGAGGCAGAGCGGTACAAATCTTCCCTTCCGAGTGTTTGAAAGATGGGGGCGTCTTTGTGGCATTATCTTCCCAGGTGCCCCAGATGGCACAGTGTACTTCTAATGGAAAACCATTCATCTGGCCCTGGGTCTGTACGTGTTGTATATCACGATGGTTCATGGAGGAAACGAGCTCAGACAGCTTAAGCAGAAGGTGCAAAGCATGTGGTTGCAAAGGCATAATGGAAGAGAGGCACAAAAGGGCAGGCGAATGAGTCAGAGACAGGGGAAGGAGAGAAGAAGGCTGTTATTTCTGTGTAATTCCCCAGGATCCATTCCTGCTTGGGTTGGCGGTGAGGAAAAAAAACAATTCAATTTGAAGGTGGCTCAGGTAAATGAACCAGGGAATTGAGCTGCTGGAATCTAATTATGGACCCCCCCAAATTACTACTACCTGCCCAGCAGAAAAGTCAAATGGCTACACCAGCCAAAAGAGTTAAGGGAAGTTGGCAGAATAAGCAGTCCAGAAGGAGAAGGTTTGCAAACCTTCCAGATTCTATCTCTACAACTCTTAGAAGTGATTATTTTTTTTAAGGCTAATGCCTAGGCATAGAAGATTGCAAAGAAGAAAATGTGCCCAAGGGAAGGGCAGGTACAGGACTTCAAGATCTGAAAGTCCAGCAGCATTTCCACACACTCTGGGGAAAAGTGGCACCCCTGGAATCCCCATATTCTTCCTCAGGACAGTGTCTCCTAAAGGGAAGTTTCATGAGAACAAGGACCTATATTCCTCTTTCATTGAAAAAGCAAACTACCCAGCTCCCTAGGGGGAGATGGTCAGTGCTCTCAGATGCTATCACAGAGTGAAGGCAGGATGGGATTGGAACTGCAGGATTGGTCCTCTGAGCTAACAGCTTGTTTCCTGGCATCATGCTGTTCAATTCAACTTTCAGATATCTGCTTATTCAAGGGCAACTTACCTTTGGACCTTACATATTTCTTTCTGAGAGGAAATATAGCAGGATCTCTTAATATGGTCTGGAGAAAATAAAACTGGACTTGGAGTCAAGACATCCAGTGCAGTCCTGACATTTTCATTAATATATGTAACTTTGAGAAACTATTTTCAGTGTTATTTTAACCTCATTTGAAAATAAGCAGTTGAGTGAGAAAATCTTTAAGATCTATCAAAGCTGCTAAATCTGAGGATCTCTAATAAAAGAATATTTTATAGTGTTTTCTCAATTAAATATAGTCCCACTTTGGCACAAAAGACATGGAATTAACCCCTAGAACAATAAAAGTCCCAGCAGCTGCTGACACTTTTGAAATTGATTTCCTGGCTCTTACTTCAAACCTTTATTCACATACAACAAATCAAAATTTACATAAAAGGCAAATTCTGCTTTTATTTACTGTGTGATTATCACCATTGCAACTGCTGATTTCTCCCCAAAGCCTTGTAACTACAGTTGCCTAGATTTCATATAGATCCCTGAGGGCAGAAGAGAGCCAATAAATACAAAGGAAATAAGTGAAATGGAATATCTTACCCTTGTCTGTTTTAGCCAGGAATGTAAAATTGTGTTTCAAGATGTCAATTAAATGAGCAGCTAAAATTTTCCCCACTAAAGAATGTTACCAGCAGGCATATTCAAGATGGCCAAATAGGAACAGCTCTGGAGTGCAGTTCCCAGTGAGAAAAACACAGAGAGTGCGGTGGCTCAAGCCTGTAATCCCAGCACTGTGGGAGGCCGAGGCGGGTGGATCACGAGGTCAAGAGATCGAGACCATCCTGGTCAACATGGTGAAACCCTGTCTCTACTAAAAACTACAAAAAATTAGCTGGGCATGGTGGCGCGTGCCTGTAATCCCAGCTACTCAGGAGGCTGAGGCAGGAGAATTGCCTGAACCCGGGAGGCGGAGGTTGCGGTGAGCCGAGATCGTGCCATTGCACTCCAGCCTGGGTAACAAGAGCGAAACTCTGTCTCAAAAAAAAAAAAAAAAAAAAAAAAAGAAAGAAAAACACAGAGAGTGAGTGATTACCACATTTCCAAATGACTTACTGCTGCCCACAGACCAGGAGATTCCCATGCTGAAAACCACCACAAGTTTCCAGCACAGCTGTTTCAGCCAGCACAGCAGATCTCCGCACAAAAACTCACACAAACCTGGGCAGCCATTCCACTGGTGCCTGGAATGCCTGGGAGACAGAGCTGCCCATTCACCTGAAAAAAAAGGGGGCTAAAACAGGGAGCCAGGTGATCTGGCTCAGTGGGTCCCATCCCCACAAAGACTAGCAATCAGAAATGCTCTGGATTGAGAGTTTCACAGCAAGCGCAGCTGGACCCAGGATGGTCCAGCTCTGTTGGGGGAAGAGTGTCCGCCATTATTGAAGCAGTCCACCATTACCCAGGCAGTCTGCCATTACAGAGGCAGTCCACCATTACTGAGGCAGACCACAATTACTGAGGCAGTTCTAACTATACCTCTATAAACAAAACTGCAAGGAAGTTCACATAGCAGCTGGGCAGAGCCCTTGGCAGCTCAACAATGCCTCTGCTGGCAGACTGTGATGAGACTACCTCCTTGCTGGGCAGGGCAGCTCTGAAAAAAGGCAGCATCATGTCAGGAACTTATAAACAAATCCCCACCTTCCCAGGACAGAGCACCTGGGGAAAAAGGTGGTTATGAGTTCAGCAGCAGCAGACTTAAATGTACCTGCCCAGCAGCTCTGAACAGAACAACAAAGCTCACAGCTCAGCACTTGAGTCCCTGTAAGGGACAGACTGTCTCCTCAGGCAGCTCCCTGAACCCCTCATATCAAAAGAGTCACCTCATAAAGGAGAGCTCAGGCTGACATATGGCAGGTATCCTTCTGGGATGAAGATAACAGAAGAAACTGGCAGCAACCTTTACTGTTCTCCAGCTGCTGCAGGTGATCCCCAGGCAAGCAGAGTCTAGAGTGGAACTCCAGTGGTCCTACAGCAGAGGGGCCTGACTGTTAGAAGGAAAACTAACAAACAGAAATAACTTCATCATCAACAAAAATGATGTCCACTCAGAGATCCCACCTGAAAGTCATCAACTACAAAAACCACAGATAGATAAACCCACAAGATGGGAAGAACCCAGCACAAAAAGGGTGAAAACACCCAAAACCAGAATACCTCTCCTACTCCAAGGGACCACAACTCATCAGCAGCAAAGGAACAAAGATGGATGGAGAATGAGTCTGATGAATTGACAGAAACAGGCTTCAGAAGGTAGGTAATAACAAAGTTCTCTGAGCTAAAAGAATATGTGCTAACCCAATGCAGAGAAATTAAGAACCTTGAAAAAAGGTAAGACAAAATGCTAATGAGAATAAATAGCTTAGAGAAAAGTATAAATGACTTAATGGAGCTGAAAAATACAACATGAGAACTTTGCAAAGCACACACAAGTTTCAATAGCCGAATCTACCAAGCAGAAGAAAGGATATCAGAGATTGAAGATCAACTCAATGAAATAAAACAAGAAGGCAAGATTAGAGAAAAAAGAGTGAAAAGAAATGAACAAATCCTCCTATAAATATGTTATTATGTGAAAAGGCCTAATCTACGTTTCATAGGTATACCTGAATGTGACAGAGAGAATGAATCCAAGCTGAAAAACACTCTTCAGGATATTATCCAGGAGAACTTCCCCAATCTAGCAAGGCAGGCCAATATGCAAGTCCAGGAAATAACAGAGAACACCACAAAGATATTCTTCAAGAAGAGCAACTCCAAGACACACAATCATCAGATTCGTCAAGGTTAAAATGAAGGAAAAAATGCTAAGGGCAGCCAGAGAGAAAGGTCAAGTTACACACCAAGGGCAGCCCATCAGACTTATAGCAGATCTCTCAGCAGAAATCTTACAAGCCAGAAGAGAGTGGGGGCCAACATTCAACATCCTTAAAGAAAAGAACTTTCAACGTAGAATTTCATATCCAGCCAAACTAAGCTTCATAAGTGAAGAAGAAATAAAATCCTTTATGAACAAGCAATTGCTGAGAGATTTCATCACCACTAGGCCTGCCTTACAAGAGCTCCTGAAAGAAGCACTAAACAGGAAGGAACAACCAGTACCAACCACTCCAAATATGTACCAAATGGTAAAAAGCATCAATAAAATGAAGAAACTGTGTCAACTAATGGGTAAAACAACCAGCTACCATCAAAATGTCAGGATCAGATTCACACATAACAATATTAACCTTAAATGTATTGGGCTAATGGCCCCAATCAAAATACACAGACTGGCAAATTAGATAAAAAGTCAAAACCCATTGGTGTGCTGTATGCAGGAAACCCATCTCACATTCAAGGACACACATAGGCTCAAAATAAAGGGATGGAGGAAGATTTACCAAGCAAATGGAGAGCAAAAAAAAGCAGGAGTTTCAATCCTAATCTCTGATAAAATGGACCTTAAACCAACAAAGATCCAAAGAGACAAAGAAGGGCATTACATAATGGTAAAAGGATCAATACAACAAGAAGAGCTAACTATCCTAAATATATATGCACTCAATACAGGAGGACCCAGATATATAAAGCAAGTTCTTAATGACCTACAAAGAGACTTAGACTCCCACAAAATAATAGTAGGAGACTTTAACACTCGACTCAATATTAGACATATCAATGAGATAGAAAATTAACAAGGAAATCCAGGACTTGAACTCAGAACTAGACCAAGCAAACATAATAGACATCGACAGAACTCTCCATCCCAAATCCACAGAATATACATTCTTCTCAGCACCACATAGCACCTACTCTAAAACTGACTACATAATTGGAATAAATCACTCCTCAGCAAATGCAAAAGAATGGAAATCATAACAAACAGTCTCTCAGACCACAGTGTAATCAAATTAGAACTCAGGTTAAGAAACTAACTCAGAACCACACAACTTCATGGAAACTGAACAACCTGCTCCTGAATATTGACTGGATAAACAATGAAATGAAGGCACAAAGAAAGATGTTCATTGAAACCAGCAAGAATGAAGACACAACTTACCAGAATCTCTAGGACACATTTAAAGCAGTGTCTAGAGGAATATTTATAGCAATAAATGCCCACATGAGAAGCAAGGAAAGATCTAAAATCTACACCCTATCATCAAAATTGAAAGAGCTAGAGGAGTAAGATCAAAAAAATACAAAAGGTAGCAGAAGACAGGAAATAAGTAAGATGATAGCAGAAATGAAGGAGACAGAAACACAAAAAACCCTTCAAAAAATCAATAAATCCAGGAGCTGGTTTTTTGAAAAGATCAACAAAATAGACAGACTGCTAGCCAGTTAATAAAAAAGAAAACAGAGAAGAATCAAATAGATGCAATAAAAAACAATAAAGGGGATGTCACACCAATTCCACAGAAATACAAACTACCATCAGAGATTACTACAAACAACTCTATGCACACAAATCAGCAAACCTGGAAGATATGGATAAATTCCTGGACACTTGCACTCTCCCAAGCCTAAACCAGGGAAAAGTCAAAACCCTGAATAGACCAATAACAAGGCTGAAGTTGAGGCAACAATTCATAGCCTACCAACCAAAAAAAAGCCCAGGTCCAGATGGGTTCACAGCTGAATTCTACCAGACATACAAAGAGGAGCTGGTACCACTTCTTCTGAAACTATTCCAAACAATACAAAAAGAGGGAATACTTCCCAAATCACTTTATGAGACCAACATCATCCTGATACCAAAACCTGACAGAGATTCAACAAAGAAAGAAAACTGAAGGCCAATATCCATGATGAACAAAGATGCAAAAATCTTCAAAAAAATACTGGGAAACCAATTGCAACAGCACATCAAAAAGCTTATCCATCACGATCGAGTAGGCTTCATCCCAGGGATATAAGGCTGATTCAATATATGCAAGTCTATAAATGTAATCCACCACATAACAGAACAAAAGACAAAAACCAAGTGATTATCTCAATAGTTGCAGAGAATGCCTTTGACAAAATTCAACAGCCCTTTATACTAAAAACTCTCAATAAACTAGGTATCGATGGGGTGTATTTCAAAATAATAAAAGCTATTTATGACAAACCCACTGCCAACATCATACTGAATAGATAAAAACTGCAAGCATTCCCTTTGAAATCTGGCACTAGACAAGGATGCCCTCTCTCACCACTCCTATTTAATATGGTATTAAATAGACAAGAAAAAGAAATAAAAGGTATTCATGTAGGAAAGGAGGAAGTCAAATTGTCTCTATTTGTAGACGACATGATTGTATATTTAGAACACCCCATTGTCCCAGCCCAAAATCTCCTTAAACTGATAAGCAACTTCAGCAAAGTCTCAGGATACAAAATCGATGGCAGATATCACAAGCATTCCTATATACCAATAACAGACTTAAAGAGAGCCAAATCAAGGATAAACTGCCATTCACAATTGCTACAAAGAGAATAAAATACCTAGGAATACAACTAACAAAGGATATAAAGGACCTCTTCCAGGAGAACTGCAAACCACTGCTCAATGAAATAAGAGAGGACAAAAATAATATGGAAAAATATTCCATGCTCATGGTTAGGAAAAAATCAGTATTGTGAAAATGGCCATAGTACTCAAAGTAATTTATAGATTCAATGTTATCCCATCAAGCTGCCTATGACCATCTCCACAGAACAGGAAAAAAACACCTTAAATTTCATATGGATCCAAAAGAGAGCCCACATAGCCAAGACAATGCTAAGCAAAAAGAACAAAGCTGGAGGCATCACACTGCCTGACTTCAAACTATACTACAAGGCTACAGCAATCAAAACAGCATGGTACTGGTACCAAAATGGAGCTATAGACCAACGTAACAGAACAGAGGCCTCAGAGGCAATGCCACACATCTACAACCATCTGATCTTTGACAAACCAGACAAAAACAAGCAATGGGGAAAGGATTCCCTGTTTAATAAATGGTGTTGGGAAAACTGGCTAGCCATGTGCAGACAGCAGAAATGAGACCCCTTTCTGACACCTTACACTAAAATTAACTCCAGATGAATTAAAGACTTAATCATAAGGCCTAATACCATAAAACCCTACAAGAAAACCTAGGCAAAACCATTCAGGACCTAGGCATAGGCAAGGACTTCATGACTAAAGCACCAAAAACATTGGCAACAAAAGCCAAAATAGACAAATGGGATATAATTAAACTCCAGAGCTTCTGCATGGCAAAAGAAACAATGATTAAAGTGAACTGGCAAGCAACAGAATGGAAAAAAATGTTTGCAAGCTACCCATCTGACAAAGGGCTAATATCTACAATCTACAAGGAACTAAAACAGATTTACAAGAAAAAAAGAAACAAATCCATTCAAAAGTGGGTGAAGGACATGAACAGACACTTTGCAAAAGAAGACATATATAAGGCCAACAAACATATGATAAAATGCTCATCATCGCTGGTCATTAGAGAAATGTAAATCAAAACCACACTGAGATACCATCTCATTCCAGTTAGAATGGCGATCATTAAAAAATATGGAGACAAAAGATGCTGGAGAGGATGTGGAGAAATAGGAACACTGTCACACTGTTGGTGGGAGTGTAAATTAGTTCAACTGTTGTGGAAGATAGTATGGAGATTCCTCAAGGACCTAGAAATAGAAATACCATTACTGTGTATATATCTAAATGATTATAAATAATTCTATTATAAAGACACAGACAGTTGTATGCTCATTGTAGCACTGTTTACAATAGCAAAGACCTGGAACGAACCCAAATGCCCATCAATGATAGACTAGACAAGGAAAATGTGGCACATATACACCATGGAATACTATGCAGCCATAAAAAAGGATGAGTTTGTATCCTTTGTAGGGACATGGATGAATCTGGAAACCGTCATTCTAAGCAAACTGACAGAAGAACAAAAAAATGAACACCACATGTTCTCACTCATAGAGGGGTGTTGAACGATGAGAATACATAGACACAAGGAGGGGAGAATCACACACTGGGGTCTGTTGAGAGGGAATGGGAAGGAACAGCAGGGGGTAGGGACCTTGGGAAGGTATAACATGGGGAGAAAAGCCAGATATAGGTGATGGGGGGATGTAGGCAGCAAACCACATTGCCATGTAAGCATCTATGCAACAATCCTGCATGTTTTGCACATGTACCCCAGAACCTAAAGTGCAATAAAATGTTTTTTTTAAAAAATGTTACCATGATGAATATTGTACAGAAATAATAAGACAACACATTTAAAAAATTAGCTAACCATGGCAGACTTGAAGGAAAAGAAAAACAAACAACTATCTATGCTTTAATATGGGATTGCCACACTGTGTTAATCCCAGACTGGTTTCTCTGTTACCTAACACATGTTCAGATGGCAAATGAGCTCAGAGAATTTGAATTTATTTTATTACCAATCTAAGCCAACCATGCTTAACCATTAATTGGATAAAACATTGAGAGTTTGTCATCCAAAATACTATGTGCTGACACTTTGGAAGATGGCAATGTGACTTCACATTTCCAAAGTTTCTTTTTCCTTCCTTAAAGTGACCAAAAAGCAACTGAAGTGGTGTTGGGAGCCATCAGTGGTTCAATAAAACTTGAATTATCTGGGTGATGGTAACTGACACATACCATTGTTCTTCATCCTATTAACTAATAAGTCAGTCTTTCCCTTAGTGTAACTCTTGCAGTTAATAAGGTGGCTCATTTAGTTGTCACCAGAACAATGTAAGTGAAAAGACTAGATTTAGAGAGCACAGCAGCAGCAAGCGCAGACTTAGGAGAATAACCCACATCATCCCCACCCCATCATAGAGCAGAGAGCAGATCAAAGCTGTCCCCTGGGGGCATTCCTTCTGATTTGTAAGTTTACCTTGAAATCAGTGCAGGCAGATCTTTTTTTTCTTTTATTTCAAAAACCTCTCATGTACTCATACTAGCACCAGGCTAGCAGACATTCAGGACCAGGGCAAACTTTCTCTGTCAATATACCCTTCTTTTCTATTCCTATGCCGTTTCTTAAGTCCTCCTTAAAAAATAGAAAATAGTAAGTAAATCTAGAACCATGTCTACACAAGTCTCAAAATACAGTTTATCTAATTTTGAAGTCATTTTATGTAGCAATTATCTGTACATGCACATAATTGATTGCATCAGCCATTTGAAGGTTGTTGGTGAAAAAGGGATTGCTCAATTAAGAAGTGGTCATCCAATCCAATTAGCTTAATCATTTGACCTTAACCAGCATGATTCAGTTATTTGAATCAGGAAGCAGCCAGATTGAATTGAGCATTTTAAAATGGATCTTTTTCTCTGTGATTAACTTTAATGATGACATAAAAAACAAATGTGATGCAAAAATGAATAAACTGATGATTTTCCAAAGAACTCTTGTTTTTCAGGATAACCAAAGATTACTCTGAGTAATAAATCTAATTAAAAACTGTATTAAGCACTTCCTAGTTCAAGATGCTGTCTTAGACACTGAAGAAACACAAGATAACTCACACATAGTTCCTCACTTCAAATGTTTGATCTTAAGCAGAAGACAAGTATATAACCAGAGATTCATATTGCAAAGAACAATACAACCTGCTAAATAAAGTTGTAGTAATAAGTAATGAGAGAAATTAATTCTAAGACAGAGAAGGCAGAAAAGGCTTGGGGCTGGGACTTGGAGGGGGAGAAAAATAATTAAAGGCTCAAAAATGAAATGCCTAGCCAGGTGATATAAATGTGAGAAGTTCAAGAGAGTTAGAGCCTGAGGATAATTATACTATTGATGCCCATCAAAAGGATCTGAAAGTCAATTTTAAAATCTATTTCTTGGCAAACAAAATTATAACTGCACTCATTTAGTTAAAAATAGAATAATCAAGAAAGCATTATATGATGAAGAAGCAGAATGCACTAAGTGCCAGGTACTGACTGTTCCCTGTCATCCTTCCTCTCCCAGTCCACTTTTATTCTTAATCCTGTAACCTCTTGGATTTAGATCAAACAATTGAGTTCCACACAGTGGGACTCAACATTGAAACTTCTTTCCTATTGGTTTTGGCCTTGCTCCCTTAGGAATGATAACAGAACTTTATCGTGAACTCATGCCCCTTCAAAGTATCCCAGGCTTTAGAAGAGAGTTTCTAATGCAGTCCTAATGCTTATTTAGATCCCTAGGTTTATAATCAGCCAGTCATCCAGTTCAGCCCAGCCAATTACACAGACCCTTTGCAATTAGCATTCAGCCTTGTACTGGTCTCTCCATCCAGAACCTGTGGTGCCCAAGTCTCAGACCAATGAAGTGAATGCTGCCATCTGCTGACAGATTTCCGTGGTGCCAACTGCCTGTGAATCCTGCCTTTCTGAATACCACCTGCTGGTGCTGGGTTCCCTGCTGCTACGCTTCACCAGACATCAGGATGCGCATATTCCTAGGCCTTCCTGCCAGCACCACCCCCATTGTTGGTTGGCACACACTGGGGTAGCAGAATTCTGCCCATCTGACTCATCCTCAGCATCTACAGCATGCCCATCCCAGCAGAGCTGGCGATGTCTGGGGATCTAGGACTCAGTCCTTTCCATTTTAGAGGTATTCTTCTATTATTCACAGAGCCTTGCCGAGGTGTTCTCTGAGTTACAATGAAACTTGCTCTATTAAAAACATCAAGCAGATAATTCATCTAAAAAATATTCATTGCCCCTTGCGTGTGCCAGGCCCTGTTCTAGGCTTAAGGGACATAACTATGAACAAAACACACATAGATCCCTGCCTTTATGGAACTTACATTTTTGTGGGGTAGACAACAAATGATAATTAAAATATATAGTATGTTAGATAGTGGTAATTGCAGACAAAAAGTAAGCAGAGAAGGAGGATATAAAT
Organism: Sapajus apella; assembly: GCF_009761245.1. Classification (NCBI taxonomy): domain Eukaryota; kingdom Metazoa; phylum Chordata; class Mammalia; order Primates; family Cebidae; genus Sapajus; species Sapajus apella. Next base: position 17,161,985 of record NW_022436990.1, read on the forward strand.
TGCCATGGAGATGGGATGTTGAAATTTTAGATAGAAAGGTGAGGGAAACCTCTCTGAGAGAGTGAGTTTTGAGTAAAGATCCAAAGGACATGAGCAAGTGGCTAGGGGAATTCTATGATTTGGCTGTATCCTCACCTAAATATCATCTTGAACTGTAGTTCTCAAAATTCCCATGTATCATGGGAGGCACCCAGTGGGAAGTAACTGATTCATGTGGGCAATTACCTCCATGCTGTTCTCGTGATAGTGAATGAGTTCTCACAAGATCTAATGGTTTCATAAGGGGATTTCCCCACCTTCACTCTGCACTTCTCCTTGCTGCTGTCATGTGAAGAAGGACGTGTTTGCTTCCCCTTCTGCCATAATTGTAGGTTTCCTGAAGCTACCCCAGCTCTGCAGAACTGTGAGTCAATTTAACCTCTTTCCTTGATAAATTACCCAGTCTTAGCTATGTCCTTATAGCAGTGTGAGAACAGAATAATATAGTAAATTGGTACTGGTAGAGTAGGGTGCTGCTATAAAGATACCTGAAAATGTAGAAGTGACTTTGGAACTGGGTAACAGGCAGAAGTTGGAACAGTTGGGAGGGCTCAGAAGGAGATAGGAAAATGTGGGAAAATTTGGAACTTCCTAGAGATCTGGAGGGCTCAGAAGACGAGAAGATGTGAGAAAGTTTGGAACTTCCTAGATACTTTTTGAATGGCTTTGACCAAAATGCTGATAGTGAATGGACAATAAAGTCCAGATTATGGTGGTCTCAGATGGAGATGAGAAACTTGTTGGGAACTGCAGTAAAGGTCACCCTTGCTATACCAAGAGACTGGTGACATTTTGCTCATCCCCTGGAGATCTGTGTAACTTTGAACTTGAGAGAGATGATTTAGGGTATCTGGCAGAAGGAATTTTTAAACAGCAAAATGTTCAAGAGAAAGCAGAATATAAAAGTTTGAAAAATGAGCAGCTTGACAAGGAAGTAGAAAAAAAGAACCCAATTTCTGGGGAGAAATTCAAACCTGCAAAAGAAATTTGCACAAGTAATGAGGAGCCAAATATAAACCACCAAGACAATGGTGAAAATGTCTCCGGAGCAGGTCAGGGACCTTCAGGGGAGCCCCTCCTATGGTAGGCCCTGGCCTAGGAAGAAAACCTGTTTTTCCAGGTCCAGGCCCCCCCTGCTGTGTGCAGCCTTGGGTTTTGGTGCTCTGCATCACAACTGCTCCAGCCATGGCTAAAAAGGGCTGAGGTACAGCTCAAGCTGTGACTTCAGAGGGTGCAAGCCCAAAGCCTTGGCAGCTTCCATCTGGTGTTAAGCCTGCAGGTGCACAGAAGTCAAGATTCAATGTTTGGGAACCTCCACCTAGATTTCAGAGGATGTATGGAAACATCTGCATGTCCAGGTAGAAGTTTGCTGCAGGGGCAGAGCCCGCATGGAGAACCTCTGCTAGGGCAGTGTCACAGGGATTTGTGGGGTTGGAACCCTCACAAAAAGTACTCACTAGGCCACTGCCTAGTGGAACAGTGAAAAGAAGGCCATCATCCACCAGGCCCCAGAACTGTAGATCTGCTGACAGCTTCCACCATGGGCCTGGAAAAGTCACAGATATTCAACACCAGGCCATGAAAGCAGCCAGGATGGAGGCTGTACCCTGCAAAGCCAAAGGGCAGAGTTTCCCAAGGCTGTAGGAGGCCACATCTGGCATCAGCATAACCTGGGTGTGAGACATTGCAGTCAAATGTTATCATTTTGTAACTTTAAGGTTTAATAACTGCCTTAATGGATTTTGGACTTGCATGGGGCCTGTACCCCCTTTGTTTTGGCCAATTTCTCCTACTTGAAATGGGTGTATTTACTCAATGCCTCTACCCTTATTGTATCTAGTAAGTAACTAATTTCCTTTTGATTTTACAGGCTCAGTGATGGAAGTTTCAGGTCAGACTTCGGACTTCGACTTTTAAGTTAATGCTGGAATGAGTTGGGGAACTGTTGGTAAGTCTTGATTGTGTTTTAAAATGTGAGGACATGAGATTTGGGAGAGGCCAGGAGCAGAATGATATCGTCTGGCTGTGTACCCACCCGAATCTCTTCTTGAACTGTAGTTTCCATAATCCTCATATGTCATGGTAGGGTCCCAGCAGGAGGTAATGGAATTATGGAGGCAGTTACCTCCATGCTGTTCTCCTGATAGGGAGTGAGTTCTCATGAGATCTGATGGCTTTATAAGGGGCTTTTCCCCCAACTTGCTCTGCACTTCTTGCCACCACCATGTGAAGAAGGATGTGTTTGCTTCCCTTTCTGCCATGATTGTAAGTTTCCTGAGGCTTCCCCCGCCCTGCAGAACTGTGAGTCAATTAAACCTTTTTTCTTTATAAATTACCCAGCCTTAGTTATGTCCTTATAGCAGCATGAGAAAGGATTAATACAGGGAATTTCTCTGGAAAATTTCAGGCAAGGAAACAGCAAGTGAAAAGTCTCTGAGTGGAACTGTCTCAGGACATCCTGGAGGGCTAGAGTATTAGAGCAGAGAGAACTAAGGGTCACTTAAAAGGGGGAGTGGGTAGGTCCTAAAAAGAACTAAGGCTTTACTCTGAGTGGGATGGAACCCACTAGAAGATTTCAGGTAGAGAAGTAAAATGGCATGAATTAATGACTACGCATCCAAGTTAGCAGGCCAGTTGGAAGGCAACCATGGTGACCCAAGTCCAAGCTGAGGGTGGCTTAAAAAGGTGGACACTAGATGTTTATAGTAATTGTCAAAGATGCCTGCAGACAGGTAGGAAGATGCGTCCTGGAAAGAATCAGATTAAAGGAGCCTTGAATGATATGCTAACAATTTCAGATTTTATTATTTTAAACGTAGGAAAGAATCTTTAGAAAAATAACTCTAGCAGAAATAGTGAAGGTAATTTGCAGAGAAGAAAGGAAAGACAAAGAGGGGCATTAGTGGGGTCTCGTATTGGATGAGGCAAAAGATAATAGAAAGCTCAACTAGGAGAGTAGCAGGGTAAGATAATGACTTGGAAGATAGTGGACAGTAAGATCATTGAGGAAAAAGTGAGTGAGTTTTAACAATCTTTCTATTTTTGATTTCTACCATAGTGCCTGGAACATGAGACATTCAAAAATTTTCTTCATTCACCATTGATCCAATCACTCATTCATCCAAAAATATTTGTTGATGGTTTTTAAAAACAAAATAAATTGGCACATTAGTCTCCTTAGGCTACCGTAACAAATTACCACAAACTTGCTGACTTCTAACAAGAGAAATTTATATTGTCTTGCAGATATAGAGACCAGAAGTTCAAAATCAACATGTCAGCAGGGCCAGGCTCTCCAAAAGCTCTTTATTTGGATATTAGTTACAATGGCTGTCTTAGCTTGAAAAACACACCCCCACACCTCATAAAGATACATGGAGCCAAGGCAGAAGCTCCCTGATTGGCTCTGTACCCCCACCCAAATCTCATCTTGAATTGTAATCCCCAAGTGTTGAGGGAGGAACCTGGTGAAGGTGATTGGATCATGGGGGCAGTTTTCCCATGTTGCTCTCGTAATAGAGAGTGAGTTCTCACGAGATCTGATGGTTTAAAAGTGTTTGACAGTTCCCCCGACTCACTCTCTATCTCCTGTTGCCATGTTGGATGCCAACGTGTCTTGCTTCTTCTTCACCTCCCACCATGATTCTAAGTTTCCCAAGGCTTCCCAGCCATGCAGAATTGAGAGTCAATTAAACCCCTTTTCTTTATAAGTTATCTAGTCTTATGTAATTCCTTATGGCAATGTGAAAATGGACTAGTACACCTCCTTTGACTGTGCTTACTGAATCCTGACACTCATTTTTCAATCCTAAAAGATTCTCTCTGCAGAGCTCTTGAGGATAACTCTGCTTTTTCCAACTTCTGGTCACTCCTGAATCACTCCAATCTTTGCCTCCATCTCCACACAGCGTTCTTTGAACCTCTCTGTATCTTCTTTTCTTTCTTATATGAAAGCACTCTTCATTGGGTCTATGGCCCACCCTAATTTTAGGATGATCTCATCTTAAGAACCTTACATTAATTATATATGCAAAGACCCTATTTCCAAATAAGTGCACATTCACAGGTACCAGGGCATAGGGCTTAAATATATCATTTGGGTGCCACTATTTAGCCTGTTACACTTAGACTTTCTAAGGACATGCCCCTGGAGCTAAACTGCCCCGTTAAACTCCACTTCTGCCACCTAATATCAGTGTTTCCTCAGCTAAGTTATTTATTCTCTCTGTGCCTCAGTTTCACTACCTGTAAAATGTAGTTAATAAAAATATGTTTTCTAGAGCAATTGTGAGGCTTACATAATCCAACCTAAAATACAACCACTTAACTATGTCTGACCCATAGTAAATATTCAGCAAATGTTTATTATTATAAAATATTAATATATGCAGCTAAGGTTCCAGAGGTACAGAGACTCAGCATATATATTGCTTCCATAGGAACTTCCAATCTAGTGAGAAAGAAACATGAGTAAAAGGTTTTATGTATGCAGGGTGATAGGTGCCATAACAGAATTGGGAAAAGTGAGTGCATGTTGAGGAATGTATAAATGTTAATCCATTACAGGAAGACCCTGGGGGTATGAAGGAGGCAGGAGTGATAAGATACAGGTGTGAGTTTCAGGTTGACACAGATTGCAAAAACATGGAGACAGGAGGGATATGAGAGAGAGTATTATCAGTTTAGAGAACTACAAATATTTCAGTATATTGGGAAGGAAGGACATAGGGAGAAGATGGCCAGAGACAATGGCAGAAAAAATAAGCAGAAGTTAGGCCATGAAAAGCCATGTGTGTCATGCTAAGGAGTTTGCATCTATCCTATAAGCAGTGAAGAGCCACAAAGAATTAGAAGCAAAGAATTACATGAAGAGAATGAGCTTACATTTCAGAGCAGTCTCTCCAGCCAATGAAGACCAGGGCCCTTCAAACGATTTCTTATTATGTGCTACATCAGTGAAAATTGGGCACATATACCAACGCTTGCATATAAATTTATTTATTTATATGTTTCCTTTATCCACAAATGACTGTAAGAATATTTTACCAATGTATAACACATAAAAAAGGTTTAAAACAGTGATATATAATTAATCATAATTTTGATAAGTTATTTCATTATCAATTCAAAAACCTTCTGCAGCCACTTAAAATTATCATTAACATTTTAGTGAAAGAAAAATGATTCAATATTTTATTAATTCAAAAATATTATTTTAACACTTTGGGAGACAATAATTCAAAGTTCTGATTCAAAATTCATCTTATTTGGATATTAGCTACAATGACAGTCTTAGTTTGAAAAACACACCTCCATATCACACAAAGATACATGGAGGTAAGGCAGAAGCCCTCCTCGGCTGTGCTTACTGAATCCTGACACATTTTTTAATCCTAACCACCAATTTCATATTTGAGAATTCATCTTGTAAATTTTTATCTTCCTTAAAATCAGTCGATTGTACCGAAACACTAAAAATATGCATTTGCATATTTTTACAAAGTGTTCAGATTAAAAAGAAATGGATTTCTTTGGAAGATTTTCAGAACCAGTTGGAAAATTTTATTTCTAAAATATTTAAGTGAACAGAAATGAGAATGGTTACATGTGTCACAGATTGCTTCTAATCAAATATTTCATAACATGAATGTAAAATATGAATGAAAATATAAATGAAAAACTTCATATTCAGAGTATTCTCTCCACAGCAATTTCTTTCAAAAGTGTTAATTTCTTACTAATGATTAACATGTCACATTTAACATAAAAAAAATGTATTAAGTTTGATTACTTTTAAAAAATATCTCCTGGGTAATAAATTAATGACAAACACTTTTCATAGATGATCACCAATATGGGACATTTGTCTTTTTGTAATAGAAAACTGACTAATATATTTACATAAGGCAGGACTTAAGATTTGTTATAACAAATATAATGAACTTTGGTACAAAATATTTCCATGGTCATTTTTCATCTCATTAGGAAGGAATTATAAAGATTTAACTGTAAAGGTAGTAGCTATCACTCTGAAGAAAATGTAAACTATGTAGAAGAATATGCTAAATGCAATGTATTTTGTTGTTACTCTAGCTCAAAGAGCAAGAACAATAAAGCCCATGGCAGGTACTCCCAGATCCTAAATTGAACTGCAAGCCCACCTATAAAACACATGCTAAGAGAGTCAAAACTCACTCTGTAACCATTAGTTCCTTATCTACAATTAGACTATTTAATCCTTTTTTAAAGGCAGATAGAAAATAGGTCTATGGGAAGAACTGTCAGGGTTTCATGAGGATCTGTCCCCTACCAGAGGGCAAGATAAGCCAAGTGAAGAATATTTCAAGAGAACTGCCCAGCACTTTATGTGGGTCCCCTCACCTTTGAGAAACCCAGGAACTAGTAATGCTACATTAAAGATGCTCTGATGTTACAACAAGGAGAGTTGGCTAATATAGGGTGGTCTCCTCATCCTGAATCATCAAGGTAAAGGACACATGAATTTTCCATGGATCCTATCAGGCCCTCTTGAGAGAACAGTGTCCCTTCTGATGCACCAACTCAGGGGGTCAACAGGAGGTAGAACATCTCAGGGGAATAGCAGATGGGGTGAAAAAGACAGTGAAAGGAACTGAGAGATGGAAGACATTTAATATTGGGTGATTGCTTGAAGTTCTGATATTAGACAGGATTGGACATTTTGCTACCTGAGAGTACACAGAGAAGCTAAAGGATTTGCCCAAGATTTTCTCCTGGAGTAAGGAGAAACAAGCAACAGCAGATTTGCAGGGACACTCATGAAAAAGAAGTTGTTCACCCCAACATGCTAAAAAAAATTCAGAAAGCAACACAGTATGTCAATATTTTATGACTGATAAAATGTGTTTCTAGAAATTAAAACAGTCCTAGGCAAATAGTAACTACCCAATAAATGCTTATTATTTGATTGAGAACTATAAAACTTTTAATGATCTTTTCTTATCTATTTAGTACACTGCTGGCAGAATCTACATCTCCAGCTTTTATTGAATACACTGGATCACATAGCGTCTGTCCTTTATGGCTTATTTTCCATTGGAGAAAACTAGTTTCCTCAGCATAGACCAAATAATGAGGACCATAAAGCTTGCTCCTTTTAAAGCATTTATAGTAAAATAATTTAGTTCTCTGAGTTTGTACATTTCCTCCTACAGAACCAAGTTTTCTTTGGTAGGTTGTTCAACTAAATAATGTTGTAATGAATAATGAATAACAGCAATCTACTGCATACAAGTAGATTTTTCTCAGACAGTTGCATATGGTAGGAAAGTGTTTTCAGAAAGAGTAGGCCTGGGGAATATTCAAAATGTTCAATAATGCAAGAGCAGAAAGATTGAAACTTTCTTTTGATTCAATATTATTTGGAAGCTGGAATGGCTGGACAGAGAATGAATATGAACATTTAAAGGACTGGAAATTGTATTTAGATGGAATTATCCACAAGCATAAATTATAACTTAATCTTGTGCCTAAATTAAATGAAAATAACTCTCTTGCAAATCTCACTCTTCCTTCAGAATCTAGACTAAACTCCTATTTCTCTGAGATGCTGCCCCTTAGCTTGCAGTCCCCAAGTCATAATGGAGTCACCTTCTGAGCATCTTGAACCTGTACTTCATTTATGTCACACAGCTGGCACGAAATAGCCTCATATTGAAATGCTAGCTCCTGTTAATTTGCTAAGAGTTCTGTTCTCTAACTAGTTATTTTTTTTTTTTGGATATATTATGGCAGTAAAAGATTACATATACATTTCCCTCATTCTATAGAACCTAACATGGTACCATTTGAATAAGCATAAGGTTGATTTGTTCACTAGATTTTCTCCTAGATCTTTTTGTTAGTCGTTCTTTGAATGAGCACTTGGGATTGCATAGGGACAAAGATTAAGATACTGAAAAGGAGAAGGAAGAGGACTTTATTCATTCATGTATAAACAATGTGGTTGCAAGCTAGAGATGCCTCTGCTAGTCAACAGTCAAATGGCATCTTCCAGCAACTTTCTACATGTGCAACATGGTTAAAAAAAGTTGGAAAAGCTGATTAGTGACTACCTAAACATCACAACAAGGTTTCAGATGAAAAGGAGTAATTGATAGAAAACATTCTGACAGATGAAAATGAAGTATATAAGAAATACCTGTTTAAGTTCATCTTCAGTATATCTGAACTACTGACAAATATTACCTAACTTACACTCTATATAAAGAAGACAACAATTTTGCAATTATTGGACTAATACAGTTTAAAATTTTTAACATAGTGATTCAATTGTTGTCATATTGTTCCCAAACTAATTTGTCCTGTATCCATGGTTGATATATGGCTATATAATGCCCTATGCAATTCAGCAATAAATAACAACATGCATAGAAATGGACATACATATCTATGCATTATGCATATGTGCCATTCTTAAATCAGCCAATTGAATTTCATGTTGAGATGGCTGTTTGTTTTGCAAAGAAAAATCATAAGATGCATGTTAATTCTTTTACATTTTAGTTAATTAAGTATGATTCAAACAGCTTTAGACTATAAGCCTCCTAGGACAGAGTCCATATTTCTTTTGTAGATCTACAAAGGCCAGGTAGAGTGCTCATGACACAAAAGACTCTAATTGTTGCAGGCTGAATAGAGAGGAGGGCAATAATGGAGAAAGAGGAAACGTGTTGTTATTTTGAATTACTTTATGAAGACTCTGTATTCTTTCATTGCCTTACCTTGTGAAATCAATAGGAAAAAAAAAAAGAGGACTATTTTCTTAAAGCAAACAAAGAAACAGATGTGTTCAGCCTTCACATTTTTTTTAAATCTTTGACATCCTGCACTGAGTACAATTCTTTCTTCAGTGCGGAAAGAAACAGGTTATTTTAGTAATTAGCCATCTTTTGGTTCTTGTTTTCCTTTACCGATATTCTCTGAGTCACGAATGAGCAAATTACTAGAAACTAAACCAACAAAGAATAACAGACTGAAGTGAAAATATACTAATATTCCTTGACCTCACCTGGTGAGGCATATTGTCTTTTTAAATGATTGCTGTAGAAATAGAAGATCATTACTGCTTGAAAGCCTGAGAATACGCTTTAGAGATAAAGGTTATAGACATTTGGGGATCATAAAGTATGAGTATACTGTCTCATGCCTTAAGTGGCTGCATCCCTATCATTTGTATATGCAACTCTTTTTAAAATGTGAAGCTGCTCTTTAACAAAAGCAGTTCCTAAACACAACTTGAAACTATGATCTTACTATTCTGAGATTATTTCATGTTCTCTAAAAATACACACATTTCTATGTTGTGATTTTCTAAGTGTTTCTTATTCTCTTTTCATACAAAGAAAGTGGTTCCATTCCAGTCAAGGCTATGAATCAAATCTCTTACCACTGCAATTCAGTTATGCATGGATGCAAACTGCAAGGCCAATGGGTTCATTCACATTTGCTCAACATCGCAGGGCAAAAGAAAGCACAAGGGGTGAGGAAGTACATCCCAGGTCAATTGCCTGGGAAACACTAAGCTCTACCACTTACTAGCCGTGTGCCCTTGGTCAGAATACTTAGTCTCTCTGACCTCAGATTTCTCATCCGATAAGGCTGAGATAATACAGCCCACCTCATAAGATATTATCAGGGTCAAATGAGTAAATGCCAAAGTTCTTAGAAAAGTGTCAGGCAAATAGTAAGCACTTACCAACTCTTAATTATTATTATCATCACTGGCCATGTTCACTGCCAGCTTAGCTTTCTCAACTACACACCAAGTGACATTTGCCACAGCTACTCCTAACCCAAACAGATCTTTCTTGGGATTTCTAGAATCCTACTCATTCTCCTGTCCACTTGTGTAATTTAAAGTGCAATTTTGAGGCTAACGGCAGAATTATTCATGTAGTCCTAAGTTATCTTATGTATCAAAACAACAGAGCAGAAGAATAAGGAATTTTTAGGTAGTAGAATCCTAGAGTCATAGTGCCTAAATTGAAATTCCAGTTTTGCCATTTATTAGCCATATGGCCTTGCGAAAATTATATAAATGTTTCTGCATTCATTTCCTTATTTGTAAAATGAGTGTAATCATAGCTACCTCTCAGAATATTGCTGTAAAGAGAACAATAGTTATTTATGGAAAGGATTTAACACTGTAGTTTGGTGCCTAAAACAATGTAAATGATAAAAAATTGTAGATGGAGAGAAAAGGCAAATGAAAAATGCAAAATCTGCTATGAAACACAATGAATTCCCAGACTAGCAAATGCCCTGGGAGTTCTTCTTTTTCAAAACTGAATAAAAAACCAAGAGAAAAAATTTATTGTCACTTCCAGATCATGAACTTCTGTTCTGCGGTGGTTGTGGAACTTTGTGAAGCTACACAGGGACATGGCTGCCAACAACAGAAGCACAGAAGGAACTCAGTGGGAAGGGTCAGGGTGCCCTGACTCTCCAGTGGTCCCTTAGAATTACTTGCTGCAGATCTGAACTTGGAGGAAGGGCATGTCCTCAGTCAGAAATTCTCATGGAAGATCCTTCACTCAATCACCCATTTATTTTATACTATGCTTGATGCTGTAAGGAATGCCAAAAAATTAAAACTACAACCTAAGTCCTTAAAAGAAAATCTATAGAAAAACAAATGAACACCAGTTCCAGTGGGGCACAGTGGGAGCGTCATCTGGAATCTACTACTGCTTATCCTGGAAATCCAAATAATGAAAACCAGAAATTTTCAGTAAAGCTGGGGTTCAGGTAATACCCACAAAATACAAGTTGTGCACTGGCATTGCTCCAGTTGTATTTGACAAGCAAACCCTTGCTGGATGTCATGAGCATGCTCCAGGGAGTCTGGATAAGATCTAGTGAGAGCAGAGTTCAGAAAGCTCCAGCAAATGACATCTCCCTAAGGGAGAAGGTCCCTCCACGAGAGGGACTGCTGGGAGCAGAACTGAGGTCTCTCAGTGTACTGTCAGAGAGGGAAACAGGAAGAAAAGATTTGGAAAATGACTAAGGGGCCCAATGGGAGCAAATCTCTACAAGGATCTTCAAAAATGCCTTCTAAAAGTGCATGATTCTGATCATGGGCAAGAGCTGTATCTTGTGACAGTATGAAGCAAGGAAGCCCAAGGTTCTCATGAACCAGAAAGAGGTGTTATAGCTGATGAAAGCAAATGTTGGGCAGGTGGGCTCATTAGCATTTGCTCACTGTGACAGAACAAGGGCAAACATTTACTATGGGCTGGGCAATGTACTAAGCTCTTACATAGCTCATTTAATTCCAGCCATTCTAAGATGCATGTCCTTTTCTTATTCCCACTTGCTCATGAGGAAACTGAGGTACACACCTGCTCAAGATCGTCAGCTAATAAGGAACTGCCAATATTCAACCCAAGCAGTCTGATTTCAAAATCTGTGCTCTGATCCCCAAAGCAGCAGGGAGAGGAATGCTTGTGCATACATTAAAGAGAGAGTCCTTCCCTTTTTCTGTAGTAATAGAGGGGGGGTCTTGAAGTATTAACTCTCAAAGCTACCTGTTCACTCTTACACCACAGAATCCTTCTCCTGATAATCCAGAAACACAATATGTGTTTTAAGGAATTTGAACTCATAGTAATTTAAAACTTCTGCTTGGCAAAACAACAATAACAATAATAAAACAGTGTAAGCAAAGACATATGTCAAATGATTGGAAAAATGCGAACAATTCACATCACAGTCAAGGGTGTAATATTAATTATATTTAAACAGATTCTAGAAATCAATAGAGACCAGCAACCCAATAGAAATATGAGCAGAAGTCATTAACAGTTAGTTTTAAAAACAATATAAATTAAACATATATATAAAATGTGTCTAACCTCATTCATAATAAAAGAATGCAAATTAAAACTGTCCTGGCATACATTTTTACATATTGATTTTGCAAAACCAACATTTTGACAAGTTACTCCATTGGCAAGGCTATAGGAAAAGGGCACTTTCATGTATTGCTGGTGGGAGTGCCCTGCAGAGGGCAATTTTTTGACATATTTCACCAAATGACAAGTGCATTTAGCATTTGACCCAGTGGAAGGCAATTTTTTAGGCATATTTAACAAAGTGACAAATAAATTTATCATTTGATATGGCAATCCTTATTACAGAAATTTATCCTACAGATAAAACAGCACACATGACAACGTCCTCACCAGCCTATTCATTGCAATATTGGTTGTAATCACAAATGTTTGGAAATGGCCCAACTGTTCCTTAGTACAGAGCTAGCTAAATTAACCACTGCATATACACATAAACAAATATAAGCTACTGATTATCTCTAGAATGTGTGGGGATAGAAAATGAGGTAGAAGGGGAAAAGGTGAGATGAATGGTTCTCAATGCATCTCTCATTATATTAATTATTTTTTATTGTGTACTAGGATTTCTGTTTCTGTTTTGGTTTGAGTTTTGAGATTTTTGCTTTTATCATAACATTAACTTTTTGAAGAGTTCAGACCAGTTTTTTTAAACTATGAAAGTATATGACTTAAAAACTAAAATTTTAAATTAAAAATAAAGTGTATAACATAAAATATCTAAAGATTAGAAGAATTCTGTCTTGTTAAGAAAAGAGAAAAAGCTAAAGACTAATTCAAAAGTATAATAAATTAATCTAGTGCATTTCAGACTATATTTAAAAATTAAAAGATTCAGAAAATAAAATGTTATTGTATAGAGGGAGTGAACGAAAGATTTTTAAAAACCTGTCCCTTTGGAAACTGAATAAAATGTTGAATAGTTAGTACAATACTACTGGCTAAAATGGCAGCAGATTGACAAGGATATTTGGATTTTTTAGAAAAGACGGAGTCTGTGGACTGAAATTGGCACTTATTTCTCCCTGTGGTCACCAACATTCTCACCTCAAGCCTCTCTAACAGGTTTTTATCATGGCCACTGCAGAGGCTGCAAGGAACTGAGATACAAAACCCATCCTATCCCTCACAGCAACTCCCTCCTGGTTTTATTCACTCCCATGCTATCAGGAATAATTCTTCTCCTTTAGTCTGATAACAAGACATGAGAGACCCATCCCTTATAGTGCAGATTTGCAAATGCCAACTGTCCTCCTTCCATGTTGAAAAGAGTCCTGGGCTGGGTCTTAACAGTTTCAGACTAAAAAGTGTAACCTTTCTGCTGTGACCACTATCCTAAGAATGCAACAGGAAAGTCAATTAATATGAACATAAATGCTTTATGCACTTAGAAAGGAGAGATTTTGGAATATGAGCCTCATTAAATTCTCGTTATGAAGCAGTTTGAATTACCTTGTAGTTTTGAAGAGTTATTTTTTTTCAGAATTTTTTTGTGTCTTCCATTATTCTACATGCAATGGTTTTGTCGTTTTAAGTGCCCAGATTTACAACAAGCATTTAATTATTTTGACAGTATATAGCAAAATGTGCATCTCACATAAGGAAGACGCTTTGGTTTTACAAAACCCTTTCAGAACTGTCCAACGGAAAAATCTTAAATCTGCAAGTCTAGTTGGTAAATAATGCCAAGGCTGTTAGAAAATAAAAAGGATATGTAGAATTCAGTCATTCTTTTATACTTCCCATTAATAGTCAATGTGGTAACAAAATATAATGCTGTAAATCCTTCTGAGTTAAGCAAATAAAAAGGCCATAATAAAGGTCAATTTTACTGCCATCAATCTGCAGTGATGGGGCATTTGGTTGCCAAAGGAAGCAACAAACACAACCCAGAATTATAGTATCTGTGAAAAAATGTGCTTCTATGGCAAGAAGTGCCTCGAGAAGATTTACACTGAAACCCACACTCAGCTCTGCTCCAAAATCATAACGTGGATAATTTCAAATTGTTGTAACCCTGTGCAGGGCAGTGCAAAGACAAACACATTGTCGTACTGCAATGAAATAGATTCACTATATAAGAGATGGAGAAGTTATAATGGGTACTTGAAATATATGTAAAAGTAAAAAGGAGAAATGGTAGTTTTGTGAGCAATTAATGCTATCCATAATTACAATGTGCAAACAATAAAACCACTAGGGGACAATTGCACAATAATGAGATTTGGGGGCATTAATTCTTCTCTGAAATGGCAAGAATACAATTTTTATCAAAGCACTAACAGTAAAACAATAGCATAAAACAGAAAGATGGAGATTTCTATTTATTCTAGGATTTTTACATTGGAGGATTGAAAATTAAAACCTCAAAAAAGCGTTAAATACCTGAGTGATGGCATGAGCTCATCTGCCTCTCTTCTTTGCCCTCTTTTGTTTCATCTCTCAGTTTAAACTACACTCATAGACTGAATATCCTTATAATCTACTATAATTTATATTTACATGCAGACCCATTTGTAAACTAGAGAAAATTCAAAGTGGATATTTATTTGTACAACTAGCTTCTAGGCCAGTAGTGACAGTCACCATACCTAAATACTAGCCCATCAAGAAAAGAAAAATGCTACATGGAATTACAAATGACAACCAGGTAAGAGCATTGAAGGGACTTTTTCTCGAAAAGAACAGGTGACACCCTTAAATGACCTGCTTTTCTATTTATAGTTATTTTCTTCCTCACATAAAAAATGCATATTTAGTGAAAATATTTGGAAAATAAAAAAATCATTTTGATATAATTACCAAGAAATAAACATTGCAATATTTTATTATAATTATAGCTTCCTGAAATCCCCTTCTGTGAACATATACACATATAGAAACACATTTGGGATCATATTCCAAATATTGTTTTATAACTTGTAGTCATCACTTCATATTAGAAATATTTCTTACACAATCTCTAATAGCTGCAAAGTTTTCTATTAAATAGGTAAACCATAATTTATGTAATAAATCCCTTGTTTGCTCATTTAACAAATATATAGTGAGCATTTACCATGTGACATATCTTGTAGGTGCTAATGTTGCAAAGATGAATAAGGAATATTTTCTGACCTCAGGGAATAAAGTGATCACTATGATGCTTAATAATTTGAACCACACTCTCTGTGATTGATTGCTGATGCCAGAGGAGAGTGACTCTCACTTTAGAGAGTTCAGGAAAGGTTTCAGAGAGGAAGTAGTAATTGATATGGGTTTTGTAAGTGAATAAAAGTTAACAGAGCAATTGAGTGGGATGAGAATTTTGGATAGAGAGAAGAACATATGTAAAGTCATGGAGGCAGGAAGTGAATTATGAGGTTGCCACATGATGAAAACTAAGTCCTTCTCAACTTTTAATAACTGTTAATTGTAATATTTGCAGATGCCTGTAAAAGTGATTTGAGTGGGCTTTATCTAATCAGTGGAGCTCTCCCTTTCTTCCTCACATCTAACTTTAAAAATTTGGGTTTCATTTATGCTTCTGATTCCTCCAAAGTATGGTCAAACCATCTGTTTGATGTCAAAAAAGAGAAGAAAAAAAATTCTAGAAACAGGTGGATTCTAAACAATACTTTAAATGAATATTTCATATCAATTGAGAAGGCAGATATAATTTAGCAAACTGGTTTTTATTCTAAAATATGCTGGTTGTAATTATTACAAAGAAGGAAAGACAAACACTAAAAACATAATATTTGGTAGAAATGAAACAGATCCCAAATAAAAAAAATCATTTTGATATTATCACCAAGAAGCAAACACTGCAATATTTTAGTGTAATTATAGCTTTCTGGATTCCCTTTCTGTGCACATGTACACATATAGAAACATATTTATATATGTTCAAAGTTATTCAAATCATTGTTGACTCTTGACATTCAGACTATAGCACAACAGATAATAATGGCACCAAAAGGGCTCTTTGGGATTACGTGCAAAAAACTATTTTGAGACTCTTGAATCTGTACATCAAAGTTGTATGTAATATTTCTTTTCTCCATGTCTCTTTGGAGCTATTTGGATTTATCCTTTTTTGGTTACCTACTCCAAAGTTCACCCAACTTTTGTGTAATTACCAACAGCCAGTAATTTCAGTCTATTTCAAGATGTGACAACTTGACTTCTAGGGTTTCCTCTCAGCCACAGCAATACTGTTTGGCTCCCTGTAGAGTTGATGGCCTTCTTGCTTTTCTGTAAGCATTTAGTCCTTTAACTGGATGCTTCTGAAAACTTATGACAATATGCTTATTATAAAACAGGCCCCTAGACCAGAGCAGAACACTTTCATCAATGACATGATGGGTTTCATCAAGCAAGAAGTAAACACGGAGTTCCCACAAAAGGCACACGATGGTGCCAAAAGTAGTCTCCACTAACACCACTGTTCTGAGATCCGCACTGATCCATCTCTAGATGTTAAAGGAAACCGCACTTGCAATTTTCTACTAGATACAGAGCCAAGCAAATGCTCCCCATGAAGTGTCATGTGCCAGTCCCAACTGACAAAGAACTCTACCCCTTGTATCTGAGGGAATGTACCCTTAATGCAAAGCAGAAAGATTGCAATAACAGAACAACAAACTAGATGATGCTCCCCTCCGATAAGAGGCATCCAGTACTGCATTTGTCAATTTAATACAAATCATTTTAAGCTTTTAGTGCCTGATAAGGGAATTACATTTTACTTAGTTATTTCCATAGAAACTAAAGAGTTTGCAGAGATATTCCACAATTGATTTCATAATCACATCTTCCTAAATATTACTTTCAAAAAACAGCACTGGTTTTCAGAACTGGGAACTGGAAGCAGGAAGAGCCTGATGGAAAGAAATAAGTTATTTCAAATTGCTATAGTCTATTAATCAGCCAATACTTTAAAATTAAATCAATGTATTTATTATAAACCAGGTTCAAAAAAGAAATATGTCAATACATACGTTTACATAAACTGCCTCCAGATTCCCACATGTGGTAAACATGCCTAAATGTTTTTCAAGCTATAAAAGGAAACTGAAATAAATACCAGCTGTGCAGGTTTATCTAGGAACAGAATTAAAAAGTATGGAAGGAGGAAAAAAATTCACTGCTACATCATTAATGTAAAATGAGTGAAAAGGCTGTAGTGGGGGACAATGGGTTGTGGTGTTAAGAGGGTATGGAAAGAAACAATTCCTTGGTTGCATATTAGAAGCTTGTACTCTTCATTGTACAGACAGTTGACAGTAGAGTCTCATAAGGGCTGTATCAGTGAAAACGTCACTTCTGCTTTTCTGTTCTCTCTCTCCCCTCCACATCCGGCTCCTGATCTGTTTGCTCTCTCTGTTTTTCCTCCTTCTGTGTTTTTTCTTTTGTCTCCCTGTGTCTGCCTCAATCTCTCTGTGCCTGGATGAGAGGCTGTAAGTGTCTCTCTTGTGTCTGTTTCTATGCTTTTCTCTCTGTGTGTGCATCTGTGTTTGTCTATCTCTCTCTTGCTCTTTCTCTCTTTCTTTCTGTCTAAACAAGGTTCTATTTTCCCGCTCTTCTCTGTCTCTACCCCAGACTAGCTTTTCTGCTTCCAAATGCACAAAAGCAAACAAGGAAGCCCCAGACCTTTTTTATATTACTTCCCAGACAACAAAGGCTAATTAAATTGAGTCCAGGTTTCAGTTTCCCAAGAGAAACAATCTAATGGAACCAGGTTGAATGTGACACATACATTTAGTTCAAACAACTGAGGTCATGGAAGAGTACATACAGTCTCCTACTACAAGTATGGTCTTAGGGCCACATGGGAAGGACAAGGGCAGCTCTCAGATAAAGGGGACTGGGCCAGGAAATATCATTCAGGGAAGTAACCTGGCACATCATTCATGAGAATGTTCCCAATGAAGCTAGTTCAAAAGATGTTCCACCTAGCATTTAAGTATATGCCACTTACTTTGATACTTATTAGTTGTGTGACCTTCAGAAAGTTATTTTTCTCTCTAATTCTTAGTAATAAGAACTAC
Organism: Sapajus apella; assembly: GCF_009761245.1. Classification (NCBI taxonomy): domain Eukaryota; kingdom Metazoa; phylum Chordata; class Mammalia; order Primates; family Cebidae; genus Sapajus; species Sapajus apella. Next base: position 17,179,947 of record NW_022436990.1, read on the forward strand.
CTCACTGAAATGAAGATTGAATATGTGAATATAAGGTGACAATATTTACGACTAAGCTCAGTACGGTCAGTGCCCAATTAGGGTATTCCTGCATCTAAATATTGCCCCTTTGGGGGTTCTATCTAGTCTCTTAAAAGATTTTACGCTAGCTGAGTGGCCCCCACAGTAGCTAACCATGTGCCAGCACAGGGCAAATACTCAGAAAATCTCTATTGGTTAATCAACTAAGTAAATACGCTTAGGGACCTGAAAACTAAAACCACATGAATGTGTTACCTTTCTTTTCTAAGATGTAGAAGGGATTTTGATGGACAAAGGAACCTATGATCAGATATCTAAAGGGTAAGTAAAGGTATATAGTCTCAAAAAATGAGTCATGGTTTGGAATTTTTCTTTTGTTCTTAGGATGACAGATTTTGGGATGCATGTAGAGAAATAAATGTTGAAACAGGCACTATTGTTCACATCCATAATAATGCCATATGTCTTTGACCTGTGTTGACTGTAGTGGTCTTAAGACTTCTGCAACATGACTCCAAATCACAGAACAAAATATAAATTTTATAACAGCAAAGCACTTCTCTGTTTTATTCCCTGCCATATCTCTGGCACTTATCAAAATGCCATAACGTAACAGATGTTCAATATTTGCTTCTAAAATGAGTGGATTGATGAAATGAATGAACAAATCCTAACTTCATCCTCATTAGGGATGGCTTCATGAGCATGTCACCCTTGCAGTTGCATAGGGCTCCACACTTAGAAGGACTCCATGCTTGGATTAATGCTTTGTGGTCATCATCTTGACATTCTTAATCATTTTTGAACAAGGAGCCTCACATTTTCAGGTTGCCATGGCCCCAGCAATTATTTAACCAGTCTTGCTACCCAGGATATGTAACTAATACTGGTGAACTGGAGAATGCAGTTTCTCACACTGTCCAGCTGTAAGCCCAAGGAAATGACCCCAGAAATGGGGATGCTTATACTGAAACAACTGTGAGGCCATCATAGAGATGCAGTCTTGCTAGATCACGATGTTCCAGTCCTGCCACCCAGTGCTTTTTGAAGTTTCCTAGAAGCCTCTGCTTCACTATCCACATCTGGTCCTGGCTTTGACTCTGAAGGAGGTTATCACCATTATGGATGAATACCTTCTCAGCTTCAGCTACACTGCTTCTGATTTGCTTACTCAATTCCAGAGGCCACTGATGTCTCTTACCTACTTGATATGATTTGGATCTGTGTCCCCATGCAACTCTCATGCTGAAATGCAATCCCTAATGCCAGAGGTGGGAGGTGATTGGATCATTAGGGTGGTTTCCAATGGTTTAGTACCATCACCTAGTGCTGTTCTCATGATAGAGTTCTCACAAGACCTGGTTGTTTAAAAGTGTATAGCCCTTCCCTCACCTTTCTTCTGCTGTGGCCATGTAAGACATGCCTGCTACCCTTTCACTTTCTCTCATGATTGAATATTTTCCTGAAGCCTTCCCCGAAGCTGAGCAGATGCCAGCATCATGCTTCCTGTACAGCCTGCAGAACTGTGAGCAAATTAAATCTCCTTTCTTTATAAATTACCTAGTCCCGGGTATTTCTTTAGCAGTGTAAGAATGGACTAATACACCCCACTCCTCATACTGTAGCTTAATATTGTGGTTCCTTTATTAGCTGTTTTTTTAATTAGGGTTTATGAACTTTGCCATTTGTTTATAGGCACCATGCAGGTTTCAATTCAAGGCAAGCCAAATTACTTGTGATTTCAAGATATGTCATGTGAAAGCTTTGGCACATATTTTAAGGCTAAATGTTGGTGTATTAAGTCCCCAGTAGCATGAAGAGTTAATACAAAAATTTTTAAAGTTAATCTATAATTTATAGCATGCCTCTACTTGACATATTTTTCTTTTCAAATATCATTTTCATTATTTTTTATTCTAATAGAGTGGTGATCTTCAATTCAAGCACCCTGTCTCTGATTATATGTTCTCACTTTCAATGAAAATTTGCTCTTGTCACATAGGAATCCACTGTTATTAGATTCTATTGCAATAATTTATTAATATCATCTTAAATGATGACACATTGGACATAGAAAAATATTCTATACTGAAAAAATCATTTTGCTTCAGAACTTTTTAGTCTTTTAAAGTTATTTGGAAGCATTAGTAATTATTTCAGAAGATTTGTCACAGAAGAGAATGGGGCAAACATTTGAGACTAATAAAGACCATCAGTAACTCTGTGTTAACAATTCTGAATTTACTTACTACTTTCAATCTTTCTCTAGCCCTTCACATTTTAAATGTCCCTACTAAAATTATACAAAGTCCTCAAGGTATTAAAAAAATCAAGTTAATGAATGAGAATGGGATTTATCACTGTCCACTGAATTATGTAGAACAGATCTCCTTCAAATTCCCCTCAATTCTTAACTCTTTTAAGACCTTTTTAGTCTTTTTTGGCCCAGTATATGATTTCTGGAGAAGACAAGAGAAAGTGCAAATGTTTTTGGACACTCACTAACCATATATCCCCATTCTGCAGCACTGTCCTGCCATGGCTTGCTCACCTCTCCTGCCCTTTGTTCTTATAATTCATCCGTCTGGTATAGAAAAAGTACACCCTAACCTGAGCTTTGAGCTCCCCGCAGAGAGAATGTTAAGTTCAATTTTCTAAAACACTGCTAAGCTAAAAATAGCTTCAATTTACAGATAGAAGAACAAGTGCTGGATTAGGAAGAAACGTTGTGCATGTATGTCAGTGAGTCAGCATTCGATCTCACTCTTCAGTAAAAGCAAATGTAATACTATAGTCACTAATAGCTCCAAAACATATGAGTAAGCCATTGTTACACCAAGCCTTGGCATTACCTATTACTAGTAACTATTTAAGGACATACAAAACTTGTTACTATTACTAAATCATTCTGAAGACAGAAACACTAGGCAAGCTTGTGCCAGGACTGAGAATACACTGTGGTATAAAACCGGGATGATGCTTTATATTAATTCTCCTATCTACTGTAGTGTGGCTTTTCATTGCCTGTAGGACAAAATCCAGACCCTTCACCTGGTATCAAACTAAATATTCTGCCTAATTTTCCAATACATAATTTACGTCTTAGACATACTGAAGATGCCAGTTATTAAGTCTTTGACTCTTAGTTCCAAACCCACCCTTCTACTTACTCAGCTTTGCAATGCTGAGTCTGGAATTCTGCAAATAGCATTTCTGGATTACCAGTGTCTCCCTGTTAAATATCAGCCAATAGGGGGCACTGGATGGGGGCTTCAAAACTAGAGAAGGAGGAAAGAAATTACTTTTTCCTGTTTGTTTCCTGTGTGCTTCCTGATTACTTCCTATTTGCTTTCTGTTCCTGTACGCATCACCCTAGCAATGCTTCTTTGCCCCAGAAGTGGCATTATTTTTTCATAAAATTAGTTGAATTCTGATTGCAATTTTTCTACCACTTACAGAACCAGCCTCCCAGTGGGCATCTCAGAGATACCAGAATCAATGATTTTGCTCACTCCTTCCTCAGATACCTGAGTCTCAGCCCGACAGGTATCTTCTCCAGACTTCTAGGTTTTAATGCTTCCAGTTTCTTTCCATTGTTTATCTAGTCCTTATTCCTACAATTACTGTCTCTGTAATATGTTAGTGCTCATTTTTTTTTCTTTTTAGTTATCTAGTTAACAACTTTATGCCTAGTTAAAAATCTTTAAAGTTCAGACAGATACACTGAAGGAGTAGCCAGGCTTAAGCTACTCTGACACTTGATGTTTTTGTACACTCTCCTGGAATGCTGTCACTGTTCTCTGGAGATGTATGCTTAAATATTCTCGAATACCCATCTTAAATATTACCCCTTCTATAATGCTTTTCTTGACCTCCTCAAGTGAAAGCATTCCCTTAGGATTAGTACAGTTTCAATTGGTACATCCTGCTCTATGCCACTTCATATTATAATTATTTATTTACATATTTTTATGTTCTCCTAGGCTGTGAGCTCCACAGAAACATGACCTATGCCTTATTCATTTCTGTATTTATTCTATCTACTATATTCTCTAGCATATAAGATTATCATAAATGTTCATTTAATTTATTTGTTTTGTATTAATGAACTACAAGTTTCTTTGAGCAGTTTTAGAGATGGCCTTCAGTTCCAGTGTATAAGCCTTTTGCTCATGCTGTATGATGTAATGAGGGGTACTTATAAAGATGTCAACTCAAAAGGAATCCCTCCACTAGCCAGCCAACTTTATCTCAAATTTCATTTTTAGAAAGTATATATCATGGTATTTTATATATAATAAGCAGGAAATAAACGTTAGCTTTGATTTTTTAAAATTCTATTGCTCAGTAAGTAAAAATAGCTCTCTATTTACCCCTGACTGAAACATGAAGTCCTCAATGGGATATTCAAGACTCTTAAAAATATAGCCCAAATTATTTTCTTTCCCACTGATTCATATTTTGGACCTCCAACCAGGAGTTGGGCAAATAAGCCTACTCCACAGGGTAGGCTATACTGCCACTATTTTTATAAATAAAGTTTTATTAGAATGCAGCTGTACTCACTCGTTTATGTGAGTTAGCTTCAAATGTGCCCTTCTATACAACTGTCTGTGTTTGCTACTAATATGTACACTATTATTTATATACACTGTCTATGACTGTTTTCATACTATACAAGTAGAGCTTAGTAGTTATGAAAGAGATCATATGCTCCACAAATTCTAAAATATTTGCTATCTGGGCCTTTATTAAAAAATGTTTGTTGACCTCTGCTCTAGACTATTGTCAAACCAAAATTACAACCCAACTGCCCACATATGATTCACACCACTTTTGCCATTTCTAATGTTCCCCCATTTTTGCCTATCACATCCTATTAGTCCTTGAAATATCTCTGACCTGCCCAACTAAAAGGCATGATTCTCTCCTTTCAATTCTAGGTTGATTTTTTAATTGCTCTCATAGCATTTATATTTTACTTTGAATTATTATTTTGTATGTAGACTCATCATATACCTCCTTATTATAGACTATTAGAAATTATGCTGTAGAATTTACATATATTTCTATCTCTTACAGGCCTGGAAACCAAATAAATATTTTGTTAATAAAAAATATATTTTATATAAATAAATATAATACTACAAATAAAATAATAAACTTAAATATTTGGCAAATGGAATCAAATAGAAGTAAACTGTATACTAGCAGTTTGCCTGTGCTCTTCTCTCAGCAGCCTGAGACCCTGGACGATCACACACCACATCACAATCTAGCTAGTAGGTCAACACAGTGGCTAGTTTCTTCCTTTGAACTTAACAATGCTGCTCAATCAAAAGAAATAATTATTGATTCGATGGTGGTTAAAATCTTATCAAGTTACCTAAAATAATAAGCCAAATTATATTTAAAACTGTATTTAGGGGGTTATGAGAGACTGTGACAGCTTTTGAGATTAAGGGGTAAAGTATTATAAGCCTTAGGATCTGCATGTGGCATTAGCCAGTGATTTGAGCTAATGAAGCTATTAGGTGATTCACCTTAAATTTCCTACAAAGTCGTTAGCCACAGAATTATTTTCTAAAAATCGTTCTGATGGTTATTATCAAACAAATAGAAGGAGGCTGAAATTAGAGCAAATTCACTCTTCTATAATTAAACACTATCTTGGTCTTTGTCATTATTATATTCTGCTTTTATATCTAAGATAAATTATGAAACTATAAAGGCATGTAATTTGATATGTTTGATTACATAAATATAATTGAAATAGGAGTTCAGAAGTGATGCATTATTTTGACTTAACAAAATGAGAATTAATGATACTCACTCTGCTTAACTTACCTTTATCACTTAAGAATCTTTTTAAAAAATTTTTAAAACAGTAACTCCTATAGAAATGCTTCTTAATTAACCAAAGGCTTCTATTTAAGAAAGAAAAACTTCTCTTCATTAATTTCACTGGATCTAGTAACATTTCATCTCAAGTTATGTATTAATGAATCATAGGCAAGACATCTGGTATATGACTCCCATCTAATCAAAGAAGCCCAAGGTTCAAAGCGTAGTCCTCTAAAAGGAATACATGTGAAAAAACTGGCTCTACTCTAGGTGCTTTTTTTCTCTTTATTTTATCATGTCCTAATACCTTGAGTGATGTTAATCATATTATAGGCCCATCAATATTACTTGCACTGTTATTTTAACTTGGCAGGTCATCTCACCCAACAGCAATGATTGAGCATCTACATGAAAAATGAGGTGGTTTCAAGAACCCTGGGTTTTATTCTATTCTTCGTATATGCAGTTCCAGTTCTCTATAAAAAAAAGTTGTTAGTCAAAAGGAAACACGCCTAGCTATCAAATTCATAAGATATAGAGTGCAGCAACCTGATCATCTAAACATGGACTATGACCCTTCAAGCAAAACAGTGTTATATACAGTAATTTTAGACAGTTGATTTACATGAAAAATGAAAAACAAAACCTTGGGATAGCAACAATACTTTAGTCTGACCTGTATAGCAGCTCTGCATGAGTAAATACACAGATTTATATTTGAAAAGATACAAGAAAGGTCCTTCAAATAACAACTTACTTTATCAGAAGGTCAGTGTTATTGACTCAGTATAATTTTGGTATTTTAGTGCTTTATGGAAGCAAGCCACATACTCATAGAGTGATAACATTGTAAAGACTTTAGATATCAAATATACTAGTGCTCTCCAGTTTGAGGAAATGGATCAGGAAAATGAAGACCAAAGAGTTGCAGTGCCTTGTTCAGAAATTTCACAGCTAGCTAACAGTAATGGATATATGTATTATCATGCACATCTCCTTAGAATCTATTACCTAGTCCTCTAAGTTGGGTTAGTTATGTGAGAACACAAATATCACATATCCACTGTGCATACACTGTGTTAATGCTAAAGTAAATCTATCATCCTCAAAGAAGATAATATAATCAAATAGAATTAGTAGAAGAAGAAGAAAATAAAGACAAAATTGGTTAGAAGTGTGGAACAAGCAACAGTAATCCTACAATCAACAGCCTGTAGGCTTCCCTGCCCATGAGCAGAGGCTCGGGTCCCCCTTCCATTTGACTGACTCCTAAAGCTATTATATATTTGCCCATTCAAAACAAGCCAATTGTTGATCTTGTCCCCAAAGAATAGATAAATATTTATGTGTTTAAATTCCTGTACAATGTATCTACCATGAGATGAGACATAAGTTCTCAGGATCTCATCTTTCATTATTTGAAGATTTTCATCAAAATTGCACAGCTCTCATTGATGGTGGGCAAGAGAAAAACAAAAAGGAGGAGGAATACAAGAAAACATTTGACCTAAATAAGAGATGTTGGGAGCAATTTGGGCAAATTTCTTGATATAAATTTCACAATGTATTTTGTGTTTTGTTTTTATCTTGCTAAATATTAATCTTAATAATATCATTTACCCAGCTGTTTCATTTAATGTTTGCTTCTTCCTAATATATTCCTTATTATTGCAAATATTTTTTAAAATATACGTGTAAGAGATGATGTCATTGTGCTAGAACGTTGTCATTAGATAGTAGTTCCCTGTTGCTAGATAAATGCCAAGGTAAAACTAGACATTTATTGAAATTAAATGTCGAGGTAAATTGAGGAACATTGATCATAAGAAAATGTTCTAATACAGTGGCTTAATTTCTATTGCACCAAATGTTGCATATTGATATAATAATTTTTATCTAATAGATCTTGGTATGGTAGAGTTAAATAATCTTACAGTACAATAGAGGAACTGTAGTCTGATCATTGAAGAGAACCAAACTTGGCATAATATGTAGCCAATCCAACAGCTGTTCATAGATAATAAGTCTATTTCCTGCTCCACCAAATTATGTGTATCAAATAACTTCTCACTGGCACAGGCTAGTTGTATGCCAACTGTAAATAAAGGTTGGCTATTTGGTTTGATGTTTTTCCTTCTAAAGTTTTCTGTACTGTATTTTAGAAATATCTTGGCATATTTACACACACACATACACGTATACACATACACACATGCAAACACACGTACACACACAAATATATATAAAATTTAACAAAGGAGATGGCTAAACTCTTTTGTTTATCCTTACAAATAACTAAATGTGCCAGAACAAGAGTGTAGAAACAAAAATGTAGTCCAGATTTTGAAAATGCAATGTATTGACCTTTCAAAAATTGGCTCCAAAAATACACATTTGTTATTTTGCAAACACATCCAAATTTCAGTGAGTACAGCTTACTGAGAAAATTCTGTTCTAGGAGGTTCAACTTAGCATGGTGGGCCATTTAAGTTGGCCAAAGTGAAACCACAAGGGAGATCCAAAAACAAGAGCCTTTCTTAAAACTGAGAAAAAGTATGATTCACTGAAAAGAATTCCTTCGTGTATTGGAACTATGAGGAAGACAGAGAAAGGTCATTTTACTGGGGACCAGTTTTGTTTAAAGAGAAAAAGAAGAAACTAAACCAAATTAATTACCCAAACTTCTTCAGCATTCATAAGTCTAGAAATACACTTTGAAGTTTTATATTCTATATCTAAAGAAACTTCTCTCAAACTTCCAAGTTCTGAAAGTCAAAGACAGTAAAAGGAACAGAGTTCACCTGAAGAAATATATCATGTTATTGAAGAGAATAAAGATAATGGAGAGTATGAAAATGTGTATAAAAGCAGTTTCACTTAACTTTTCTAGTTACAGGGAGGAAAGTAATAAACTGAAAGGCAGAGGTGTCATAATTGTGTGTATGTGCACACACACATGCACAACATGAAGGAGAGAAAGAGGTATACTTTTTAATCAAAATTTTAAGTTGTGTAGATTTTACATACATAATCTTACTCCATAATAATGAGTGCTGGGAAAAATATATCCTTCTTCAATGAGTTTTAGATGTATGAGTGTGTGTGTGTATGTACATGTGTGTGTATTTGTGTGTGTGTTGTAAATCTATACCATATTCACTGCCAAAAGAACATATTTAAGAAGTCACAAACATCAGCTACCATTTTCTCTGATTGTAAATGGAGTTAGATTTCCAATTGCAACCTGGTATCTTGTACAATGCCCTAAAGTAATACAGGTGAAGGCACCTAATATATTAACTAGCTGAAAGAGTTGTTAAATCACCTTGGGAAAGTTATTTGATCTTTTTAATTATTCATTTTTATATCTGGATAATAAGAGGTGGATAATAACAGCAACTATTTTGTAGGACTGCTATAAGAATGAATAAAATAATTTATGAAAAATATCTGGCACAGTTTTGGTTTCAGCCTACAGTAATTAGTTGGTTAATGTCTATTTCCATTAATATGCAGCAATATATTGAAGAACTTAGAAATGGCCAGTAATTGGGAAGAAATAGCAACCTTGGGATAGTACCTGACAGGTCTGAAGAAGAAATCTGTTAGACAATGAGGTGTCATCTAGTTCACCCAATACCATACTAGAAGGGCAGAGGTTAGCCTCCTCCCATTTGCTTGGGAGGTAAAGGCTGGCTTTAGAGGTCTTGCCAACTGGCTGTTGGTCCCAGCCTTGGGGACCTGCTGTGTAGTTAAGCATGATTGTCAATCTCATAATTTTGTATAGTGGGCTAGTTGCAGTGGCTCATGTCTGTAATCCCAGTACTTTGGGAGGCCCTCACTGGGAGGATTGCTTGAGCCCAGGAGTTCAGGAAGAGCCTGAGCAACATGGCAAGACCCCATCTCTACAAGAAATAAAGAATTACCTAGGCATGGTGGTGTGATCTGTAGTCCCAGCAACTTAGGAAGTTAAGGTGGGAGGATCACTTGAGCCTGGAAAGTCAAGGCTGCAGTAAGCTATGATCACACCACTGCACTTCAGCCTAGGTGACAGAGTAAGACCTTGTCTCAAAAACAAATAAATAATTCGGGTATATAAAGACACATGCACAAGTTTGTTTATTGCAGCACTGTTCATAATAGCAAAGACTTGGAACCAACCCAAATGCCCATCAATGATAGACTAGATAAAGAAAATGTGGCACATATACACCATGGAATACTATGCAGCCATAAAAAAGGATGATTTAATGTCCTTTGGAGAGACGTGGATAAAACTGGAAACCGTCATTCTCAGCAAACTGACACAAGAACAGAAAACCAAACACCACATGTTCTTACTCATAAGTGGGTGTTAAACAATGAGAACACACAGACACAGGAAAGGGAACATCACACACTGGGGCCTGGGGGGTAGGGTGCTGGGGAAGTAATAGCAGGGGGTGGGGGTGTTGGGGAGGGATAACATTAGGAGAAATACTTAATGTAGATGACAGTGTGATGGCTGCAGCAAATCACTACTATGGCACATGTATACCTATGTAACAAACCTTCATGATCTGCACATGTACCCCAGAACTTAAAGTAAAATAAATAAATACATGAATACATAAAAATAAATTCAATAAAATAACTTTGTACAGTGACAATAAAGCTCTAACATACTTACTTATTTTTCTCTCTTTCCTTCCCATTTATATTGAAACAGAAAGGGGAATCTTTTCAAAGTAAACTTTTCTGTCAGGCGCAGTGGCTCATGCCTATAATCCCAGCACATTAGGAGGCCGAGGCGAGTGAATCTTTTCTAAATAAACTAAAACAAAGAAAAGCAAACTTTTCCTCTAGGTTTCTAGTTGTTTTCATCTTTTGTCATAGGCTGCTGAGAAGCAAGGTTTTGCTGTTGCTCTTGGGTTGTTTTTTTCCTCTTCATGATTTTGTAGGACTACTGAGTAATAATAAGAGAACTTGTACTACCTTCATGTCTGCCAGCCTAGGTCTGCACAGCCTATAAATCATCATGTATTATTTTAATTATGCTTTTGAAAGGAGGCTGTCAGAGAGCAAATTTTTCTAAATTCTTCCCACATAAGAATTCATAAGTTACCCTAGATACTGAATATATTTATATATCTGAATCCAAGGACCTAAGCATTTAGAAGACAAGTAAAAGGATCAATTATCTATACATAAAGACAATTGATTGTATTTTTAGTTTGTGGTCTAGATATTCAAGAAACATTGTAGTTACAAACAAAAAAAATAAAAATAAGACAGCAGGTACATGAGTGCGCTTGAACCTTGAATCAAATTAATATGGCACCCTTTTAACATTTACCTAAAGTGTGGTTTCTCAACTTTAGTTAATATTAGAACCACCAGGAACTTTTTTTCCATATTTGAAAACCAGTGTCCAGAGGGATCTTCCTAGAGTTGGCCTTCATTTTAGACATCTAGCAATTACAACCATAGGTGGAAGTTCACACTTGTACCAACCAGTCTCCAGTGGCTTGTATACGAATAATTGTAATCTAATAACAGGAACAAAAGTTTGATAAAGCCATGGCTGTCTGTTTTGGTTTTGATCCTGTGTGATAATTCTGGTAGTTTTCTGTTGAGAACAGAAGGGCAATGAAAATAATAATAAAAACTATCCATTGGCAAATAGGTGTAACACCTGCCACACAGATTAACCCTGTTCTTTATTAAAATCACTCCATTTATCATAGTTAGTATACAAAGGTTACGATGTAAATCTCATACTGTGTTACATAAAGTTTGATACCACAGGATTCTCAAAATTTCTTCAGGAGGGTTCTCGTTGTAAATATTCTAGCTTAATGGTTTTCTGTTTTTGGTTTGGCCTTACCACAAATAATAGTCATTATTATAACTATACAGTTTTAATTGATCACAGAGATTTTTTTCTTCAATGGATAACACTTCAGTTTTACTGGTTTTGAGCTAGCCTGTGGATATTATGAAATACAGTACAGAGATGAATAAATTGCTCTAGTTTAGTAATCAAGGTGAGCAATATAATAAATAAGTCAGGTTTTATATTGTTTTCCTTTAAATTATTCATCTTTTTTTCTTAAGTATCCCAAATGCTGTGGTAGCAATGGGTAGAATTTGAATCTCATACTAAGTTAGCCCTCTCACAAGCTTGGTATCAATTTATTTTTAGAGCCCAGTCCTCTCTATTGCTTTTGTGAGAGCACACAGGTTATGGTAGGTTCATTGCCAAAATGGCTCTGATTCTCCTCCCATCAGGAGGTGAAGTCTATTTTTCTATCCCTTGAGTCTGGGCTGGATTATGACTTGCTCTAGTGAATACGATGTGACAGAAGAGTGTGCAATTTCTGAACCTGCACATTTTTTTTATCCTTTTGAAACCGAGTCTTGCTCTGTCACCTAGGCTGGAGTGACTGGTGCAATCTCAGGACCTGCACTTTTAAGAGGCCTTGCATGCATCTGTTTTCTTCCTTTCTAGGAAGCCAGCTACTACAAGAAACAAAGCCTGGACAAGTTGGCTGGAGTATATAAGACCATGTGGAAGAAAAATCAGCTGTCCTATCCTAGAGTTGCCTTCAGCCAGCTGACTTGTATCTAACTACAGATGCACAGAAGAGCCCGGCAAGATTCAATTCATGAAATCTAGCTAAGACCAAAGAGCCACCCAGCATACCTGCATATTCATAACATAAATAAATGCTTATTTTTAAAGCCACCTGATTGTTGTTAATTGCTACACAGTAATGTGGCAATGAACTACTGCTATATAGACCATCTGATGTGGAAATATACAAAATATAAAACAAAGGCTTTTCCAAGGCACAAAGTACAATATTTACTGGTGTACAGTTTCCATACATTTCCTGACTCTCCAGAAAGAGGCCTGTTTACCGTGGCCATTCTCAATTATATACTTCCACAATTATAAACAAAACTAAATTACATGTGAATTATAGTACCCCACAGGGATATAGTCATAACAGCTAAGGCCAGTCATGAAAAAAAAAAAAAAAAAAAACTACCTTGATATATAAGGTAGTCTCCACTGCAATTCAGATTAGCTGAAAAAGCAGTGCTGTTTTTATCATGCTGCACTTTTACATGTGTGCTATGCTACAAATTTCCTTGTTTATATTTCCTTCATCTAATTGGTAAAAGCCAAGCACCTTCAAAGAATAAAGTAGATTACTTAGCTCCTGATACCACATTTTGTTACTAGAACACTCTGACCCTGATATTCTGAACTGTTTCATACCCCACCAAATACAACTGTCGCTAAAATGGTTTGAGGGTGGGACAAAAAGGTTGATTATCTAAGAAACCTGAAATAGATAGTATTGAATTCACTTTGCCATTTTTCCAGAGCATGGGATTCCTAAACCTAACCACTGAGCTGTGGCATGAACTTAATTAAACCCCTATAAAATACTAGTTATAGAAGGAAAAATAAATGATTATTACAGATTTTTGGATGGGGCAGGGCTTCCTCAAATGGCTTTCTCCTTTGGAGTTATTTGCTCAACTCATCATTTTTGAGTATATACAAAGGATCTGTCTTGCAAAGTGATGAATGCTGGAAGACATTTTTAAGATAAATTTATCAGTAGTCCATTTCAGAAAGACATTTTTAAAAGAAATTTATCAGTAGTCCATTGCAGTTGATTCTAACTGCAATCAGGCTCACTGGATTTTCACCTAACAACTGCATAGCTCTTATGTGTGATTATAGCAGGTTTAGAGCACCACTATGTGGTCTGTTGGTGAGTAGGTGAAAATGTGTATGTATTTTTATGTGTGTGTGTGTGTGTGTGTGTGTGTGTGTATAAAAGAAAATGTGATGTTGCACTTATTTTTTTTAAAAAGATTATTTCTTCATAAGACTATGAAATGCAAATAACTCTTAAAAAGAGTAAATGAAAACTTTGCATTTAATTGTGCAAAAACAAAAATAATTTGGTAGCTAATTTTAACAGATGGAAAAACACCCAGGCCATTTTTTCCAAGGGATTCTATCTTAATGCATTTTGCTATTGTGTTTCATCTGCATGTGGTACATTACATTTAATGGAAATCACACAGTCCAATTATCTCTCCTAGGGGAAGAGGAGAAAGGAAAAAGAGGTAGGGGAATCTACTGAAAGCATAGGGAGATGCCTTTGGCAACTTAACAGGGCAAGAACAGACAGACTCTGCTTTTCAGCCATTCAGATAAATCCCTCACACTTGGTGATTCTACAAATAGGAACCCCCAGAAGGGGCATAGCTTGTTCTCACTAGAATTGTGACCAAGAACCTGCCTGCTCCTAAACGGGGTTCTGTAGAGAGTGCAACTTTGCTGTAAATAGAACTGCAAATGTGACTTCCTTTCTAGCAGCTGCATATATTGGGGGACACAATTGAGCCCATTCACTCTTAGCACTCAATCCAGAAGACCAATTATAGAGCTCATTTCTGCTGAAAGATGCTTCTAGTTGCCTAAAAGTATAATTCAGCTCTGACAAGTTTCATCATAAATGGCAAATGATGTTACAGTGGCTTCAATTAGGATTAGGAGAATAGTCTGGACTCCTCATGTGACAGGAGCTTAAGCTGTACTGGCCAATGTAGTAGCCACTAGCCACATGCAGCTATTGAAATTTTAATTAATTAAAATACATTTAAATTAAAATGTAGTTCTCAGTCACACAGGCCATATTCAAATGCTCAACAGACACCTATGAATAGTGGCTACTGTACTGTGCAGCCCAGATAGAGAACACTCTCATTATGCCAGAGACTTCTGTTGCACAGTACTGATGTTTAGCAATATGTGAGCTTCTGCCTGCATTTCTTATGTATTAAATCAGGATACTGAGTGACAGTCTGGGTTTCAGCATTTCCTTTGTGCTTTTTCCTCTCCTCCTACTGATTATGTGGGATCAAAATAATTCTGGTTATTTGTACCTACTTACCCTATATCATGGAGGGATCCCATGTTCCATGATAGATGGTAAGGACAGATCTCTCCAGTGCTTGTGAAAACGGCGGGTCACATGGAAAAGATGGAGATGGCTTCCAGGACAAAGGGCAAAGACTGAAGCAGTGAGCTGATATATCCCATCTCTACCCTCTCCTCCCTTTTAATCATAAAAATGGGTGTTTATGCTATGTTTAGAGAGGGCTGAAATTCCAAGAAAAAATGTAACTGCTATGGCTGAGAATAAAGATTTCCCGATGTCTACAAAAGGTTTGGTTAAAAATGCATCTTTGAGACAGACAAATGTTATCTTTTCAAAGGGACCTACCTTATTTAAAATTGCAAATTTTCCCTAACTCCTTCCCTAATACTTTCAAGTCTATGTTGTTTATCTCTCCTCCAGTTATAATGTAAGATCAAGGACACACAGATTTTTGTCTTCTTAGCCTTCTGATTTATCCAAACAGGAAAATATCTTCATGTGTTAGGCTCTTAATAAATATTTGTTAAATGAATAAAATGCATTCCTTCTCTCCAGTGTAGTTCTCTGTCTGCACAAGGATTAATAAAATCTCCCAAGTTATTTACAGCTAGGCTAGAGTTGGCTGGCTACTACATTACCCCAAGTTCCCAAAGAAGCACAGCTATTAACATTGACTACCTGATTCATGTATCATACCAGTTACTTTGAGACTGTTACTCAGTGTCTCCTCCTGTCCTTCTCTAATTTATCTTGTTGATCTTACTTATAATATAACACTGTTTCTTTCTCCTTGAACTTCTGCATACCCAGCCTATTACTTCACAAATCTAGCCTTCATAATGCTTCAAGAGTCATCAAGTGTCTATGAAGGGACTCCACAAATCCTCTGTCTGTGATAGGCATGCAAAGCCCTCCATGGTTTGCACCAACAACTACCTTCTGAGCCCTCTAAGCTTCTTGTTAATAGGTGCATTATCAATTATGATCCTCTTGATTGCAAGGGACAGGAAACTTTTGGCTAGCAGTCCAAAGGGACTTCATTGGCACAGAATGCCTCAGAATAGATTGAACAGTCCAGCTGTCTGAGGATCATGAGTTCAGTCTAGACTCATAAACAACTGAAGCCAGGGGTTTAGCAACCTCTAAGATTCTGTTTCTCATCTTTGCTCCTCTTTGTGTATCAAGTTTACTCTCTGTCACTGCAGATGATCTCTCTCCACATAATGAAAACCTTAACACCATTAATTCCCAAACCTTCATTCCCAGAAATGGGAGACAAGAGGCTCTCTCATATCCTGATTCAAATTCTCAGGTTGCAGAATCATTGATCTAGCCTGGGATAGGTTTTCCTAAGAGGCAGGGTCACACTATAGTAACATGCAAGCTCTGGTGTTAAAGATGAAGATTGAAGGGAAGGGAATGATTTTCAAACAGGTACTGGATAAACTTTACCAAGTGTCTACTATAGAAACCAGACTTTTTCATTTTTTAAAAAATATTTTCCAGCATATTATCTCATACTTTTAGATGCTCAATAAGTATTTGTGATAAATAAGATTATTTTGACAGGTGAATGAAATAGAAAACATGAGAGGCTCTGACGTATCCATATCATTATATATTAGTAAAGTGTTTTAGCTGAGCTTCTTACTACTAAGACTCAGGGAATGAAAGTTATTCTTTGTTTTCAGAACTCAGCTACTGCCTTATAAATATTGCAAGATTAAAATAAGAAGCTATCTTGGAAATAGTAATAAATAATTATTATTTTTTGCTCTGCTAAGAGTCCACACACATTTTAATATAGTGGAATATGTCAGAATATATAAATCTGAATCCTGACTCTACCATTTTTAACTATGTGGCTTTGGCAAATTATCTAACTCTTCTCTACCTCAATTACTGCAACTATAAAATAGACACTAAAATAATGCCCATCAATGTATAACATTTGTGAAGCACTTAGCATGATACCTGAGCTACATTAAGGCAATGTTTTTAACTTTTCCCTTACCAGGGATATTTGGCAATGTCTAGAGATGGCTTTGGTTGTCTCAAATGAATGGAGTGGGGAGTTCTTACAGATAATGATAGAGGTCAGAAATACTACTATATTAGTCCATTTTCATACTATTATAAAGAATTGCCCAAGACTGGGTAATTTCTAAAGGAAAGAGGTTTAATTGACTCACAGTTCAGCATGGCTTGCAAGGCCTCGGGAAACTTACAATCATGGCTGAAGGCAAGGGGGAAGCAAGGCACCTTCACAAGGTGGCAGGAAGGAGAAGTGCTGAATGAAGCAGGGAGAGCTCCTTATAAAACCATCAGATCTCATGAGAAGTCGCTATCATGAGAACAGCATGGGGAAAACTGCCCCCATGATTCAATTACCTCCACCAGGTCTCTCCCTTTTCAGCTGGGGATTATGGGGATTACAATTCAAAATGAGATTTGGGTGGGGACACAAAGCCTCACCATATCCACTACTAAATGAAATATTGCCATGCACATGATAGCTTCTCCATCCCCACCAAAAGCAAACAAAATATTAAATTATTTAATTAAATTATTAAGTACTTATTATTAAATTATTAAATCCTAAATAGCAATAGTGCTAAGGCTGAGCAATCCTGTATTAAAGGATCAGTAAATGTGAGTTACTATTATAATGAGAAATGACAATTATAACAGCAAACTTGAACAACACTGATAATGTAACAGGCACTATTCTAATCACTATATACATTAAACAAGTTTATTTTTCACAAAAAGCAAAAATTGAACAACAACAACAAAAAAAAAAACAAAACTATGAAGTCAGTACTATTTTGTATCTCTACCTTGCAAACATGAGGAGTATAGGTACAATGACAAGGATTCAGTCTCTAGTTCTCCCGGGAGGCTAACGGAAACCCACTTGTTAAGTTACAGTGAGCCTCATGGAAAATTATTCTTGCAGGGAGATATGTTTTTATTATAAGAAGCTTATACAGATTTTGAATGCTGTTTCCTTCTTTCCTCTACATACTTTTACTCTCCAATTCACATTTTAAGAATGTTAGAATTTTCTTGTTTGTTTTTAATCAGACATTCAAATCCAATAGTTTCCCTTCCTCTTCACTTTCCCTGCCCCTCCCCTGATTATTAGAGGTTACTTTGGAAGGATTACAGCAAATAACTGATATGAAAAGAGATTTGAGTATTTATTCTAAAGCTTAAGTTGGCTTTCCCGCACTTTGATGTGTAAGCCTCTTTCTGAATTTTCTCCAAGTGAATTGAGTAACACTGTAAAAGTTCCTTCCAAAACAAAGGTTTACAAGATGGCGACAGAATGTTGAACATCTGTCCTTTGGGGACGTTAGAAATGAAATGGCTTCTTTCTTGGATTAATGCAGTTGTTTGAAAACTGGTTAGTTATTGAGCCTTTAGCTTATTTTTTAAAAATGTCATTTTGCTTAGCAACAATACTCTGCAGGCACCATATTTTTAGGTAGGGGTGTGTGTGTGTGTGTGTGTGTGTGTGTGTGTGTGTGTGTTAACTGAGGCTGAGAGAAGCTGAATTAAATGTAATCAAATAGTCGTTCTTGGGACCTAGTGTGATGAAAAATTGAGGCATTCAGCCAAATCCTTAATCTTCCATAGAAAAATACCTCCTACTTTTCAGGCAATGTGGATAACCTTAAGAAAATAAAAAGATGTCCATTTATCACCAATACTCCAAAGGCCACACTCTTTCTGTATCTACTGACCTTTTTCTCTCTCAATGACCTAGCATTTCTATTGATGAAATGTGACACTTGGCAGAAGCCGTTTGAACGTGGTGTATTAAGATTGCAGGAGACTCAAAATTTTACCCAGTCAAATTCTGCAGGTTGTCTAGATTTAGGAAGAAACTGATCTAGACCTTCCTAAGACAATCTTCCAAGTGCCCATAGGTAGCACATTTTTTGAAACACTTATATATAATCTACCTATCTCCTTTGTTAGTCACAATACACTGCAACTGAAAAGTTAGAATACACAAAATATGGAGTAATCAAGACTGCTCAACTGTGAGGAAAATAAAAAGCAGGATTCACCACAACCAGTTTGGACAAACAGGCCCTCAATAAGACATCCTGCTAGGTACCAGGGACACAGCACCCACAAACTGTCCTCTGGCTACAACTTCCCCATCACAGCACCACTTCTCCTGGACCCCCAGGTTTAATCTCTATTGTATCTACTATGAAACTCTCTTGTACTGCAAAATCTGTTTGATGAAAACCTTTCACAAAAGACCTTGTTTTGCCAAGGAGGTAATTTTTGGTATGTGAATACTGCTTACTACTTTTTAAAGTTCTGAGAATTCAGGTGGTGGAATTTTTGTTGTTATTGTTGCTGTTGTATTAATTTAAAACAATTTATCTATGTATGTGTTTGTATGTAGTACATATGGAGTTTTGCAAGAAAATGAAAGCCCTTCTAAGTTATCTTAAGAAAATGTTCTTCTAACAGTGCTCTGACCAATGTGCACTGTTTCATGTACAAATGACTGACAGTATGCCCCTCAAGGAGGTCATTCACTGTACTGGCCTTTGCGTTCAGTTTGGTGGGTGGCTAAAGATAATTACAATGTTGGCATGTCCAGGAATGAGTGAGCAGAATTGCAGAAGGAGAAATAAATTTTCTTTACTTTGGACAAACTACTCCTGAAAATGGCTTTGTTTCACAGAATATTTTTTAATAAGGTTTTTTTATGAGTGGTCGAGTTAATAGATATGGAAAAATTTTGAAATATTTAAATCAGCAGTGAATTCATCAGTTGAATTCCAGCATGTGTCTGAGGACACACTTAATATAGGATAAATATTCTATCTTTAGAGATGCCCCTAAAAGTTCCATTTCTACTCTGAACTATGGAATGAAGTGAAATGTTTTGATGGAATACTTAGAAGTGTTCTCTCTAAGCAGTAGTAGATTGTTTTTTCTATCATATTCTTGATGTAAGATTAGGATTACTCTATTTAATCACCAACCAGCAGGAAGAATATTTAATTAGGTGAACACAACTTACTCAAAGGTAGACTGAATCCTGCTCATGCTAGGTCGTGAAATAATAAAGCTAGAAATTCCCCCATAGACTCTCTTTTTATAGTGGCTCAAGTTCACATTGATAGAAATTCAGAGGCAGAGCTGAGGCCTCCACTCCCTAAACAGTATTCCTGCTACTACATTGTATCATTATTTTTCATTTTACCCACTCAGAGCATCCCCACTCAGAAGAGCCACACAAATAAGCACAGAAGCAACATGCCAGGGTTTAAAACAAGATGAGACACTGAGAAATAATCAGGCAACCAACCTTAGGGTAATCTGGGAACTACTTTAGCCTCTTTTTCTTTTGTTTTCTCTAACACCTGTCTTTGTATGGCTATTAGGCATATTTACCACTATAAAGTCTTATGTTTCTCATCCTGTAAGTTGAGAAGATTAAAGGAAGAGGATGCAGTAGGAAGGTTGGATGGAATAAGGCAGATTTGAGAGTCTAAGGAGAAGATTTTAGACCTAATGGGCTTTGGAAAGTATTTGCAAAACTGAACTAGACATTGGGCTGGTTGTCATGGAAACCAGCAGTGCCGAGAGGTAAAGATAAGAGCTCTGGTGAGAAAGGTTCTCCCTGAAGTTCTGGGGGATCATATAAACTCCTAACCCACCTTTGGGCTTGAAATCAGCCTGTTCTGCTACATAGCAAATGTGCAACATGGTGCTGAATATATTTCTCAAGTTAAAAGTATCCCGTGGTTTCCTTTATTGTGCTAGTTTTTAAAAAATCCATATATTGTGTTCTGGGCTCCTCCTAGCTCTTATCTACTACAGAACAGGAGCAGAGGAGAGAAAGACAGGGGCATCGGCAAAGAACACATTTGGCAATGTTCTATTGATTTCCACTTTCTGCTTCATCAAATTACAGCCAAAAAAAAAGTGTTTTACACAAATGGTGCGCATGGGGTGTCAATTGTCAAAATCTGTTTGCTGAAAACCTCCTTACACAAAAGGCCTTATTTTGCCAAGGAGGTAATTTTTGGTGTGTGAATACTGCTTACTATCTTTTAAGTCCTGAGAATTCAGGGGGTGAAATTTTTGCTGTTGTCATTGTTCTTTGTCTTAATTTAAAAGAATTTACCTGTGTATGTGTTTATAGGTATTCATGTATGTGAATATGTGTGTATGCACATACATATGTGTATAAATGTATGTACATGTGTCTATCTGTGTATATGAATTTATTTTTCATTATCGCCTGCATTAACATTTCATGTTAATACTTTTATTTTGCAGCTGGTATAAATTATCTGGAAATTTTTACATAATAATCATTTGTCAAAGTGCTTAGTATTTTTGTTTCTATTACTAGGAAAGAAATCAATGTATGTTATCATTGAGTTGAGTAAACATACAACCCAGGCTTTAGTTAGTATCTTCTCTCAAAATATTCAAACACAGTTACATGATTTTTAGTAAGTATACAAACCTCAGAATAGCATATTTAAGGGTTTACATATGAAGCAAGCACTGCAGAAAGTAGGAGGGATAAACGTGGTTACAGGTACCAACTCATTCTGGCAAGGAGGATGCCAGAGAGGAATCTGGTACTTGGTATCCTCACTGCTTGCTCTCTGCCTTTCCCCTTCCCTGTTCTATTCAAATGGGCCTGGATCCCTCCACCTGCAGGCTCAGGCCTACCCATACTTTAGGTAAGTTGAGACTCTGAGCAGGGAGGGCACCAGAAGCTCACAGCTCCAAAAGTACCAGGTTTTAATCAAATTCCATTACTGTTGCTGGACTTACACATGCTTGGATTGTGGAAACTTTCAACCACACTCTTTGCCTATACTCAAAACTTTCTGCCGCCTGATTTCCCAAAACTAGTTTTTCCTCTTTGCTGACTGATTTTCTAACCCCTGGATCCTTGGTAACCACTCTACTATACCTCTTCAGCTGATAAACAACCTGAACCTAACCTCTGGCTCACCCAAGTCTTTTAACTTCCTTTGTTGTTACTAGCTAATTACCTTTTGGAACTCCTTCAGTGTGTCTTCCTATATTACAGAGGCAGGAAAGCTAAAAAGCACACTTCCATGTCACCTGTGCAGCCAAAGGGGTGTCAGAGGTGAATGAGAATTCACCTGTTAGATGACTTTTAGTGAGATTTAAAAGACAGAATGGAGTCCTCTGGGGCAATTTTTACTGGCAAGCAAGCCCATGGAAATGTCAAGCTTTTCTACAATATTGTTTCAATGTCCATTCTCCAGATGTGAAGAGGCAATTGTAGGGGAAACAGTAGCCAGACTCCATCACCAGCATGTTGGGGGTCATTTATCACTGGCAGTGGTGGCAGAAGTGGCTGCAGCATCCCTGGATGGCAATCTCATCAATGTGTTCTGGAACTATTTATTCTTGTGGAAGCTTTAGAGGCAATGCAAGTGTTCTGGAAGCCATCTCCAGAGACCAAGCTTAAATCCCATTCTCTAGGCCTCCCAGCGGGTTGGGGAGCATCTAATTCCCTGTATTAAATAACTTGTGCCTTAAAATACATAGAATAGTTTCTGCTTTCCAAATAAACTCAGATACATTAACCAGGGGGTCAGGCTCTGTGGGCAAAGGGGGGCCAAGAGATGATACAGCCAGAGAACTTAGCAGATGAGAAGTTGACCAACACAGGACTGACAAATCAGAAAGAACAAAAAGCTTGCCAATCTAGGTATGCAAGGCCCAGAGTCTGAGCTATAAGAGCCACAAACACAGAGGATGGGCTCTGATATTAGAGAAGAACTCTTTTCTACAAGCCTTGTTTTATAGGTAGGTAAAAGCCACTGTAAGCCCCATAAGTAATGTTAATCATCCAAATGAAGAAATTATTCCCAGGCCTCTCTGAATGAAGAGAGCCAGATAAATTTGCCTGGATTTATTTACTTTGCCTGTGAAAACATGCCCCTAAAATGCCTTTCTGACATGAAGTTACTTAAAATGTTACTATGCCAAAAAGAGAGGGTGAGTCGGGAAACAAACTTCCGTGCCTTGTTCCTAGAAGGTAAAGAGGGAGATTAATATCAATGAGTACTATAATATGTCAGGTGCTTTTGTACAATATTTTATTTAATCCATAGATACCTATATGGTAAATACTATTAATATCACTCTTTTAAAGACTACAGCTCAGAGAGATTAAGAAATGTGCCCAAGATTACAATCTACTAAGAGGCACAGCTGGGATGTGAACCCAGGCTACTGCAAGCCAAAATCTCTGCCTGAACTACGATGGAATTTACCTCCCCATGGACTCTCCTTTCCAATAGGCCTGACTGTATACAGCAACTCTCAATGGGTCATAATTTTTAAAAAATATCTTATTTCCATGGTAGTCCCTGAACTTGGCACAAAGTAATTTCCCAAATGAAGTCTCATCTTTGATACCCCTGGCCTTTCCTGGAGGCGTATAAAGGCAAAAGTATTCCAAAAATTCTCACAGAGTCTGCTCCACCAAGGGGAAGTGCCTTCCCTCTTCTTCAGAGCCTCTGAGTGTCCAAGTTGCTTCTGGAGCCTGGAGCCAGGCTGCTCACTAATCTCCTGGAGTCACCCTCTCCCATCTGGCATGCCAGGGAGGTCCCCTTCTTTATTCGCTAATGCTCATCTCCTGGTTCCGCATTAGTGCTGGAGGGGCATGGGCTGTCCTGCTAGGAAAGGAGCTGCCCAGATGGAATTTTAAGAGTGAAGCACAAAATATCTCTTAATTGTATGTGGGTGAAAACACTGGAAGGTAATAAGGAAAATCACAGAATAATGAGAAAAAAAGTTTTAGATGTAATAAAATGTCCTCCTTGTTGCTATTTACGTATATTTCTCATAAGTGCTAGGCTTGTTTTGCTGTGTTCTGTTACTTTCCTGCTGAGGCCAGCCATTTATCTCCCACATTACACAGTTCTTCCCTCAGAAACCAAGTCAGTTCTAGTTTCCATTATCTTAACAGAGGCAGTTTCTCAGTGAGGAAAACAAAACTGGGAGGAGAAGAATGTGCTGCCATGCTCTGGTCTCACCCCTTGGGTCCAGGCCCAGGTTCTTAGGCTCTGTGTGCCAGGATATTACCCCTCTCTCAGAAATATACTCAGAGTTAGAGTGAGTTGAATCCTGTAAGCCAGAAAGCCCATCTCTTTCCTTGAAGTACAATTATATGGATCCATGTTCCTTTTTGTGTTTTTCTCTTTTTTACTACTTCCTGGTATACAGTTGACCTTTGAACAATGAGAGGGTTGAAGGCACTGACTCACTCCCTCATCTAGTTGAAAATCTGTGTATAACTTCTGACTTCTCAAAACCTTGACTACTAATAGACTACAGATATTCTTACAATACAATAAGCTAGAGAAAAAATGTTGAGAAAAACATAAGGAGGATAAGATATATTTACTATTCTTTAAGAGTAAATGAATTAGGATAAAGGTCTTCCTTCTTGCTGTCTTCACACTGAGTAGGCTGAGGAGGAAGAGAAAAATGAAGGTTGGATTTGCTATCTTGGGGTCTCAGAGGCAGAAGAAAATCCATGTGTAAGTCGACTTGCATAGTTCAAACCCATGTTGTTCAAGAGTCAACTGTATTTTGTCATAAACATACTAACTAATATTTACTGAGCACTTACTATGTAGAAGAGACTATGATAAATTGTCCTGGTAATTCAATGTTCACCAGGAAATAGGTATTATATGAATCCATATTCCAGAGAGGAAGAAAGTGAGACTCAGGCATAAAATGACCTGCCTAAAGTCACACAACCAAAAGTGGACAGAACAGTAACTTAAGTCTATCTGACAACAGAAACACTCTTAACTACTTGACTTACTACACTAAAGAAAACTGACCCTTCCCTGTTGGCCTTGTCTCTGTTCTGTTATGGAATAATAAGGAATCAAGCATTGACATTAGGCCAGAGGTTACTTAGAAATATATTGAATGCCAAAACGGAGGTAGCAGGAAAATGAACTTGAGATCTCCAGAAGTCAGGAAAAATTTATAAGAGAAGAATTAGGATCTAGGAGATTTTTTTGCATTGTCTTCCATTATCAACCATTGAGAGTCCATGATTTATTAATAACAAGATGTTATTTTCTTCATATGAGGTATTATGGCCAATTTTATGGCTTGGAGGTAGAGAAGAGACCTCTATGAAAAATCAATATTTCATAATGAGTTAGCAGCACACCTGCACTCTGTAATTTTGTTTAGTGCTTTTTATTTTCTGTTACAAAATAAATAACTGAGATTGTACGCAAATCTTCTCCACAGCTCAAATAGCACATATATGTCAGAGAGCTTCAAGCGATGGAGAATTTGAATGAACTATAGATATTATTTATAATACTCAGTTGTTATGTTACAAAGAAAGAAAGCTGGTTGCTGACTGGGTTATATTTTCTAAAAGACCCATAAAAAGAGACAGCCAAGCAAGCAAGAGTGACCTTTCATACTAACCATTTAGAAGTTTTACAAGTAACCCAAAGTGATTTGTTAATTCATTTAATCACACTGAAAACATTAGTTGAATGTATTTGAGCACTGTGCTAGACGCTGGGATAGAGTAATGATGGTGTCTGGCCTCACATTACCTACAGATCCTTGGAACTCTCTGACTCAAACATGCTATTTCCTTCATCATGAGCTGGAAGGTACCTATGAATACTGCCAACAGAATCAAACTAGCAAATCAAAACGGCCAAGTATGATTACAAAAGCAGGCCAGTTGGTTACCCAAATGGAACCCTAACTATATGGGGAAGTTGTGTTTGAAGATTTTTCAAGCACCTATCGCTAACCTTAAAATGAATTTCTATTTACCCAATTGTGACTACAAGTAACATGAGGGTAAAAAAGTGAAAATGGGTTGGTCTTAGAATTTAGAATAAGTGTCACAGGCAAAATTTCTTTAAAGTTTGTACAGCCTAACTTTGATAAGTAGCAAGACAGTACACACACACACACACACACACACACACACACACACACACACACGTGTGCATGCAGTCCTTATTAGCAGCACTGGTCCTCTATCCAGACTTCAGACTTTGCTTTCTTTTTCCCCCAGACCTGTTCAACTCATTCTCATAAATATGTTTCTGAATGATTTGCTTTTTGCCACTATCTTTTCAGGTTCATATTTAGAGGCCTCTTTAATGTTAACTTTGTATTCCTCTGTTAGCTTGCTTTCAGATAGCTTATTTAAAGAGTTCTTTGAAGTCGAAAAGTTTTATGTTAAGTGTGAAGCATTAACTCTACTTACTCTGCAAACAAATAATGTGAAGGTCATGAAAAGCTAACATATTAAAACAGAAGAAAACAAGGAAAAGGCAATTTCCAAAAGAAGATAAAATTTAATAACAACAATTCTAATACCTGATGGCTTAAGATCTTCTTTTTATTTTCAGTCTTGGAAATACTGACTCATTTGTCATTAGAAAGTACCACAAAGCTGAGTGTAAAGAAATAGTTACAATCTTGTACAATTTGAATGCTTGCCCCAGACTCTCAGAACAGGAGGAAGGGAAATTCTGGTACTTTTTAATGGATTTTCATATTCCTAGGTTGCCTTTCCTGAGAGTGAGGCAAAAGAGTGGCAAAATACCAGTTGAGGAGCAAACAGAACTGAAGTTGCATTCAGTTTGAACAGCTTTGAGTGCCTCTCTCTGTTCTTTTCGATTCTTCTCTCTGCTCATGCTAATGAGTAGAAATGTAGAAGTACTTTAGAGACAATTCCCGGACCATCTTATCTACATTCCAGAAAGTAGTTTCTATGCAGCAGGCACACATTTCACCATGTAATTTCAAGAACAGAAGGAGTAATGGCCAACAGTTCTTACGAACTTCCTAGGTTATCTGCTAAATCTCCCCTTCTAATTAGGAGGCACCTCTGAGGTGATGACTCATTTCAGGAGCTGAAGAAAGTACCTGTCTTAATTTTAATTCTCTGTTGCTGTAACCGAACACCTGAGACTGGGTAACTTATAAAGAAGATATATTCATTTCTCACATTTCCGCAGGCTGGTAAGTACAAGAGCATGGTGCTGGCATCTGGCGGGGGCTTTCTTACTGCATCATAACATGGTGAAGTGCATCACATAGTGAGAGAGCCGAGAGCATGGCAGCTCAGGTCTGTCCTTCCTCTTCTTACAAAACCACCAGTCCCATCATGGCAGCCCACCCTGATGACTTTCTCTAATCCCAGTTACTTTCTAAAGGCCCCATCTCCAAATGTCACATCAACATTTGAATTTGGGGATTAAGTTTCCAACACGTGGAATTTGGAGGACACATTCAAACCACAGTAGTGACCATGGAGGTGGCAAGCCTGAGCAGGAGGTCTCAATACATAATTCACCAAGAGTTCCCTTAGGAGGGACAAACAACTCACAGAGCCTGGCACAGAGGAGCTGCTTCCATCTTTGTGGTTCTAAAAGTAGAAGCTGCACTCATTTAATATTCAGATAAGTAGAGAAGAATAATGAATTCAAAAGAGATAGGTAAATTTTATAAACAAAAGCTTGAAATATCCTGGAGGATTTTCCCAGCCTATCACTTTTCTGCCTTGGGATATTTCTCTTGATTGGCCAAACAGTACTTGGGGCGTGCAGTGACATTAAGAGACATTTATGGAAAGAGATTCTAAACACCTTCAGTCATGTATTCCTCTAAAAATCTCTACTCACAAGAAATTCATATCAAACTAAACAAAATAATGATTTTTTTCAGGTTAGAAATGTCAAGTATTTTGAAGTTGCTAAATTTCCTCCATATTAGTAAAATGAATATATTTGCAGCATTAATTCCATCTAGCTTTGCTCTCAATACTTTCATCTGTAAATAGGAGATAAGTTAGAATAATTTTTCTTCAACTTGAATATGTGTCAGAAGCACCTGGTGGGTTTGTTGCAATGCAGATTCTGGGCCACACTCTTAAGAGTGTCTGATTCAGTAGGTCTGGGAAGGGCCACAGAATTTGCCTTTCTGACAAGGTCCCATGTAGTGCTGTTATTGCTGGTCTGGGAATACACTTCAAGCATCACTGTACTAGAAGAAATCTGTTATATTTTGACTTTAAATATCTGTTTTTTACAGTTATCCTTTGGTGGAGGAAAGGAGACCCTTGAGCTCAATGTTGAAAACCTTTATAAACTCGCATATTTGTAATGGCCTGGTTGTTTTGTTTTGTTTTGTTTTGTTTTGTTTGTTTTTGTATAGATAGTGTCTTGCTTTGTTGCCCAGGCTGGTGTTGAACTTCTGGAATCAACGATTCTCCCACCTCAGCCTCCCAAAGTGCTGGAATTACAGGTGTAACCCACCATGCCTATCCCCTAGAGTCACCTAACTTTTGACAAAAGCAACATTCTACTTCAGTGGGAAATGAATGAACATTTAAAAAGCTCAAATTAATCAGTCATCAGATAAATGCAAATTGAAACTATAATGAGATACCACTGAGGTACCCATCAAAATGGTTTTAATCAACAATTTGGTCAAAATGGTTAAAAAGATCAACAATATCAAGTGTTAGTGATACTTTGGAACAACTTTAATTCTTACACATTGCTTCAAGTGCTGCAACCACTTGAAGAATATTTGGCAATATCTACTAAGGCTGAAGATAAGTATACACTACAAATGAACAATTCCACTCCTAGCTATATACTCAGCAGAAATATGCACACATGCTCACCAAAACATGCACAAGAATGTTCATTAGAGTATTATTCATAGTGGTCAGAAATTAGAAACTCCCCAAATTCCCATCAACAGTAGATGGATAAGAGACAATAAGATATTATTCATCAATGAAAATAAACCTGCAACAATATGAATAAATCTCATAAACCTGATGTTGAGTGAAAGTAGAAAGACACAAAATAATATGTACCATATTCTATTCATGTAAAATTTAAAAAGGCATAAAATTAGTCTATGCTATTAGAAGTCACTTTTTTAATAGGAATATAAGTGTACTTCTATGATGCCGGTAAACATTTCTTGATCTGAGCATTCATCAGTGATAAAAGAAAAACTTAGCAAATTTAAATTACAAAGAACTTACCTGAGCATTCATTGTATCATCAGACCTCGAGTGGCTAGCACTTTAACAGAAGGGGCAAGAGAGGGGATTTTTATAAAGTGGTTGTAGAAGTGAAACAAAGAGAACAATTTTGATTGGTTAAAATGAAAAGTTCCTATTTACAGGTTATTTGGTGGTTTCTGATTGGTTCAGTTTTCAGTTTCAATTTACTGTTTACATTGGGCTTTGGTGTAGACACACAGGAATTTAAAATGCCAGAGCTACCCCAGTCCAGTGGCTTCCAAATCAGAATTATTTTTTAGTATGACAGATATCTTTATATTGTGAAAATCCAGTGCACTATACACATGTGATATGTGTACTCAGCTTTTTATTTACATATAATTTTAAAAGATCTTTATAAGATTTGTTTTAGTTTCCACTCAGGTGTTCAATTTGGTTCATGTATCTGTGTAGCTCCAATAATCCCTTCTGCTTCAGGTGAAGTCCATTTCTTTGTTGCTCTTCCACTTCTGAGACCACTCTTTTTCTTAAGTTAAAAAATTATTTCTTTACCTGTCTCTTGGCCTTTTCCTTCTAATACTTTAATTTCAGAACCATTTGTATATAATCCTATGGATTTAAATACCATATATAATGGCAAACTTCCAAATATGATCTTTCCTCTAAACTCTATATACCAGTGTTTACTTTCTCCAAATTTGCTTCTCCTCTAGCCTCACCCATCTCTGGAAATGACACCACCTTATTCAGTTGTTCAAGCTGAAAACATTGAAGCCATCCTTGATCCTGCTTTTTCTCTTACCATTCACCATCCAAATCCATCAAGTCCCATCCATTCTTTAACCACTCCTTTCTAATGGAGATACCAAACTCTCATGCATTTCACCATTATCCAAACAAAACTCTTGTAGGCTTTAGCTGGCCTCTGTACTTCCAGTCTTGGCCCCAACATAAATTCATGCTGTACCATTTAGCTGCTTAAAACCCTCCAATGGCTTAGCATAACCATTAAGGATACACTCTGAACTTCTTACCCTAGTCTACAAGGCCTTACAAGATCTTCCTGCAAACTCTTTACCTTGTTCCACTTCACCTCTGGCCATTTGCTCTTGTTAGTATCCTTCCATCCTTAGGACCTTTACACACACCATCTACCTGGAATTTTCTTTCTCTCTAATCTCTGCCTGGCTAATCTTTCTTGCTAGTCAGGTCTCTACTCTCTTAGAAAAGTCCTTCCTGACCACAGAATTTATAATTGTTTCTCAACCCCTGGCCACATAAATAAATTCTGTGGCCCCAGTCACTTTCTATCACATTGTCTTGCATAAATATTCTTCATGGCACTTTTCATGGTGTGACATTTTCTTGCTATGTCCCAGCACCTTGCACACATTAAGCACTCAATAAATATGTGTGTTGAACTAATTAATGAACTGTAGACCTCAATAGAATATAAAACACAGTCTTACCTCCAACCCCTGGCTTCTGTGGAGAAATATGCTGGACTCTGCTATTCATTACTTTGATAGGAAAATGTTCCTGAATGTTGCTATGCTAAAAAAAAAAACAACAACAACAAAAAAAAAAAACAAACCTATGACAGCTGAACAGGGCTCAACGGCTGCATTTCTGGGTGTCACAGTGAGACTTAAGAGGCAGTAAGTCATAAATTCAAGGAAAGAAGGGCATAGGCAGGAAGCTTTAGGCATGCTTCATGTGCCAGTGCAGAATCAACAGCAAGACTAAGAGGTAGTTTGGGTAACCGTAACTCAGAACATTGTGAAAGGTCCTCAGGAGAAGCACCTGATGTCAGACCATTATTGGCTAATGCCAGAGAGCTTTAATATCTTTTCTGTTTAGGGCAAGAACCAATCTCCTAGCTTGGGGAACATGGGGGCCCCAGTATGATAGAGCATGAGGACAAGTGGTTAGATTAGGAAGCAAAGAATAAAGAGAGGGATTTGTGCTTACAAAGGCAATTCTGATCCCTAGATGATGACCACATATCATAGAGCACAAAAATTTGCAAACATATGTTTCATTTGAAAGAAATGGACCTTTAAAATGGAATATTAAACCTACAATGTAGGTATCATAGCTAGAGTTTTCTACCAAACCCATTAACTTTTTTTTTTTTTAACTTGAACAGCAGGAAGACCTTTACAGCAGGTCAAAAAAGGGAGATTTAGCTCACCGTACGTATCTAGTTTTCACTGTCTCATTAGACCAAATCCCTGGTCTTGGCTACCACCCCGTTAGAGGCTGCAGCACTAGCAGCACTGCAGCTCTGTTACACAACTTCACTCCTTCCCCATTCCACTGCTGTGGCTCCCTGACAAGCTGAACTGAGTAAGGTAACAATCAAAAAGTCATCTGCTCCCCAGAGCAGTCGATGCAAATAAACCCTATGCCATTGTGATGTTATTGGGACATAAACCAACAAATAGATGCTGTATTCATACCCTTCTGGAAGTGGAGACGTGTTCTAATTAAAGCAGACACACAGCTCTGCAGACGCAGCCAGACAGCAAATGAAGGGGCTGCCTGCCGATTCCTCAGCTCCCAGGTTATGGAAATGCTTATGTGATTTACATAAACTCGCCTACAACTCAGTCTCCAATTTTAATGAGTGGACTTTTTGCCTCTCTAACATCTAAAAGGTATGTATACAAGGAAAATGAAATCTTAGAAGACATTTAGCTAATTCTCCCATCCAAAAAGGAATCTCTTATAATATTCCTTATATAGCCTGCCCACCAGGGATGTTGAACAAAGGCAGCCAAACCAAGTCTGGGGTCACAGAGGGTCAATTCCAGAAATCCATGAAGGGGCAGTAGATTCAGCATGTCATTCCAGAGAGTTATGGACCAGCAAGAAGGGTCAACTTTGGAACCCTGGCATAGAGAAGGTAAATAGAGCCTGATGCAATGTGAAGTATTTGCTCCCTCTCTTCCTAGACAAATTAGCTTTTGTCTGGAAATAAATGAATATATAATGAATTTAGGATGCAATTATATCTTCTATTTTGGAGATGAAGTCTGGCTTTGTGGCCCAAACTGGAGTGTAGTGGCGTGATCTCAGCTCACTGCAACCTCTGCCTCCTGGGTTCAAGCGATTCTTCTGCCTCAGTGTAGGAAATAAGAATAAATAAAAGGCTTTTCTTCAAAGCTTTCCTCTTAGTTCATTATGAATAAATAATATTCATATTATTTAGACAAGCCCAGGCAAGTCTTAGGTCATAGCTTATTCCGCCTCCTTATTTGGAAATGTTATTGCTTTTCTAAGCACTCCTCAAGTTACTTCCTCTTTTCCTTTGTTCTCCTTTTCCTTTACTTTTTCAGAAAATTTCCAAGTTTTTAGCCAATTGGATCAAGCATAGAATGTGAGGTCACATTCCAGCCAATGGAAACTAGATACAGCAGTAGTGTGATTGCATTAGGTTATCAAAGTTATAACACTCAGCCTCCCAAGTAACTGGGACTACAGGCATGCACCAGCACGCCCAGCTGAGTTTTGTATTTTTAGTGGAGACAGAATTTCACTATATTGGCCAGGCTGGTCTGGAACTCCTGAGCTCATGACTCACCTACCTCAGCCTTCCAAAGTGCTGGGATTATGGGCATGAGCCCCCACTCCCTGCTGCAATTGTTTTTGATATCTAACAAATCTATACTAAAAAATGATAGTAATTCAATGCAAAATTAAGATAAACAATTCTTTAAATGGGTTGCTTGAAATGCCCTGTAGACAAAAATCATATGTTCACTTTTGGCTAATTCCCACCTCCAAACTGTATTTCTACATTGGAACAAAGCTGGTAGAGTCACACATATGAGGAGCCACAAAACAAGAACTACAGATGAAGAAGGGGAAGGGTAAAAATGAGTCTGAATAGTTGCGGCAGTTTTTAAAACAAAAAAAAAATTTCTCACATTTGTTTTACATTCTTCCCAATAAAAGATGGAGTGCATGTTCTTTCTTCTTGAATCTGGGCAGGTTTGTGACTGCTTTGACAAGCAGAGTATGATAGAAGTTATCCTATGTGACTTCCAAGGCTAAATTAGCCAAGACCATTTAGCTTCCACCCGACTCTCTTGGAATACCTGTGCTGGGGGAAGCCAGGTGTCAGGTAAGAAGTACAGCTACTCTGAGACCAATATGCCTGAGAGACCATATCCAGGGACTCAGGTCAATAGCCTTTGCTCTGCTCCCAGCCATCAACCAGCATACACTGCCAGTCATGAGTAAACCTTCTGAAACATCCAGCCCATTTGAGCCTTCAGATGACTACATATCCACTAACTACTAACTACAACAGCCGACAACTAGCTGTAATTTCATGAGAGCTCCCAAGCCAAAATTACTCTCACTTCCTGATTCACAAAATTGTGAGCAAAGTAAAATGCTTGTTTTAAGTCCCTACTTTTGGGATAGTAAGTAGTAGCAGTCACAGGGAGATTTAAATTATTTAACTAAAAGACATTGTTCCAACCCCAGATTGTTGATGGTAGAATACCTATCCATTAACTAGCATCACAAAGCATCCTTAATAAAGGCATCTATCTGAATGCCAGATCCAGCCTCTGAGGGAAGACCTGCACTGGAAGGTAAAAAGAACAATGACTTCCAGGCAGCATTGTCTTCCCGACTTTGAGCTGAACTCTCTCTCCCTGTAACTTTCACTCATCTGTCCTAGTTCTGCCTTCTGATGCCTGAAAATGTCTTCTCTCTTCTTCTCTGTGACATCAGAAAAGATTATGCAAATATAATAGGTCAATAGAAAAAGAAAAGCCTTCTTTGTTCACAGGTCCTTTGAAGCATTAAGACATTAAAGAAGTGTTCTCTCCTGAGTTCTCCCTGGGGGTCATAACATTTACACATTCTTTGCATATGTACTTCTGTGCAGGAATGGAGAAAATGACTGTATGTAAAAAAACTCTTTTTATTACAGATTTTTTTTTTCTTTAATTGCATTTAAGATGCTCACTGTCAGGCATCCATGTGCAAGCCCAGACCCAGAAAGTCTGAAGGTACAGAAAAGAGGCTCACCTCTACATTGCTTGTCAGCTATTTACTTGTCCAAACTTTCTATAAAATAGTTTGATAATATAAATCAATAGCCTTTAAAACAAGCTCCCTCTATAACTCAGAAATTTATGTCTACCATTTAAATGTGGAAATAATCGGTGAAGTGCACAAAGTTTTATCTATTATAATGTTCATCAGAGCATTAATCACCATTGGGGGAAAAAAGAAACTCAATGTATTTATGTATTTTGGTAGAAAACTGGTTGAATAAAACCTGGTATATTCATGTAATAGAGGCCCTATCTAGACATTGTCTTGTGATAGAAAATATTTGATAACAAAAAAATACATATAGGTGTTAATTTACATGACGAGGTTATAAGATACATAGATATGTTTTATATATATTAGAAATATGTAAATATATATTTTATAAATATATATTATTTATATATAAAATTATATATTTTATATATACATATATGCATATATATTTTCATATATATATTTATATATGAATATCTATATGAATATATATATGAAAATATATATTCATATATATTTATATATACATATATAATGTATATTTTATATAATTATATATATAGGTTATATTTATAGAGAGAGAATGTTATGTCAATATTCTTTTTAATACAAAATAAAATCCCACCAAAATATTTGTACTGGCAATGTGCAAACATGGAAAATTATGAGTAATTTGTATTTTTTTCTCTGTACTGTTTTATATTTTCTGAACTTTTTGCAACAACCATCTTAATTTTGAAAATAGAAATATAGACATAGATGTACAGATCCAAGAAGACAGGTATAATATTTTGTGAAATTTACTAACTATTCAAATTCTATGTGTAAACAAAAACAAAAAAGTCACTTCGTGATGAAGAACTATTTGATAAGAAAGAGGATAGAAATAAGAGGAAACAAACGAAGCTCAAAGGAATCACAGGTGCCTGAAATGTGTCCTTTTTTGGAAGGGGACTGAGTAATGGAGTAGAAAGAACTCTGAACTGGAAGTCAGAGTGTCACAGGTATTCAAACTGGAGTGACTCCATCTTGATTAAGGGCTGGGTATGATGAGGCTGAGACCTGCTGGGCTGCATTACTACAAGGTTACGCATTCTTAGTCACAAGATATTTACTTTAAAGGGAACAGATTAATAATGTTTACTAAATAGACTCAAGATTTCACAGATCCTGGAAATGTCCTGATGTTTCAATATCTTAAGGACAAAACTACTCTTAGTTTAAGTTTTGCTTTAAAGATAATAATAGAGATTCTTGTGAAAGTCAGTAGTTACACAAAAGTTCAAAATCTTTCCTCACTAGCCCTTATAATAGAGCACACTTCCCCCATGTTTTTTTTCTTTTTTTAGCTTTGTTATCTACATATAAATAAGCATTGTGCCTAAGGTCGGCATTCTCCAGAAAGGCCCTGCTCGATGGAGAAGCCATTATTTTGTTTCTTTATTTCTCTAATAAACTTGCTTTCCCTTTACTCTGTGAATTGGCCCCGAATTCTTTCTTATGCAAGATCCAAGAACCCTCTCTTGGGGTCTGGATTGGGACTCCCTTCCAGTAACTAGAGCACACTGGATTTAAACATAGTTCTGAGGCTGATTTGATCTATGGCCCAGAACAAGACACTTACTCCAGGCCTGAGTTACCTCGCTTAAAAATAAATGCTATAGACAAAAGAATATCAAATTTCCATCCAACTTTTAAAAGACACGTTTTTCTGTTGAATTAAGATATGATTCATATTTTAATGATTTTAATAGTATTAAGCAGATTACACTACAACTAGAGTTGTCAGACAAAATGTGAGACATAGATTTAAATTTCATGTAAATAGTGAATAATTTTTCAGTATATGTATGTCTCACGCAATATTTGGGACATACTTATATAAATTTTTTAAAAATCAGTATAGAACTCCTTTTACAGGCCGCATACACTCAGCACTCCCCTTTGAGAAATGTTTATGCTACGAAATATACATATACTAAAAGATTTGTTTATCTGAAATTCAAATTTAACTACGTTTCCTGTATTTTTATCTTCTAAATCTGGCAAATTTGGCTTAGTTTATACAATTGACTGTTATATAATGTTAAAGGGAAATTATAGAGTTGACCCTTGAACAAAATGGGTTTGAACTGTGTGGATTCACTTACATGTAGATTTTTTTCATCCAAATGCAGATTGAAAAATATAGTATTCATAAGATAGGCAACTCCAGACTTTTCACATAGGCAGTTTCCTCAGGGCTGACTGGGGGACTTGAGGTTACATGGATTTGAGTATGAAGGAAGTCCTGAAACCAAACCCCTAGTATACCACTGAGAAACGACTGTACTTCACTCTCCCCAAATTATCTTAATATCTTATTTCCTTTCTTGCTCACTTCTGATGTCTAGTCTCATGTTAAATTGCGAGTAAAGCTGTTTATCCTGAGATAACCCATTTTACAGTCATGTCAGACATTGTGGCTGCCCAGGAAGAGCATGGCCTCAGCTTAAAGCCAGGGTAGATCTCGGGGGAGTTGCAGGTAGAGACTGCACTCCATGTAAGGGCAAGTTCCCTTGTGGAGGGAGATCTGAATGGCCACCTGTCTGGTTCCCACGGCCCCTCAGTGGGTGAGAAACATATATACTCAGGGCCCAAAAGCCTTTCTCTCTTCTGCTTGAAAACTTGCCTCCCTGAGAAAAGAACTACTTATTGTAACTTAAAGCAAGGTCAACAAACTTCTTAAAGGGACATAGAGTAAACATTTTAGGTTTGGTGGATTACATATGATCGCTGTTATACATTCTGTTTTTAAAAATCTTTTAAAAATACCCTTAGCTCCAGCAGGCCATACAAAAATAAGTCATAGTCCAGATTTCACCCATGAGTCATTCTTTGTACTTCTTGATTTAAAAGCCTTTTGTTTTCAAAGTACATTTATGTCAATAAAGTCTAAAGATCTTAGGTAAAGGAATGAAATTCTTACTTCTCACTGTGGAGCTTTGGGAATGTGTAATTATCAGGAGACAAAGGAGACATCTCTAATTTACCCAAATCTCAAAATTGTTAGTAAAGAATATTGTAAATGCAAGAAACACACAAATGAAAGCCCAAGCCTAAACTGGTCTTTGTTAATTTTATGGTCAGAAGAGAATATATAATAGGCACCTACTCATTCAGTGAATGCTTGATTAGTTCGGTTTACCAAATACATGGTTCTCATGAAGAAATCACTTTATTTTTTATTTTAAAATATCTGAGATTTTGTTTATGAAAACTTTAGAGTTACCTATACCTGCTTGTATCTTAGAACTATCCAGATGATGATAGAGCTTTTTTTGATTAATATTTAGCCTGTTTTTCAAGATCAAGATGTAATACCACTATATTCATTAAAGAAAACCTATCCCAACCCCCAGCCCTAGAAGAGTGCATTGTTCAATTTAAACATCAATGCAGTCTTTTAGTTGCTTTTCTAACCCTCCTTGTGGGTTTTCCTCTGTTTCCTTGTAGCACCCATAAGTCAGATAGACCAAATTGCATTCTTGCCAAAACCAATTAGCTGTGACATCTTGACCAAGTTACTTAACATTTCGGAGGTTTCAAAAGACTCATTTGAAAATGAATGTAAAATCACCTACCTCATTATTTTATTGGAATGTATAAAAATAATAACTTGTGAAAAGTTCTAATACTGAGCCTAGCATGTAATGTATGTTTACTAAAGGAGAGCTGCTTTAATTGTAACTCTCCACTGCTTAGATCACATTTTTTAATTGTCTCTTCTTACCAGGCAGTTAGCTCCTTCAGGTCTAGGATATGCTTTATCCGTCTCTGTATCCCCGGCATCTGTCACATAACAGGCCTTAGTAAAGATTTGTTGAACTGAACAAAGCCATCACACAGACCTAAACCCATTAATAAGGCTCCTAATCGCTTTATTGGTACATTTTTTGAATACATACTTTAAAAAGCAAGACTGCAGAATAGTTGATATTGGATTTGTCCTGAAAAATTTGGAGCTACTGTACTTATACCAAAAATAAGAAGAAAAAGTTACAAATAACCATAGGGCACTTGAAATTGGGTCACTGCTTGGAGAATGCTTTATTATTGGTGGATTAAAGATGAAGCAGGTCCCTAATTGCAGCTTTAACTTCCACATGTCAGTGTCAGCACTACTCAGGGATAAACTTCTAAAATGATAATACTTTGATTTAGTATTAGACTTTACCATTCAGTGCACTTCGGTACCTATTATTTTCTTTTATCCTCACAATGAGCCCAAGAGGGAGAGCAATTTTACAGATGAGCAAATAGCAGCACAGCAGGTTAAGTGACTGACAGAGGGTCACAAAGTGATTTTAATAGCAGAGCTGGGCTCCCAGACAGGCTTCAGACTCCTAGTCCTGCACTTATTTCCTAGGACAAGGGTGTTCCCTTTCCAAAATCACAGGACAGGTCTCCTGGAGGAACTGATGCCAGCACAGTGCTGTTCAAGTCTTGCTGAGTATTCAATAAATGCCTGGGGAGGGAAGGGAGGAAGTGAAGAAGGAAAGAAGGAAAGAATGTAGAAAGAAAGAAAGGAAGGGAGGGAGGAATGGGAAGGAGAGAGAGAGGAAGTGTAGTAGTCTATTCTCATGTGGCTATAAAGAAGTACCTAAGACTGGGTAATTTATTGAAGAAAAAAGAGATGTAATTGGCTCATAGTTCAACAGGCTATAGAGGAAGCATGGAAGCATCTGCTCAGTTTCTGGGGAGGCCTCAGGAAACTTACAATTATAGCAAAAGGTGAAGGAGGAGCGAGCACTTCACATGGTTGGAGCAGGAACAAGAAGCGGGGAAGGTGCCACCCACACTTTTAAACAACCAGATCTTGTGAGAACTCTACCATGAGAACAGCACCAAAGGGAAAAATCTACCCCTATGACCCAGTCAACCTCCACCAGGCCCCACCTCCATTACTGGATTACAATTTGAGATTTGGGCAGGGACAAAAATCCAAGCCATATCAGGGAAGAGGCAAAAAAGAGGGAAGGAATGAAGAAATGGAGGGAGGGAGAGAGTATATTGGAAGGAAATTTTCAATGTAGCCACCTATCATGTCTGGAGAATTGTGGTGAGAGCTATTCAGATATTTTAGTGGTAGCTACCTCAACCTCCATCAGAATTTTCAGGTCTGGATTACAGCAGTGTCAAGATGGCTAAACTAAATATGCTAGACAATTATATGTAAAGCCATGTTTGCCAGTCTTGCTAATGAGCTATGAACACATAAAGCTTGTTGATTCATCACTGATTTCTAAAGGCCTTGGTCACCATTTTGTACTAAAAAATTTCTGTCTCTACATATAATTAAGTCATTGAGGACATTCAAGGGTAACAATGAGTCCAATAGATGGTCTTTTTATTGAACAGTACTCTACAGTTTACAAAGCACCTCTACCAAAAGACTTTGATCTTTCTTAGGTCTTGATCCCTTTGAAAAGGTGATAAAAACTGTAGACCTTATTTTCAGATAAAAGAAACAATAGATTATATACATACACAAACACAAATTTACATACAATTCAGGGTAGATGGGAGATGGGAATTCACATACATTTTTTAATAAGATTTCACAGAAACCATTAAAAATCTATCATTGATAAATTACATTATTTTACACTGATATTAAATGATGTATAGCCTTATGAGGTAGGTAAGCATGTATTATTATCTCATTTTACACATGAGGAAATTAATAACTCAAAAAACATAAGTGACTTATCTAAGAGAAAAAGTTAATTAGGCAGAACTAATACCATCTCTCCTAACTACTGGCCTGAAGCTCTTTCCCTGTATTATGGTGCCAAAGTTATAAGTGAAGACATAAAAATTGTCCCAAGAAATGACTTGACTTCTCCAGATATGAGTTATTTCAAGAAAGTAACAGCACCCTCCTTCCCTGTCTCAGATGCTATTTAAAATATTGCTCTTTAAGACTCCAGAGCATTTTAACAATCACCAAAATCTACATTGCCCCAAAGTCCTAATTGAAATGCTGATCATGGATATTCATGGCCATCAGCCTTGAATTTATAACCACTTAATTCTGTGTGAGTAATGGAAGCATTTTCCAAAGGTTAAAAAAAAAATGTTAAGGTAGGTAAGTGCTAAAATAGAAGTAGGGGAAAGGGAGGTCATGGGAGTGCAGAAGAGCCAGGTGCAAGAATCCAGGCCTAAGGTGTGCTGGCATGAATACCTGGAGGCAGTAAAATACCCGCATGGTCAGATTCTGCCAACACTTTAAAGGCAGAGCCAATCATTTGTGAATGAACAATAATAGGTGTGAGCAAAAGGGCAAATTAAAGTATGTCTTCAAAGTTTCGGCCTGAGAAATTAGAAGGTTGGAATTAGCATTAACTGAGATGAGAAAAAAGGGGATTCAGAGTTCACTTTTAGAAGTGTTAAGTTTTATACACCTGTTAGATAAGCAAGTGGAAATATCTGAGAGGTAATTGATATTCAGTCATGAGCTGCATGTTTCAGTCAGCGATGGACAAACTATATGAACGTGGTCCTATAAGATTACAATACCCCATTTTTATTGTACTTTTTCTATATTTAGACACACAAATACTTTGTGTTACAATGGCCTGCAGTGTCAGTACAGTAACAGGCAAGCCTTGGAACAATAGACTATACCAGATAGCCTAGATGTGTGGCAGGCTTTGCCACTGAGGTTTGTGTAAGTACCCTCTTTGATGTTTGTACAATGACAAAATTACTTAATGATGCATTTCTCAGAATGTATCCCCATTGCTATGTGATGAATAACTATACTTTTAAGTAGAGAGTTCCAAGAAGAGGTCTGCACTGGACATAAACCTTTGGGGACTGTGATATATAAATGGCATTTAAAGCCATGAGATTGCATGAGGTCACCAAGTGAATGAGTATAGATATAGAAGAGATCCAAGGACTGACCTCTGAGAACTCCAGTGTTAAGCAGTTAACCACCTCTAATGCAAACATCTTGGGTCATATGCTCCTACATGAACCAATCACTGTGGCCTGGGAAATGCAATGTTCTAATGGGTAGGGGCCTGACATATCTAAAACAATCACTATGGGAATAAAAATTACATTAATCAGGTTTAGACCTACCAAGAGTCACCTCTGAAGTTGTGTAGAAAGAAATGCAAGGCCAAGCTCCCAAAACCACATACCTGTTCATAGAGAAGCGAAAGAGACGTTGGGGCACGCGATGGCCACCACACCAACCATACACCTTTAAGTTTTGTGTGGTAGCTGTGAAATTTTGGACCTTAATATTAAACAAAGCTGCACTTAAATTTTGGCACTGTCACCAACAGTGTGACCTTGGGTAGGTTACTGAAATTTTTAAAACTGTTCATTTGTAAAATGAGAAAACTAATATCTCCTTCTACTTTAATAGATATCTGGGAGGAATCAACTGAGATATTACATATAGAGTGCTCAATGTAATGCTTGATACATTGTAAATACTCAAAAATACTAATTACTATTATTCTTTATTGGTCTGGGTTTACCTGAAAGGACAGCCTGAAGCAAAGACCCACCTCTGTGCAGGTACACTACTTGGGAGGTAATCCTAGGAAGCAGGAATACAGGGAGGATGGAAAGCCAATATGGGGATCCTTCACTACTGAAAGTCACTGGGGAGGGTTTGCAGGGGACCTTCTGGAAAACATTATAGAGTCTGCCTTAGAATGGTGTTCTGGGTGATGACAAAGGGAAACATTTATCTATTAACTCATATTCTTGAATGATCAAAGATATACAGTGGCTTCCACTGCATCAACTAAATTCCCCCACATTTCCAGGTTGCTAAAGCATTAGTTGAGTGGTTCCCTATAGGTGTTTTACACTGTTGCTTCAGATAAGACTCTGGGCATGAAGCAAGAAGCAGAGGCCAAAGTGAGCCACTGTCACACTGGCCCTGTGCAAAGCAGATTGAAACCAGTTCAGAACGAGTCCTTGCAAAAGTGGCTGGGAAGAGGTAGGGCAAGACGATATAAGATGAGCTCAAAACATGTGTGATAATTACTTTCTTATCATAATTATTATTATGATAAATGCTAAATCCTTGTACCTGAGATTATCTATGGCTCTTTTCCCCATTAGATGCTGATGTTTTGAAATGTAAGCCTAATTTCTTTTCTTTTTACGCCTATAACTCAACTCAGTGTTTTGCACATAGAATAGTCAATATTCGTTAAATTAAAATGAATTAATCTGACATGACAGAAAAAAAATGAATGGGTATGCAAATCTATAATTTGCAATATATGGGGTGTGTGTGTACGTGCTCTTTTATCTATGTTTTATTTTCTCTGTCAATTTGAAAGCAACAATTTGATGTAAAAGTCTTGAACTGCTTTATTTCCTTTGGTCTCCGCGAGAAAAAACAACAGAAACAACAAAATCCTGATTTTGTACAAAAAGCAACAAGACTGAATTTTTTTTTTCTTCTCTAATTGCTTCCCCAGCTACCTTTCCTAGATTCTTAGGAATTAGTGGTAGGAGAGGCACAGCTCAATTGGTTGTGCTGAGCTGAGCTGCTCTGAGCTTCATTAAGGCCTCGGTGATGTGGGCAGAAGCCCCTGCTCTATCCCCCTGACTGCTCAGGCGGTGCTAATACATGCCAAGGTCAGCCAACTTCTGTCCCCACTGTGTTGACAGAGTCATCCACATGCTCTCCCTTTTCACCCTAGTTAAGTAGAATCCCATTAGCCTGGATGTGTAAGACTGGATTACGTTTTACCTCAGCTTGTTCTATCCAGTATTTTCCCACATGCAAATGTATTTTTTATTATTTTCAGTACTCATGTAAATTATACACCAAGACAACGTAAAGATTACGGGCAAGGCCAGCCTTATACATAGACAACATAAGCTACCACCCACATGGAATAATTGAAGGGCAAGTTCTTCCTCCAATTAATGCTTGAAAGCCCATTATGATCATTTTATTCCTCTCTGCTCAGTTTTCTTCCCAACGCATCCAAGATTAACTGATTTGAGGGGAATGAGATTTAGCATACTTGGTCTCTAATACCTTAATTGATTAGCTTGGCCAAGTGCAGGTAGAGCTAGACCTTCTAACCTTGGGAGGAGGGAACATTTAAGGTAGGAGTTTAAAGGCTAAGAGGGTGGGCTAGAAAATCTGAAGGGGGTTAAAGACACTACAACCTTTAACCCACAGTTTCATCAGCAAACCCCTGAAAGTGGGAGTGGTGAGGCATTTTCAAATCCTGGATCAGGTTCTTAGCTTTCTGTGGTCACACAGAAGGCATCATGGGCCAAGCAGGAGCCACTGACTAAACCCAGAGAAGAGCCCTGCAAACAAAAATCTCTCATATCTGCCTTCAATAACCCTCCCTGGGTTTCTTATTCACTGATGAAAAATGAGATTGGAGTTATCTGTTCTTATCACCTTTCTCTAAAATGGCATTGACTCTTTGCCAGGTCTGTCATTGTTTGCAAAAACAAAGCACTTAACAGTATGAAGCACAATTTATGAATGAAATGATCCCTCTCTAATTCTAAAGGTTCTATCAGATTGTTCTTCAGGGAAGAAGGAAATCTAGTGTGAACAAAGAGGACCGTCTCTTTCTTTGCTTGTCCTCAGCCTCACTTTTCTGTAGAATTTCCCCACTCTGCTGCTGCTCTTTCTCCCAGGTATGCTTGCTTCTGTCTTCCTTCTTACTTGAAGTTTTCAGAAGAATACTATTTGGCCTTTGCTTTCAATTTAATCTGACAACCACCACCACCTCAGTTATTCTATCATAAAGATTAACATTCCAACCCTCATTTCTATTTGTGGAATGATAAACTCCCATGACTGTTAAAGGTATTTCAGAAATCTCACCAGCTAATCTTACCATCCATCAATATTTCCCAATCACCAGTAAAGTATCCTTCTTAGGGCTATAGTGATGAAAATACAAGATTCTGCCCAGAAAATGTCCACAACCCAGGGACAACTGTAAACATGTAATGAATACACACCTCCATAAAGTTGTGAATAAAGTGTTCTTGTTAAGATACTCTTTCTGAGCAGCCTGGAAATAATTTTCAAGGGAAGATATATTTGATCAATATCTGATGGGATGAGCAGGACCTCCATAAATAGAATTCCATGAGGGACACATCTCTCCAGGTTGGAGGAAGGGCATGTATATAACACAGAACAATTGAAAAGTGCTCTGTGTGGAAAAGAGTAGAAGACGTGGTAACTGTAGCCTAGAGGTTATAGGCTGATGCAGAGAGGGTGGTCAAGGAGGCTGAAGAAATGTGTTGGGTCAG
Organism: Sapajus apella; assembly: GCF_009761245.1. Taxonomy (NCBI): domain Eukaryota; kingdom Metazoa; phylum Chordata; class Mammalia; order Primates; family Cebidae; genus Sapajus; species Sapajus apella. Next base: position 17,224,248 of record NW_022436990.1, read on the forward strand.
AGAATTGAAGATCCATACATGCCATGCTTGAGTGCAGATTGTGAGCAACCAGGGCCAACAAAGTCTTGTAAGCTTTGGGATGACATGACCATATATATTTTTTTCTTTGAGATGAAGTCTCTCTCTGTCTCCCAGGCTGAAGTGCAGTGGTGCAATCTCAGCTAACTACAACCTCTGCTTCCCAGGTTCAAGCCATTCACCTACCTCAGCCTCCCAAGTAGCTGGGATCATAGGTATATGCCACCACCACCACACCCAGCTAATTTTTGTTGTTTTAGTAGAGACGGGGTTTCATCATGTTGGCCAGGCTGGTCTGGAACTCCTGATCTCATGTGACCCACCTACCTTGGCCTCCCACAGTGCTGGGATTATAGGCACGAGCTACTGTGCTCAGCTGACCATATCTATTTTTTTTTTCCTGACACTTACTTTTTTACTGTAACAACATTTTCCTTTTCAGCTCTTCAGTACTTCCTTGAAAAATAAGGTGTAAAATTTCAAGTTCTAACTCTGGATGTTACAATACATTTCCTTTTCCTTTTCTTTCTTTCTTTTTTTTTTCTTTTTTTTTTTTAATTGTACTTTAGGTTCTGGGGTACATGTGCAGATCATGCAGGATTGTTGCATGGGTACATACAGGGCAATGTGATTTGCTGCCTCCATCCCCCCATCACCTACATTTATTTTTAAGAGGATTATCATGGAGGAAATATGAAGTATTATGCACAGTTGGAAAAGACGGGCTTCTGGTATACCAATTAGGAGGAAGCAAAAATCAGAGCGAGAGGGTGAAAACTGGAACTATACTCATGAGCAAATGTGGTGGGATGAAAGTGTTCCTCACATGGTTTAGTCAAGACATAAAGCAGCACCAAATCTGTCTCAAAATGCCCTGTTGACAAAAGAAAATGTGTGTGTGTCTGTGTGCGAGCATGACCCTTTGCTTTCAAACCTAAACCAGTATTTAAATGAACTTTTTTCTAATTTGCCTCATACTTGAGTTTTATAGTTTCCTTTTACTTTAATTCATCTACTTCACAAATACCTGTCCCCAGTACCTAAAAGGCCAGATGGCTATATTTTAACCAAAAAGTATTTTTCTTACCTAACAGAAACTGATTTTTAGGTCTGCCATTACTGATAACAGATGTTGAAGCATTTCAACTTACTTTTATTCCCTCTTCCCACCAAGATTTTAAAATTGGTTTTAAAAACATTTTATTTAGTTTTTTAGCCTCAATATGTTTTTCCTAGCATTATTACTTTTTTTCTCCTCATGTATAATAAAAAAATTAACAGCTCCTGTTACTGTTTATTTCCCATCTGTTGGAGATGACATAAAATTTCAGATAGGCTTTTAAAATACCTAGCAAACATGCCAAATATAATCTATTAGTATACTAAACATTATGTTTATTGTATATATTTTATGTGCCCCTTCTGGCTAAAATATGCATTATTATAGCATTAGTCATCCTGTTTAACCTATTGTAATTTTACCACATTCTATAGTGCCACTGAAATTGAATTAGAATATCATGTATATACATATTTATAGTAGGTATTTGAACTTTTTCTATCCTTATATAGAAATTGTATTCTATCTTTCTTTTCTTTTTTTTTTTTTTTTTTTTTTTTTTTTAAAAAAGTCTCTCCGTCGCCCCAGCTGAAGTGTAGGGGAGCGATCTCAGCTCACTGCAACCTCCACCTCCTTGATTCAAGAGACTCTCCTGCCTCACTCAGCCCCCTGAGCAGCTGGGATTACAGGTGTGTGCCACCATAACTCCCTAATTTTTGTATTTTTGATAGAGACAGGGTTTTACCTTGTTGGCCAGGCTGATCTTGAGCTCCTGACCTCAGATGATTCACCTGACTTGGCCTCCCAAAGTGCTGGGATTACATGCATGAGCCACTGTGCCTGGCACATTTTATCTTCTTAAGAATATCAAAACTGAAGTTTATAAGCATGTTACATTCATATGTAAAGCATGAAGTTTAAGAAACTCAGCAAATAAAATAGCAGAGATCCTATGGTGCATTTATTTAAAATTTTTTCTTAGCAATGAAATTCCTGGTTATTTGAAGCTGTAAGTAAAAGAATAATTGCTGTAAATTGCCTTGATATAAAATAAATGTTACTAAATGTTTCTTTCATTTTTTGATGTCATCCTTACTCCACACTATCCCTGTTGACTAAAAATAAACTCTACAGAAACTTAAGGGATGCTATTTACCAAAAGATTGGCACTGAAATAATTACCCTTTGTAGTAGATCTATTTTTCTATTAGTGAACTTCAGATATTCCTTAAATTAAATTTCAAGCATACACTGTTAAATAAGAGAGAGGAATTCTAAACTTTTTTACAAATCTACTAACACAAGTAGATGCTGCAGACACAGTGTATTTTTCAGGCATTCTTAACCATTTGTGAGCAATAAATACACACAGAGTTCTATTTCTTGTCATGGATGCTTGCCTATTTCCTTTCTTACTATCTTAATCTTATTTCTACTCTATTTCCATTGATGCTGAAAATGGTTTTATTGAGCTGTCAAAGGTAATAAAGATAAGTTAATCAAAATAAAGTTTGTTTTATTTGCAGTTGTGCTGCATACACTATTATATATCTTACTTGTTGGGGCTCCTGGTATAGTTCTATATAAATGAATTCACTTTGATTAATTATTGCTTGATAAATCAGTACCCAAAAATTGTTATTAAGAGAAAGAGAAAGCCTTAGAAAACGAGTATTCTGGATTAACTATGTACCTCTATTCAACTATCAGCTAGCTCAGAGAGTTCTCAGAATATGACCCAATGAAGCCTGGTGGGCCCAAGACCCACCAGAGGGTCTGTGAGGTCAAAACTATTTGAATAACAATACTAAGAAATCATTTTCCATTCACTCTCATTTTCTTGCGAGTATATAAAAGAGTTTTCCAGAGACTATCTGGCATGTTATTGCAACAGATAGAATGCAGAAGTGTGAGAATTCAGTTGTCTCCTATTAAGCCAGACTTTAAATATATTTTTAATTTTTAATAATTAGAAAAATACCACACTTCTCACTAATGTAAGAAGTTTTGGAAATATGATTTTTTCATACATATATGTTATTTATATTAGCATGTAATTTATTTTTAAATAAATTACACATTTTAATAATTTCCATTTTAATTTCTAATACTGTAAATATTGATTGATACAACCCATATAAACAAAAGTTCTTTGAATTTTCGATAATTTGTAAGAGCATAAAAGGGACCTTGAGCCAAAAAGTTTGACAACCAGTGACTTAGCTTCCTAACTAATTTTTCTATGTTAAACTCATGAAGCAGAAAGAGGGAAAGAGAAAGAAAGGGTCAAGATTGCAAGACTCTTGATACTGGCTTCTCAAATGCCCAGGAATTACTCATATTGTAAGCCTTAATTTGAATCTCCATTGATTTGATTTTCAATTTCTACTCAATTAAAGTTAATTTTTCCTATTAATATAACCAGACGGAATCAGTAAGTAATAATTTTCCATAGATTATATCATGCCATCCCAAGAGAATAAAGTAGGAAAGAGAATTAACATTTCCTACTATGTGTCAGGCACCTTATAAATGGTAGGTGCTCAGGAGCAAAGGCTCTAATTCTGATTGATTCACATCTGGCTCTGCCACTCACTAGCTGTGTGAGCTTGGGCAAGTTATTTAGCCTCCCTGTCTCCATTTCCTCATATGTAAAATGTATTGTCTCATCAGGTTGTTTTGAAGAATAAATGAGTTATTACACATAAAATTCTTTCAATAGTGTTTGGCATATAAGAAGTACTAAATAAAACGTTAGTTTTACCTAGCTCTATAATCATCACAACAACTCTAAAAAGAAAGTGTTATTATCCCCTTTCATTGGTAAGGAAATGGAGGGCCCAGAGGTCATGAAATCTACTCAAGCTTATGTAGACTGCAAGTGATGAAGGTGCTATTTAAATCTACATAATGCAAAAACTCTTTCTTGTACCAGACCAGTGGTTCACAAACTTAAGCTCACATCAGAATCACCCTACACTCAGAGGTACTGGAACAGTATTTCTAGGATAGGAAAAGGGATTTGCATTTTGAATACCCTCCCTAGAGTTGCCAATGCTGCTGACCCAAGCACCGTGCTTTGAGAACCTCAGCCCTGGAGACTGCATTTGGTCACCAAGAACATTTGCACCCATAGTACCATCTGTAAATAGTCTCACTTTGCTCTACCATGCCCTCACTTTGCTATATCACAGTTCTTTCAGTAGTACTCCTTTTATGGACCTCTCCCATATTCCTACTTTAATGTAGGGACAATAAAAAATTATAATTACTTCCATAAATTTTGAACTAAAAGAAGGATCTTACCAAAGAGGATTGTCGGACACCTGCTTAAACTCATACCTTCTAGAAAGGATGAAAAAAGAAAATGTAGCTAATTGGTACTAAGGAAGAAGTCTCCCCTGTCACAAAACTCAAATTTTCACTATTATTTGCCTTAATAGAAACTGGAGAATAGCCAATAAAAGATCTCACCCACATGCCTTACTTTTATTCCTCTTTCATAAGTGATATAGGAATAGAGATCAAGTTAAGCAAGGAAAAATAAGTGGGTTTTCTCCTGAGAACTCATTATTGGAACAAGCAAGTGCTATTTCTAAATTTTGTGAAATTCTTACATCACCATGGCAAAAACGTGGAAGGGAGTTAAAACTTAATCTTTAAAAATGAATCAAATTGAAGAATAGTCACTTTTGTCTACTTAGTTGTACTCAGTAACAGAAAATCAGTAATCAATTGGAAATTGGCAAGATAAAAACTGTAGATAAGCCAGTGGGTCAAGATGTATATGTTGTAGTATGTGGAAGTACACCTCCAGTGTTCTCTGTCCTATTTTAGACGATTTAGGTATGAGTGGAAAAAACAAACTGTTTCTCCTACTACACTCTTTCAACACAGAATGCTTCTGTGACCAAATGCTTGGGGATTTTTCCCAAAACACCAAGAAAACAATCAATTATGCGGTGAACGCCAGCTAGGATCCTGTAATTTAATTCAATTCTAACACTATTTACCTGAAGATAGCATCAGATCCCACAGGTTGGGAGCTCAGTCCCACATGACTGCCCCCCACTTCTGATGCCAATTGCAAGTGCAGGTTCCTGTGTTTCTGACTGGCTGACTAGAAATTGGGGTTCCCATAACCCTCTCCTGGAGTTCAATTAATTTTTTAGAGCAGCTCACAGAACTCAGGGAAACACTTACTTATGTTTCTCCATTTATCATAAAGCATATTACAAAGGATACAGATGAATTTGCCAGATGCAAGTTGTACATAGGGTGAGGTATGGGAAAAAGGGTGCAGAGCTTCCATGTCCTCTCCTGGTGCACCACCCTCCAGGAACCTCCATTGTACAGCTATATGAAAGCTCTCTGAGCCATCTTCTTAAGCGTTTAGGAGCTTTACATCAATATGTGGACATGATTGATCAAATTATTTGCCATTGGTAATCAATGTGACCTATAGCTCCCTCCTGTCTCTGGAAGTTAGGGGGTAGAGTTGAAAGCCCCAACTCTCTCTAATCATTCCTGGGTCTTTCTGATGACCAGCCCACAGCCTGATGCTATTAAGGGTCACCAGCCACCAGTTATATCATTAGCATAAAAAAGGCACTCTTATAACTTAGGAGATTTTAAGGTTTTAGTAGTCATATATCAGGAAATTAGGAAGAGAACCAAATACAGTCATATGTATTCATGGGAGCACTTCTGATAAATGCACTGTTAGGTGATGTTATCATTGAGGCAACATCAAAGAGTACATTTACACAAACCTAGATGGTATAGCCTGCAACTCACCTAGGCTGTATAGTGTAGCCTATTGCTCCTAGGCTACAAGCCTGCATGGCATGCTACTATCCTGAATATTGTAGGCAACTGTAACATAATGGTAAATATTTGTGTATCTAAACAAAACTAAACATAGAAAAGGTATAGTAGGCTCATGCCTGTAATCCAAGCACTTTGAGAGGTGGGTGAATCATGAGGTAGGTGGATCACAAGGCCAGGAGCTCAAGACCAGCCTGGCCAATACCGTGAAACTCTGTCTCCACTAAAAATACAAAAATATCTGCGTGTGGTGGTGTGCACCTGTCCTGTGACTTGGGAGGCTGAGCCAGAGAATCACTTGAACCTGGGGGGTGGAGGTTGCAGTGAGCCAAGATCACATCTCTGCACTCCAGCCGGGGTGATAGATCAAGACTCTGTCTCAAAAAAATAAAAAAGTTATAGTAAAAATACGGTATGATAATCTTAAAGGACCACTACCCTATATAACTGAGAAGCATGACTGTAAATATTTTACAAAATGAGAAGACTCAGCAATGGTGCAGAACTCAGCTTTAATCAAGAAAAAAGCAATGCCAGTGATGGGACTTGAGAAAGAAATTGATGTTCTGTTACCTCATAAATAGAGGAAGCTGGACAGGTAGGACAATCACTATTCTTAATCAGAATCACAGGTCCAGGGAAAGAAAGCAGAGATAAAAAAGTACCACATGCTGAGTATTTTAGGCTCCTTTTCACTTTGTTCTAAGGGAGAGAAAGTCCTCTGAAAGTCATTATTTCTTCTCTCTTCCTCTTTCCTATACTCAACTTCTAATTATCTTCCCTTCTGCCTTTGGATTGTTGCTGATCTACAAGAAGTTGGGGAAAGAAATGACAAGGCTTTTAGGCAACATTCTAATTTCTAGCAAAAAATAAGTGTAAATCTTCTATATGAAGAGAAAGATTTTCTACTGAGGGAAGAAGAAACAAAAAATAATGACTTTGATGCATATTAAAAGATTTAAATTAGATATTTGGAATAATTATACAACTATTAAAAACATTTGCTGCTACCGAGGGTATCAATGTAAGGAAGCTTTTCAAGGCTACAACAGAAAATGTTATCTCTATGAGGAACATTCATACCTAAGCAGAGAAGGTCAGGAAATTTTCTAATACTATGATACTATGAAAATAGAAATTGAACATTAAAGCTATGCAAAGTAATATTTGCATAGTATTTGTCAATGTGCTGAACAATCATCTGGTCATTAAAATAGACACCAGGACAAAGTCAGAAGGGAAATATCCTTGTGGGCCTTAGCTCTAGATTTCTTAAGGATGAAGATTCTGTTTCAGTGTGATTTATCCCAGGTCTTGCTCAGGTCAATAGTTGCTTAATTATTCCTTCTAAATGCCAATCTACTTGCTCAGGTCAATAATTACTTAATTAAAACCTTCTACATGCCAATCTCTATGCTAGGTATCCCTGATACAAAAATGAATCGGACAAAGCCTCATGTGTCTTATGGTCAGTCAGATGTTCTATTTCTCCTTAGAGGGGTACCTGTTTTCAGCCTATCTAAGTGGATTTACCTCACATGAAACCTCTTCAGGCCTCTGCCATTCCCAGACATAAGGAAAGTACAACTATAGTACATCTCTGTAGAAATATGCTTCCCCTTTCCTTCCCAATTCATCTTAGCTGTACCCAGTATGTTCTGAAAAGGGTGTTATAAACCATAAATTCATAAACCCATCTATAAGGGCATAGCTAGGCAGGAGAGCTGCCATTCAACTGATATAATAAGCCTCCAGGAATAAGCTTCAGTGCTTGACTGTTACAGTAGTCAGCAAAATCCACAGATTTAATTACACCCGAGTAATTGCAGAAAAGATCATTCATTATTCTAACTACTCTGAAAAAGAAGAGCCCATACCCTGAAATGACTCTGTGGGAGCATAAACGGAGATCTATTCATTAGGACCATAAAATAAAATGGAAATCTGTTTTCTTTTCGGAGCAATGTGATTACTATCACTAGTAATGATATTATGGAAGGAAAAATATATTGTCTGCTAGGACACACACATTTTCCTTTTTGCCTTTGCCTTTATTTCTTCCTTTGAAGTGACCATAGTAAGACAGACTTGGCTAACTTGGGGTCATCCCAAATGTTACACACTCATCCCCAGATTTGGTACCTTTTAAACAAAAAGATTCAGAATCCCCAACATACAGTCACTTATCTCCACCAATTCTAAAAGCATTTTGGTTTTTATTTTTTAAACTCCTTTGGTTGTATTCATAGCATGCAGATTAAAAGATGAGTGCAGCATTACTCTTATAGAAAGACTTATTTAAATTGGAAATGGAACTAGGTATTGAGGAGTTACAGAGGCTAAAAAACTAGAAATAAGGTCTTAGCAGGAGGAGGCCTAGGTATTTGATATATATATATATATATATATATATATATATATATATATATATATGTAATATAAAAGGAGGATTTGGAGCAAGGATTATAAAGCAGGAGTAAGCAGTTTGAATAGGAAAAAGAATAAGGTGATATATGGCAAGCCCAAAAGAAGCTTGTATTTTATTTCATTTCAATTAGGGATTTAATATATTTGTGAACATTGAAATTATAATGAAGCAGAATAGGACTAGACAGAATAGTAGTTAAGATTTGAAATTTTTAAAATTATTTTCCCAATAAAAATGTGACAGTTGATTAGGGATAAGGGGATGAAGAGCAGAGCAATTAAAAGAAGGATTTTCAGTCTCTGGCCAAGAGTTAAGAAAAAACTGAGTGAAGGAGACCTGTTGATGGAAAGAATAAGGGAGGAGTCGTAGTTAGGACAGAGGGAGCCAGAGAAAACAAATCCTTTGTATCAGGCATTGAGAAAGCAAGAAAAATGTAGGGACAGGCCGGGCGCGGTGGCTCAAGCCTGTAATCCCAGCACTTTGGGAGGTCGAGGCGGGTGGATCACGAGGTCAAGAGATCGAGACCATCCTGGTCAACATGGTGAAACCCCGTCTCCACTAAAAATACAAAAAATTAGCTGGGCATGGTGGCGCGTGCCTGTAATCCCAGCTACTCAGGAGGCTGAGGCAGGAGAATGGCCTGAACCCAGGAGGCGGAGGTTGCGGTGAGCCAAGATCGCGCCATTGCACTCCAGCCTGGGTAACATGAGTGAAACTCCGTCTCAAAAAAAAAAAAAAAAGAAAAATGTAGGGACAGAGAATGCTGATGACTGACCAGAGGTGCAGCTATAACTTCTGTTATTTTTTTTTTCCTCTAAAATGTGTATATTTACAAAATATGTGATTTTTATAGAGACCTTTAACATTTATCCTCTCATTTCATCTCAATAGCATTCTTCTACATTTAGGAAAAATATCTTGACTCTCATGTTGCAGATGGTGAAGGTGAGGCATAGATATGAGAGACCCTCAAATCATATTTAAAGGACGAACTGAGAGAAGGTTGCAAGTCCTTTGGTTTCTAGTTTAATCATCCTACAACTATGCCTTCCCATGGGAGTTTCATGCCACCACCTCTCCCTTTTCCATGGCCTAGGCACAGGGAAGAGATTTATGGTTCATATTGGAATATCAAACTTTTTTTTTTTAATTAGATATTTAAAATCTGAAGAGCTGCCAGGTGGAGGAAAAACAACACGTATTGTGTTTTCACACAAAGGACAAGACAAAAAGTAAAAGATGAAAGCTACAGGAAGGTATATTTTCTAAAGGATATATTTTTTTTAATTTTAATACTTAAAATTTTGAACTTTTTAAGGTTTAGTTTCTTTATTGATAATGAGTTCCCTGTTACATGAGTTTATCAGGCTGTTCTTGCATTCCAATAAAGAAATACTTGAGACTAAGTAATTTATAAACAAAAGAGGTTTAATTGGCTCACAGTTCTGCAGTCTGCACAGGAAGCATGATGCTGACATCTGCTCAGCTTCTGGGGAGGCCTCAGAAAACATTCAATCACGGCGGAAGGAGCAGACACGATCACATGGCCAGAGCGGGAATAAGAGAGTGAGAAGGAGGTGCTACACACTTTTAAACAACCAGATCTCAGGAGAACTTATTATCACCAGGACAGTACCAAGAGGGATGGTGCTAAACCATTCATGAGAAATCTGCCCCCATGATCCAATCACCTTCTACCAGGCCCAACCTCTAACACTGGGGATTACATCAAATATGAGATTTGTGGGGGGAGACACATCCAAACCATATCAATCAGGCATTCGGGTAAAGACTGAATGGTCATCTGTCAGGAATATCATAGAGAAAGATACCACCTAGATAAAAATGGAACTTTATGACATCCAAAAATTCTTCCAAAATTCATATGCTCTTTGGTTTTCGTTGATTGTTCAAGTCCCACTCTTTCTTTTATATCATGTTTGCTAGAACAGAGCAATCATCTGCTGAGTCAGGGGAAAGTAAGCAGAGAAAAACTAAATAAATAAAGACAATAGTCCCCCCATACATTTGGAAATGTAAAGCCTAATAATAGGAGTCCTTCTCTGGCTAATTAATATATCTTCTCATTACTCAAAGGATTATAAATCATTCTGCTATAAAGACACATGTATACATATATTTATTGAGACACTGGTTACAATAGCAAAGACTTGGAACCAACCCAAATGCCCACCAATGATGAACTAGATAAAGAAAATGTGGCATATATACACATGGAATACTATGTAGCCATTAAAAAGGAAGGATGAGTTCATGTCCTTTGCAGGGACATGGAAGAATCTGGAAACCATCATTCTCAGCAGACTTACACAAGAACAGAAAACCAACCACCACATGTTCTCATTCATAAGTGGGTGTTGAACAATGAGAACACATGGTCACAGGGAGGGGAACATCACATACCAGGGCCTGTAGGGAGTGGGGATGCTAGGGGAGGGATAACATTAGGAGAAATACCTAATGTAGATGACGGGGATGTATGCAGCAAACCACCATGGCATGTGTATACCTATGGCATTGTTTTATCTCCCTACCTATGTAACAATACAGCACGATCTGTACATGTACCCCAGAACTTATAATATAATATATATATGTGTATATATATATATGTATTATATATATGTATAATACACACACAAACCACACACACACACACACACACACACACACACACACACACATATATATATATATATTCTTTTATTCTTTCCAAGAAGTTATTTGACAAACTTCTTGTGAGGAGAGATTTCCCAGATTTAATCTGTCTGTTCTTTCTTAATGGATGTGTGGCTCTTCAGTATAAAGAATTTCCAATCCGGATGCTGATATTATATTTCTGGATATTTGGAATACAGCATTTCAATACCCAGAAAATTTGTTAGCTTCTCGCTGAAATTATTAAAAATAGTTTTATTTTTAGCTTAATTTTCTCCTGAATCAAAGCACATAATACAAAATGCTTTAGTAGTTGGTTGAATAGTCCATGAAAGCGCAAAGCTTCAGGTCATATTTAAGCCATGACTAATGCATTTCACTGAGTCTTTACTACATTTTGCTCTCCGTAAAGTTTCACTAGAGTTAGGACTACCAGACTCAATTTAGGTTCATTATCAACAAGTTATGGCCAATGCATCTAATTTCTTTCTTAGAAAAAATATTAGATTGAATAGCCTTAGGATGCAGAAAGCATAGCAAACATAAGCATGGTATGCCTGGACTTTAGCAAGGGATTTAATGGGGTCAATAACAATGGTCTTAACAACAGATTAAGAGATTTGGACTTGGAAAGGAGGACATTTTAGATAGAGAATTACATTTTTTTAAATATTCAGACTAAAATGGTACTAAGCAATGGATACAGATTAGGAAGGAGAGCATTTTCCCTTAGTCATGTACCACGCAAAATGATTTCCAAAGTCTTGCATGGTGACTTAGAGAGCATGGTCATCACATTCTCAGATAACATAGGCTTAAAGCAGATAAAGAACATGATAGATATTACAATCAAACTGCAAAATTTAGCTGGGGGTGATGGCACATATCTGTGATCCAAAATACTGAGAAGGCTTAGATGGGAGTGTCTTAGCCTGTTTGCATTGCTGAATGCCTGAGGCTGGATGATTTAAAAATAAAAGAGGTTTATTTGACTCATGGTTCTGTTGACTGTACAAGAAGCATGAAACCAGCATTTGACTCTGGTGACGCCTAAGGCTGCTTCCACTCATAGCAGAAGGAGAAGGAGAACTGGTATATACAGATCACATGGCAAGAGAGAAAAAAAGACGGTCAGGCTCTTTTCAACAACCAATTCTCAGGGGAAATCTAGTGGGAACTAATAGATCCACTCACTCCCCCTTCCCCAAGGAGGGAATTAATCTAGCCAACGGATCTCCCCCTGTGATCCAAACACCCCTATTCAGCCCCACCTTCAACATTGCAGATCAAATTTCAACATGATATTTAGAGGGGCCAAATATCCAAACCATAGCAGGATGTTCCCTTGAGCCCAGGAGTTCAAGGCTGGAATGCTGTATGACTGCACATCTGTATGGCCACTGCGCTCCAGCCTAAGCCACATAGTGTGACCCTGTCTCTAAAAAAATAAAAACAAAAAAGCCTCCAAAATGTCTGTTAGACTGGACCAAAACCAGTTTTATAAGATTAAATAAGAATAAATTTAACAGAGATAAATGTATGTGCATTTTAGACTGGAAAAGCAACTCTACCTGAAAAGATGAGGTAATGATATCACACAGCAACATTATATATGATAAGGTCTTAAGGATTTTAATTGACAGTAAGCAGAGGGTGAATAAAGTAATGTGATGCTTCAAAAAAAAAAAAAAATTGATCCTAGGCTAAATTCACGGAAGCTCACAATCGAGAATGATGGAATTTATGTTAACTCTTTTATGAACAGCTAAATTATTGCATTTTTGCTTTTTGCTTTCCATTTTTAAGAGATTTTAATTAAAAGAAAAAAACTAAACCTAGAAGATAAATCAGAGTAAGGATGGGCCTAAAAACTATACTTGTTAAAGAAACATCAGAGGACATAAGACATTTTAATCCAAAGGGAATACGATTACTATCTTCAAATATTTGAATGGCTTGAATGTAACACAGATGTTAGATTTGTTCCATGACACCAAAGAGTGGAGCTTTTAGAACAAGTGAATGGAAGATAAAAGAGGGAAATTTTAGTTAATCTAAAGAGGAATATTTTTATAGTCAAAAGTATGCCAAAATTAAGTGGGTTGCCCCACTACAGGTTTTTAACCATTGACTAGATGCCTGTGTGAGGATATTGTAAAATTTGTATATTCTGTAGCATCTGGACTGTGAACAACATCTTCAAACAATTGAAAGTTTACCATTCTAGGGAAATAAAACAATGCCAAAAAAGCTGAAGCTCGATTTCCTTCCTTCCCAATTTGCTCAAATCATTTATTCTCTCCTTACTTCTATTTTCTTGCCTGTGAAATGTAGGTAATCCTATTTGCCATCTCAGGCCAGATGGAAAAGTCTGTAATGAGTTTGGAGCCTAGAGTATTCTTCACCATAAATTTTCCATATGTTTCTGTTGCTGGTTTTTAGAAAAAAAAAAAAAAAAAATTCAAAGTTTTCTGCTTGAATGAGAATCAAATTCAAAGTTTTGGAGAATGCCCTCAAATTATTTCTTTTTCTCTTTTAAAAATAAAAATTGGATGTGATTTGGGCCAATCAGTCTCCTTGATAAGGCAAATAGCAATACAGATGCTGGATGTTCCCAAGGCTTTATATGAATTGTGTTCTACTAACCCAGGAACTCCCAGGTTTTACTTAAACATATTGGCCTAGAACCAGCTCATCCATCATGCAAGTCTCTAAACAAACGAAGGCCAGCCTGCCCAGGCAGAGCTAAACAGGAGGCAACAACTGGAAGATTAAGACTAATTCCAAATTGTACTTGCAATACATTTCAAATATTAACTCAGTTTTTAACAGTATTTTTCTTGAATCTGATATTTCTTTTCTCATATCCTTTCATTTCTAGACCTATTTACTCAAAATAAGAGCAAATCAATTAAAAATAAAGCCTCTGAAAGAAATGCCTGATAGCTCATACAGTTCTTCTATGACTCAAATACAAGAGGGTAGGAGATAAATGGAAAATCACAAGGCAAGTATGATTTCCACAAAATGCTGAGATTTTTCATTTTAAAATATCTGACTTCTAAATTAAACACCCCTCAGCATTTCTATAGTGATTATGAATAAAGCTTTCATTTCTGACATCCTAATTATTTTTGTTGACAGGTGGGTTTTTTGGTCGGTTTTATTTTTCTTTTTTCTGTTTTGTTTGTTTAAATCAAAAGAAAAAAAACACTCAATTCTGCCAAGATATAAAAAATGTCAAAGAATATAAGGCTATTTGTTTGGCCAGGTACATTGATTGAAAATACTCAATTTTTAGAAAATGGTGATGAGGAGAGATCCAAGATGGCCGTTTAGGAACAGCTCAGGATTGCAGCTCCCAGTGAAAGCGCAGAGGGTGAGTGGACACCGCGTTTTTATTGCCCATAGACTAGGAAATTCCCAGGCAGAGGAGCTCCACGGTCACCAGCGCAGCTGTGCCGGCCAGCGCCACTGCTTTGCCCCGCGTGGCTGCTTTGTCGGTGCCCCGGAGCAGCGGTTCTCTGTACAAAATACACCTGTCCGGGTGCCCTTTTGGCTGGCGATTTAGCCACGGGAAGTAGCCCATTCGCAGGTTCAAAAAGGGGACTGAGCAGAGAACCAGGACAGTAGATTCCAGGGCAAAAAAAAAAAAAAAAAAAAAACCCACAAACCTCAGTGCCACTGCTTAAGCCAGCGCAGTGAGTGGCCGCAGGGAAAAACAAACAGACCCCGGCGCCTCTTCAACAGGCGACTGGAACACCAACTTAAAAAAGGCTCTGAGGCAGGGAGCCAGGCGATCAGGCTTGGCTGGTCCCACCCCCACAAAAGAACAGCAACCAGAAACTCTGGATTGAGACTTTCACAGCAAGTGCAGCTGAACTCAGGACGGTCCAGCTCTGTGGGGGAGGGGTGTCCGCCATTACCGAGGCAGCCCGCCACGACCCAGGTAATCAGCCAATGCTGAGGTAGCCCGCCGTTGCCAAGGCAACCCACCACAGCAGAGAGACTCCGCCTCAAAGGAGGCGGGCCACTACCACCAAAGCAGTTCTAACTACACCCATATAAACAGGACTGCAGGAAAGTTCACTTGGCAGCTGGGCGGAGCCCACAGCAGCTCAGCAAAGCCTCTATAGGCCGACAGTGACTAGGCTGCCTCCTTGCTGGGCTGGGCAGGTCTGAAGGAAAAAAAAAAAAGAAGGCGGCAGCATAACGGAAACTCATAAATAAAGCCCTAAATCCCTGGGACAGAGCACCTGAGAACAAAAAGCAGTTTATGAGTTCTGCTGCAGCAGACCTAAACGTACCTGCCCAGCAGCTCTGCATGAACAACAGAGCTCACAGCTCACCATTTGAGCTCCTATAAAGAAGAGACCATCTTCTCAAGCAGCTCCCTGACCCCTATATATCCAAAGAGACACCTCATAAAAGAGAGATCAGATTGACACTAGGTGGGTATCCTTCTGGGACAAAGATAGCAGCAGAAGAAAACTGGTAACAACCCTTACTGTTCAGCAGCTGTGGCAGGTGAACCCCAGGCAAGCAGGGCCTGGAGTGAACCTCAGCAGACCTACAGCAGAGGGGCCAGACTGTCAGAAGGAAAACCAAGAAACAGAAATAACCTTATCATCAACAAACAGAACGTCAATCTGAAAGATTTGAGACCCAATCTGAAAGTCAGCAACTACAAAGTCGACAGGTGGATAAATCCATAAAGATGGGAAGAAACCAGCGCAAAAAGGATGAAAACACCCGAAACCAGAACACCTCTCCTCCTACAAGGGATCACAACTCCTCACCAGCAAGGGAACAAGGTTGGAGGGAGAACGAGTGTGATGAAATGACAGAATCAGACTTCAGAAGGTGGGTAGTAAGAAACTTCTGTGAACTTAAAGAACATGTTCTAACCAAATGCAAAGAAACTAAGAACCTTGAAAAAAGATTTGATGAAATGCTAACGAGAATGGACAAAATAGAAAGGAATATAAGTGAATTGATGGAGCTGAAAAACGCAACACGAGAACTTCGCGAAGCGTGCACAAGTATCAACAGCCGAATTGACCAAGCAGAAGAAAGGATATCAGAGGTCGAAGATCAACTCAATGAAATAAAACGGGAAGGCAAGACTGAAGAAAAAAGGGTAAAAAGGAATGAACAAAGTCTCCAAGAAATGTGGGACTATGTGAAAAGACCTAATCTACCTTTGATAGGCGTACCTGAATGCGACAAAGAGAAAGAATCCAAGCTGGAAAATACTCTTCAGGATATTATCCAGGAAAATTTCCCCAACCTAGCAAGGCAGGCAAACATTCAAGTCCAGGAAATACAGAGAACACCACAAAGATATTCGTCAAGAAAAGCAACCCCAAGGCACATAAACGTCAGATTCAACAGCGTCGAAATGAAGGAGAAAATACTAAGGGCAGCCAGAGAGAAAGGTCAGGTTACCCATAAAGGGAAGCCCATCAGACTCACAGCAGATCTCTCAGCAGAAACCCTACAAGCCAGAAGATAGTGGGGACCAATATTCAACGTCCTTAAAGAAAAGAACTTTCAGCCCAGAATCTCCTATCCAGCCAAACTAGGCTTCATAAGTGAAGGAAAAATAAAATCCTTTGGGAACATGCAAGTACTCAGAGATTTCGTCACCACCAGGCCAGCTCTACGAGAGCTCCTGAAAGAGGCTCTACACATATAAAGGAACAAGAAGTACCAGCTCAACTAAAGGGCAAAACACCCAGCTAGCACCAAAATGGCAGTATCAAATTTACACATAACAATATTAACCCTAAATGTAAATGGACTAAATGCCCCAATCAAAAGACACAGACTGGCAAATTAGATAAAAAGACAAAACCCATCAGTGTGCTGTATCCAGGAAACCCATCTCACATGCAAGGATACACAAAGGCTCAAAATAAAGGGATGGAGGAAGATTTACCAAGCAAATGGAGAGCAAAAAAAAGCAAGAGTTGCAATTCTCATCTCTGATAAATTAGACTTTAAAGCAACAAAGATCATAAGAGACAAAGAGGGACATTACATAATGGTAAAAGGATCAATGCAACAAGAAGAGCTAACGATCCTAAATATATATGCACCCAATACAGGAGCACCCACATACATAAGGCAAGTTCTTAATGACTTACAAAGAGACTTAGACTCCCACACAATAATAGTGGGAGACTTTAACACCCCATTGTCAACATTAGACAGATCAACCAGACAGAAAATTAACAAGGATATCCAGGACTTGAACTCAGACCTGAACCAAGCAAACCTAATAGACATTTACAGAACTCTCCACCCCAAATCCACAGAATATACATTCTTCTCAGCACCACATCACACCTACTCTAAAATTGACCACATAATTGGGAGTAAATCACTCCTCAGCAAATGCAAAAGAACGGAAATCATAACAAAGAGTCTCTCAGACCACAGTGCAATCAAGTTAGAACTCAGAATACAAAAACTAACCCAGAACCGCACAGCTTCATGGAAACTGAACAACTTGCTCTTGAATGTTGACTGGATAAACAATGAAATGAAGACAGAAATAAAGATGTTCTTTGAAACAAACGAGAATGAGGACACAACATACCAGAATCTCTGGGACACATTTAAAGCAGTCTCTAGAGGAAAATATATAGCAATAAGTGCCCACATGAGAAGTAACGAGAGATCAAAAATTGACACTCTATTGTCAAAACTGAAAAAGCTAGAGGAGCAAGATCAAAAAAACTCAAAGTCTAGCAGAAGACAAGAAATAGCTAAGATCAGGGCAGAACTGAAGGAGACAGAGGCACAAAAAACCCTTCAAAAAATCAATAAATCCAGGAGCTGGTTTTTTGAAAAGATCAACAAAATAGACAGACCACTAGCCAGATTAATAAAAAAGAAAAGAGAGAATAACCAAATTGATGCAATAAAAAACGATAAAGGGGATATCACCACAGATTCCACAGAAATTCAAACCATCATCAGAGATTATTACAAACAAATCTATGCACACAAACTAATAAACCTGGAAGAAATGGATAAATTCCTGGACACTTGCCTCCTGCCAAGCCTAAACCAGTAAGAAGCCGAAACCCTGAACAGACCCATAATAAGGTCTGAAGTTGAAGCAGCAATTAAGAGCTTACCACCCAAAAAAAGCCCAGGTCCAGATGGGTTCACAGCCGAATTCTACCAGACATACAAAGAGGAGCTGGTACCATTCCTTCTGAAACTATTCCAAACAATACAAAAAGAGGGAATTCTTCCCAAATCATTTTATGACACCAACATCATCCTGATTCCAAAACCCAGCAGAGACTCAACAAGAAAAGAAAACTTCAGGCCAATATCCATGATGAACATGGATGCAAAAATCTTCAATAAAATACTGACAAGCCGATTGCAACAGCACATCAACAAGCTTATCCACCATGATCAAGTAGGCTTCTTCCCAGGGATGCAAGGCTGGTTCAACATACGCAAGTCTATAAACATAATTCACCACATAAACAGAACCAAAGACAAAAACCACATGATTATCTCAATTGATGCAGAGAAGGCCTTTAAATTCAACAGCCCTTTATGCTAAAAACCCTCAATAAGCTAGGTATCAATGGAACGTATCTCAAAATAATAAAAGCTATTTATTACAAACCAACAGCCAATATTATACTGAATGGGCAAAAACTGGAAGCATTGCCCTTGAAATGTGGCACCAGACAAGGATGCCCTCTCTCACCGCTGCTATTCAATATAGTATTAGAAGTTCTAGCCAGAGCAATCAGGCAAGAAAAAGAAATAAAGGGCATTCAAATAGGAAAGGAGGAAGTCAAATTGTCTCTATTTGCAGAAGACATGATTGTATATCTAGAAGACCCCATCGTCTCAACCCCAAACCTCCTGAAACTGATAAGCAACTTCAGCAAAGTCTCAGGATACAAAATCAATGTGCAAAAATCACATGCATTCCTACACACCAATAACAGACTTAAAGAGAACCAAATCAAGAACAAACTTCCATTCACAATTGCCACAAAGAAAATAAAATACCTAGGAATACAACTAACAAGGAACGTAAAGGACCTCTTCAAGGGGAACTACAAGCCACTGCTCAACGAAATAAGAGAGGACACAAACAGATGGAGAAACATTCCATGTTCATGGTTAGGAAGAATCAATATCATGAAAATGGCCATACTGCCCAAAGTAATTTACAGATTCAATGCTATTCCCATCAAGCTACCAATGTCCTTCTTCGCAGAACTGGAAAAAACCACCTTAAACTTCATATGGAACCAAAAGAGAGCCCACATAGCCAAGTCAATTCTAAGCAAAAAGAACAAAGCGGGGGGCATCACACTACCGGACTTCAAACTATACTACAAGGCTACAGTAATCAAAACAGCATGGTACTGGTACCAAAACAGAGATATAGACCAATGGAACAGAACAGAGGTCTCAGAGGCAACACAACGTATCTACAACCATCTGGTCTTTGACAAACCAGACAAAAACAAGCAATGGGGAAAGGATTCCCTGTTCAATAAATGGTGTTGGGAAAGCTGGCTAGCCATGTGCAGAAAGCAGAAACTGGACCCCTTCCTGACACCTTACACGAAAATTAACTCCAGATGGATTAAAGACTTAAACATAAGACTGAACACCATAAAAACCCTAGAAGAAAATCTAGGCAAAACCATTCAGGACATAGGTGTAGGCAAGGACTTCATGACCAAAACACCAAAAGCATTGACAACAAAAGCCAAAATAGACAAATGGGACCTAATCAAACTCCACAGCTTCTGCACAGCAAAAGAAACAATCATTAGAGTGAATCGGCAACCAACAGAATGGGAAAAAATTTTTGCAGTTTACCCATCTGACAAAGGGCTGATATCCAGAATTTACAAAGAACTAAAACAGATTTACAAGAAAAAAACTAACAAGCCCATTCAAAAGTTGGCAAAGGATATGAACAGACACTTTACAAAAGAAGACATACATGAGGCCAACAAACATATGAAAAAATGCTCATCATCACTGGTCATCAGAGAAATGCAAATCAAAACTACATTCAGATACCATCTCACGCCAGTTAGAATGGTGATCATTAAAACATCTGGAGACAACAGATGCTGGAGAGGATGTGGAGAAATAGGAACACTTTTACACTGTTGGTGGGAGTGTAAATTAGTTAAACCATTGTGGAAGACAGTGTGGCGATTCCTCGAGGACCTAGAAATAGAAATTCCATTTGACCCAGCAACCCCATTACTGGGTATATATCCAAAGGATTACAAATCGTTCTACTATAAGGACACGTGCACACGAATGTTCATTGCAGCACTGTTTACAATAGCAAAGACCTGGAACCAACCCAAATGCCCATCGACGATAGACTGGATAGGGAAAATGTGGCACATATACACCATGGAATATTATGCAGCCATCAAAAACGATGAGTTTGGGTCCTTTGTAGTGACATGGATGAACCTGGAAGCCATCATTCTCAGCAAACTGACAGAAGAGCAGAAGATCAAACACCGCATGTTCTCACTCATAGGTGGGTGTTGAACAATGAGAACACATGGACACAGGGAGGGGAGCACTACACACTGGGGTCAGTTGGGGGGAAATAGGGGAGGGATGGTTGGGGGTGGGGAGCTGGGGAGAGATAGCAAGGGGAGAGATGCCAGATGTAGGTGATGGGGAGGAAGGCAGCAAATCACACTGCCACGTGTGTACCTATGCAACAATTTTGCATGTTCTTCACATGTACCCCAAAACCTAAAATGCAATAAAATTAATAAACGGGGGAAAAAAAAAGAAAATGGTGATGAAGGATGCATTGCATTAATTTTGTAAAGTGTGAGAAGGCTCCAAAAAGGAGTATAATCATAATGCATAATATGGGTAGGCTGTCAGAATACAATGAAAATAAATACCACACTTTTTCAAAGATATACAAATTAGGCATCTAAGTGAAGTTCTTAAATAGCTCTATAATGCTTCTGCCAAAGGAGATAACTCATAGTAGGCATTTGTTGTGTGACCGTAGATTTATAATTTTAGTGGATTGATGTCATTTATTGAGGGTACAAATATTAACTATTTTCTGAACATTCAATATTTTAAATTGTTTTTCCTGTATTCTTCATGCTATTTTAATTTGGATAAGAGGCACAATTGATATGTTCTGTATCTAATTTATAATCCAACATGCAAAAGATCTCTCAGTTTTGTTAAGTTTATCTATGAGATCATCCATGCATTCAAGGCTAACTAAATTGAGAATACAACAAGAGTAAAAAATATTGTAAAGAAATTGCTCTCATGCATAAGAGGAGAGAATATATTCATTATTAATGATAAGGAACATTGTTGTTGGATCTTCAAATTTCGCATCAAGTCACATGGCATCCCAGAGCCATTTGTGCACAAGTGTACAGAGAGAAATAAAAATAAAATCATCCAAAAATTTTATCATATTCCATATTATACAGATCAAACATTTTGTTTGGAAAATTAATTTTATTTTGCTTTATTATATTTAGTTTCCATTGTGGACTAGAGGAAAAACCTAGAAAACTCCAAGCAGATATTTGGCACTTATTCTTTGTATTTTATCACTATATATAAATAAAATGGAATGCGATCAGAGGCCAGAGAATAAATTTTTTAGGCTTCGTGAGCCATATTGAATTTGTATCTCTGTTGTAACTACTTAACTCTGCTATTGAAAGCAGCCATTCAGTAATAAATAGCCTACCAACCAACCCCCCCCAAAAAAAACAAAAACGAGATCAGACAGATTCATAGCTGAATTCTACCAGAGGTAAAAAGATCTGGTACCATTTCTTCTGAAACTATTCCAAAAAATTAAAAAGAAAGGACTCCTCCCTAACTCATTCAATGAAACCAGCATTATCCTGACCAAAACCTGGCAGAGATACAACAACAAAAAAGAAAACTTCAGGCTAATATCCTTGATGAACATCGATGCAAAAATTCTGAATAAATATTGGCAAACCAAATCCACCAGCACATCAAAAAACTTATCCACCGTGATCAAGTGTGCTACATCTCCAAAGTTGGCTCACATATGCAAATCAGCAAATGTGATTCATCACTTAAACAAGACTAAAGATAAAACCACATGATTATCTCAATAGATGCAGGAAAGGCCTTTAATAGAATTCAACATTGCTTCATGTTAAAAACTCTCAATAATCAAGGTATTGAAGGAACATATTTCAAAATAATAGGAGCCATATAAGACAAACCCACAGCCAGTATTATACTGAATGGTCAAAAGCTGGAAGAATCCCCTTGAAAACCAGCATAAGACAAGGATGCCCTCTTTCATCACCCTTTTCAACATAGTATTGGAAGTTGTGGCCAGGGCAATCAGGCAATTGGCTGTAGGTTTGTCATATTTTGCTCTTATTATTTTGAGATGTGTTTCATCAATACCTAGTTTATTGAGGGTTTTTAGCATGAAGGGCTGTTGAATTTTATAAAAAGCCTTTTCTGCATCCACATGAGATAATCATGTGGTTTTTGTCATTGGTTCTGTTTATGTGACGGATTATGTTTATTGATTTGCATATGTTAAAGCAGCCTTGCATCCCAGGGATGAAGCTGACCTGATCATGCTGGATAAGCTTTTTGATGTGCTGCTAGATTTGGTTTGCCAGTATTTTATTGAGGATTTTCGTATTGATGTTCATCGGGGATATTGGCCTGAATTTTTTTTTGTTGTTGTTTTGTCTCTGCCAGGTTTTTGGTATGCGGATGATGCTGGCCTCATAAAATGAGTTAGGGAGAAGTCCCTCTTTTTCTTTTCTTTTTTTTTTTTAATTTGTATATGGTTCAGATAAGGCATTTTATTTCTGTTTAAAGTCAAACACACTACATAAGACATAGAAGGTACATTATATATTGGGAAAACATAAAACAAGTATAGTGGCTGCCTGGCTCACAATGATTAACTCTTCTCTAAGAATGGCCAGATAATTCAAGGGTGCCATCATGTCTGCCCTAGTATTCATAAATGTTTGCTTGACCTAGGCCAAGTTGATCCACGATTCCTATGGAAATTTAATTTTCAATGAAGAATCAAATTGACCTGGAGGTCACTGAACCTGAGTTATCTGAACTCAAGAAGAAGCCACTGAAATCTTAGCTTTATAATACTACAAGAACCCTAAGCTTTAGTTTTCAGCTGTTAGCTCAATTCTATTAGTTACTCCAATATATTTCCAACAAATTATTTTCTTTTTCAAAACATTATGTATAAGTAGTAGGAATTCAACTCTGAAACTGGTAGAAGCATAGCAGGAGAAGTCCCTCTTTTTCTATTGTTTGGAATAGTTTCAGAGGGAATGGTACCAGCTCCTCTTTGTACCTCTGGTAGAATTCAGCTGTGAATCCGTCTGGACCTGGGCTTTTTTTGGTTTGTAGGCTATTAATTACTGCCTCAATTACAGAACTCGTTATTGGTTTATTCAGGAATTCGACTCCTTCCTGGTTTAATCTTGGGAGTGTGTATATGTTCAGGAATTTATCCATTTCTTCTAGATTTTCCAGTTTATTTGCATAGAGGTGTTTATAGTATTTTCTGATGGTAGTTTGTATTTCTGTGGGATCAGTGGTAATATCCCCTTTGTCATTTTTTATTGTGCCTATTTGATTCTTCTCACTTCTTTATTAGTCTGGCTAGTGGTCTATCTACTTTGTTAATCTTTTCAAAAAACCAGCTCCTGACAAGGAGCCAAGGAGAAGAACCACCAGCTTTACAAGTCCTACACCAGCAGAATCATTGCAAAGATGATTCCCACTTCACTAGAAGAAGAGATCAAAGAGATTCATCGAAGTGGCAGTAAGGCTTTGGACAGTACTCCAGAGTGCGAGCCCTCTGACATTTTCTACTTTTGCTGGGAAGGAAAGGAGACCATTATGAATGATGAGGTGACAAAGAGATTCTCAGCAGAGGAACTGGAGTCCTGGAACCTGCTGAGCAGAACCAATTATAACGTCCAGTACATCAGCCTTCGGCTCATGGTCCTGTGGGGGTTAGGAGTGTTGACTCGGTACTGCTTCCTGCTGTCACTCAGGATAGCACTGGCTTTCACAGGGATTAGCCTTCTGGTGGTGGGCACGACTGTGGTGGGATGCTTGTCAATGGGAGGTTTAAGGACTTCAATGAGTAAACATGTTCACTTAATATTTTACCAGATCTGTGTGCGAGCACCGACAGCCGTTATCACCTACCATGACAGGGAAAACAGACTGAGAAACGGTGGCATCCATGTGGCTGATGGATGTGATTGATGTGATCATCTTAGCCAGTGATGGCTATTATGCCATGGTGGGTCAAGTGCACGGGGACTCATGGATGTGATTCAGAGAGCCATGGTGAGGGCCTGCCTGCACGTCTGTTTTGAGCCCTCAGAAGTGAAGGATCAACACGTGGTAGCTAAGAGACTGACTGACCATGTGTAAGATAAAAGCAAGCCACCTATCCTCATCTTCCCTAAAGGAACCTGCATCAATAATACATCGGTGATGATGTTCAAAAAGGGAAGTTTTGAAATTGGTGCCACAGTTTACCCTGTTGCCATCAAGTATGCCCCTCAATTTGGTGATGCCTTCTGGAACAGCAGCAAATATGGGAATGGTGATGTACCTGCTGTGAATGTTGGCCAGCTGGGCTATTGCCTGCAGCATGTGGTACATGCCTCCCAAAATCAGAGAGGCAGCCGAAGATGCTGCCTAGTTTGTGAATAGGGTGAAATTCGCCATTGCCAGGCAGAGAGAATTTGTGGACCTTCTGTGGGATGGGTTCCTGAAGAGGGAAAAGATGAAGGATACATGCAAGGAAGAGAAGCAGAAGCTGTACAGCAAGATGATCATGGGGAACCATGAGGACGGAAGCCACTCCTGAGCTTGCCTCGATCTGGCGGGGGTCACCTTGCCAAGAGCCAACGGGCTAGGAGCTGGAGTTCTCGTTGTCGCCACCACCCCTACTGCTGCTTCCTTTCCAGACTCCAGGGCTTCCAGGGCTGCTCTGGAACCCAGGATTCCGGCTTTCTCCCAGCCCCAGAGGGATCCCAGTGCACCCAGCGTGGCCTGCTCTTGGCCCAGTGCACCCAGTGCGGCCTGCCCTTGGCTGTCTGAACGGATGTTGCAGGTGTCGCTACCCAGGAGATGCCTTGTCTCTTTCGTTGATGGAATGCCATTAAAGTCAACTCCCCATCTGTGCATGCTGTGCGGGCTGAGTGTCTGGGGAGATGTGGTCATGTTCTTGTGCTAGGGGCAGTGGGACGGCAGTCTGTTATGTATGCTCATGTGCCAGGGATGTGCCAGGGGTGGCCACCCACTCTCCAGGAGAGGCACAGCTGAAGTATTGTGGCTGGCTTCAGCCTCAAAGTCACCCCCAGCCTTGGAGCTCTGCAGACATGATAGGAAGGAAACTGTCATCTGCAGGGGCTTTCAGCAAACTGAAGGGTTAGTTTCTTATGCTGTTGCTGATGGAACCACCAAAGGGAGGAGAAGAGGCCAGGTGGGCTGCTGACTGGGCCATGGTGAGAACCAAGAGTCCTGTGTGTTCATACTCCAGGCTAACCCTGAACTCCCCATGTGATGCATGCTCCGTGGAATGTGTGCCTTGGTTTCCTCATCTGTAACATGAGTCGGGGGGAAGGTTGGTGATTCCTACTTCACAGGGCTGTTGTGGGGATTAAAGTGCTGTGGTAATTAAAGGACACATGACATTCAGTGTTTCAAATACAGGCCCACAAAATGGGAAGGGCAAGTCTGCACTCAGAAGTGCTGCACCTACCTGGCTTTGAATTGTCTTTGTGAGTAAATAAAACCAGCTGGTGAATGAAAAACAAATAAACAAACCAACAAAAACCAGCTCCTGGATTCACTGGTTTTTGTTTTTTGTTTTTTAGGGAAGGGGTTTCACCATGTTGGCCAGTCTGGTCTTGAACTCCTGACCTCATGATCTGCCCACATCGGCCTCCCAAAGTGCTGGGATTACAGGTGTGAGCCACCATGCCCAGCACCTCATTGATTGTTTTTGAATGGGTTTTCATGTCTCTATCTCCTTCATTTCTGCTCTGATCTTATTTATTGCTTGTCTTCTGCTAGCTTTTGAATTTATTTGCCCTTGCTTCTCTAGTTCTTTTAATTGTGGTGTTAGGGTGTTGATTTTGGATATTTCCTGCTTTCTTCAGTGCGCATTTAGTGCTATAAATTTCCTTCTAAACACTGTTTTAGCTGTGTCCCAGAGTTTCCAGTACATTGTGTCTTTGTTCTCATTAGTTTCAAATAACTTATTTATTTGTCTCAATTTTGTTATTTACTCAGTAGTCATTCAGGGGCAGGTTGTTCAGTTTCCATGCAGTGGTGTGGTTTTGAGTGAGTTTCTTAATCCTGAGTTTAAATTTGATTGCACTGTGGTCTGAGAGACTATTTGTTATGATATCCATTCTTCTGCATTTGTTGAGGAGTATTTTACATCCAATAATGTGGTCAATTTTAGAATAAATATGATGTGGTGCTGAGAAGAATGTATATTCTGTAATTTAAGGTGAAGAGTTCTGTAGATGGCTATTTCACCATTAGAGAAATGCAAATGAAAATCACAATGATATACCATCTCATGCCAGTTAGAATGGCAATCATCAAAGAGTCAGTAAACAACAGATGCTGGAGAGTATGTGGAGAAATAGAAATGCTTTTACACTGTTGGTGGGAGTGTAAATTAGTTCAACCATTTTGGAAGACACTGTGGTGATTTATCAGGAATCTAGAACCAGAAATACCATTTGAACCAAAAACCCCATTACTGGGTATATACCCAAAGGATTATAAATCATTCTACTATAAAGACACATGCACAGATATGTTTATTGCAGCACTGTTCACAATAGCAAAGACTTGGAACCAACCCAAATGCCCATCAATTATAGACTGGATAAAGACAATGTGGCACATATACACCATGGAATACTATACAGCCATAAAAAAGGATGAGTTCATTCATGTCCTTTGCAGGGACCTGAATGAAGCTGAAAATCATCATCCTCAGCTAACACAGGGATAGAAAACCAAATACTGCATGTTCTCATTCATAAGTGGTAATTGAACAATGAGAACACATGGGCACAGGTAGGGGAATATCACACACTGGGCCTCTCAGGGGGTGGGGGGCTAGGGGAGAAATAAAAGGGGTTTGGGGGTAGGGGAGGGATAGCATTAGGAGAAATACCTAATGTAGATGATGGGTTGATGCAAACCACCATGGCACATGTATACCTATGTAACAAACTTGCATGTTCTGCACATGTATCCCAGAACTTAAAATATAATAATAATAGTAAAAGAAAATCAAGGCAACACCATTCAGGGAATAAGCACCGACAATGATTTCATGAAAAATGCCAAAAGCAATTGCAACAAAAGCAAAAATTAATAAATGGGATCTAAATAAACTAAAGAGCTTCTGCACAGCAAAAGAACCTATCATCAAAGTGAACAGTCAACCTACAGAATGGAAGAAAATTTTTGCAATCTATTCTATTATATGAAAGGTATAATATTCAGCATCTACAAGAAACTTAAATATATGAGAAAAAGAAAACCCACTGAAAAGTGGGCAAAGGACACAAACAGACACTTCCCAAAATAAGATATACATGTGGCCATCAAAAATATTTTTAAAAAGCTTAACATCACTGCTCATTAGAAAAATGCAAATCAAAACCACAAGGAGATACCATCTCATGCCAGTTTAGAATGGCTTTTATTAAAAAGTCAAAAAACAATAGATGTTAGTGAGGTTGCAGAGAAAAAGGAATGCTTTTATACTGTTTGTTGATGTGTAAATTAGTTCAACCATTCTGGAAAATAGTGGAAAATTCCTCAAAGATCTAGAGGCAAAAATACCGTTTGACCCAGTAATCCCATTACTAAATATATATTCAATGGAATATAAATCATTCATTTTTAAAGACACAGGCACGTGTATGTCCATTGTAGCAGTATTCACAATAGCAAAGACACAGAATCAACCTAAATGTCCATCAGTGATAGACTGGATGAAGAAAATGTGGTAAATATATACCATGGAATACTATGCAGCCATAAAAAGGAACAAGATTGCATACTTTGCAGAGATGTAGATCGAGTTGGAAGCTATTATCTCAGCAAACTAATGTAGGAACAGAAAACCAAACACTACATGTTCTCATTTATAAGTGGGGGCTGAATGATAAAAACACATGGCCACATGGTGGGGAACAACACACACTGGTGCCTGTTGGAAAGTGGGGGATGGGAGGATGGAAAGCATCAAATGAATAGACAGTAGATGCTTGGATTAATACTTAGGTGATAGGGTGATCTGTGCAGCAAATCACCATGGCACATGTTTACCTATGTAACAATCTGTATATCCTGCACATATAACCCCAAACTTAAAAGTTTGATAAAAGAAAAAAAATGATGTTGGCAGTGTTTGTAAAACTCTATTTGCGAAAACAGGTGGTAGCCCAAAATATCTCACTGGATGTAGTTTGCCAACCTATAGTGCAGATAATCATGGTGACTGTATCAAATATTTAGACCTAAATGGAACCTAAGTGAGTCACATGGTTCATGTAGCTATAGTTGTACATTCTGCATTTGTATACATAATACAACAGAGTTTTGAAGTGATTAAAGGATTTTCTCTCAGCCAAACAAAATAAACAGTTTTCCTATTCGTTTAAAAATGAAAAATTTATCCAGGCATGGAGGTGCATGCCTGTAGTCCCAACTACTTCAGGGACTGAGTCCAGAGGGTCAATTGAGCGTAGGAGGCTGAGGCTGCAGTGAGCTATGATCATGGCACTGCATTCCAGGCTGGGTGACAGAGCAAGACAACTGTCTCAAAATATAATAATAAAATTAAAATAAGGATAAATAAAAATAAAATTTCTTTCTAATTGCACCAAATTGAACATCCCTATCTCTGCCAGATCTCCATATAATCATCCAAAAATAGATCAAGACAAAGTTAATTCAGTCTTATTAACAGTTTTGAGTTGGTTAGACTAAGGGCAAAGATTGTCATTAACATTTTTAATTGACCTATCACAATTAAATTTCTTGTGAACTATTCAAACAAGTTTTGCATTATGGAAACTCAATTTACAGATTTATCTCATAAATATGGTTTGTAATTTTTGGTAGCAGAAAAATGAGAAATTGTAAAATTAATTTGTCAAATAATGAACCTGTGGTCAGTAGTGCATGTGCTGAAAGACATGGAAACTACGCTCTCTGAAAAACCCCATGTTCTTCTTGGGATAGAATACAGTTCATTTCAACATACTTATTAATCAGTAGAAAAAAGAGAAATTGTAAAATTAGTTTGTCAAATAATGAACCTGTGGTCAGTACAGCATGTGCTAAAAGACATGGAAACTATGATCTCTGAAAAAGCCTACAATCCACTTGGGATAGAAAATAGTTCATTTCAACACACTTATTAATCAGTCATTATATGTCAGGCAAAAACCCATAATATACTATCCACCTTTGAGAAGCTCATAGACTTACAGGAGAATAAAACAGAACACATCCATATTTGCATCCCCTTTCTCAGCAAATCTCCTTTCTCATTTGTGGCATACAACATACTCTTTGTCATACTGATTTCTTGCTCATGTGTTTCTCCTTTTCTGTGCACCAGTTTCTCCTACTAGTGCACAGAAAAGGAGGGCTTGAAACATTTTTAGGTAAGGGTTCTTAGAGAATTTGAGGAGTAAATTGAGATTATCCAGGCAAAGATGTGAAACACTGCACGACTGAAAAAGGAAAGTGTATGAGTGAGAAAATCCTGTTATGAAGTGTCCTGTTATGAACATAAGCTACAAACAGAATAGGAAACGAAGGGACCTGCAAAAGATGGGGCTGCGGAGTTGGAGAAACTAGGTCATAGAGGGTCTCACATTATTCTGCAATATTACCAGACTAGATATTTACCATTTATGCTTTTTAAATCTGCATCCATTTGACATACAACTTGCATGCACCAGCCCCCAATACTAACACCACTGTACACACTTAAAGATTCTGATGTGCCCCTTGCTTTGGAGAATGCAGAAGAGAAACTTGACAGGAAGAAATGGGAAGAAAAAAGCTAAAAGTTTTTAATCAAGTTGTTAGTGATTTGGTGTTTGATATAAAGCCTTAATCTTCTTTTCTCCCCAAAATCTTCTATAAAATTTATATTGCTGCTAATGCTTTCTGAAGTTAAATATGATTTCTGAAGATTTCATGAACACAGAGTTTGGCTTCAAGAGCAAAGATTCTCTATGGAGGCCTGGTCATATGTTGGTTGTATTATTTCCTATTTTCAGAAACTGTTCTCAGTGCTACAAATGGAAAGATGAATTCTACATGAAGAGACACACACTCACAAATGGTAATCACAGCATCGTGATAAGTGTTAAAAAAAAAAAAAGGAGGCTTATACTATGTTATATGGAAAGAGGAAGAAATGATTAATTTTACTAAGAGAGGTCCCGAGAAGGCTTTCCAGAGGAGATGATATTTGAACTGACCTTTGAAGCATACTTAAGAGCTTACCAAAAACAGAGGAGAGTTAGGAAAGTAATTAAAACAAGGGAAAAATACTTAGAGAAAACATTGTGTTTTAGAAAACTGTTCATAGATTTATATGGTTGAAACACAAGTTATGTGAGGATGATAAGGCAGAAGTCAAATCATGGCGTCATGGAGAGGAGGGAAGAATTGCCGGTTTGAAGTCTTAGAGAAAAAAAAATAGGATTAATAGGACCAATACATATGACTGAGCTAAGCCCTGAAGAATGAGTAAATTGATTATCATAAATAGATCACTCAAGAGGGTCTGCATCATGTCTTTTATCTTCTATAACCTCTTCAATACTGAATCAGGGCTGAGAATAACGTCGTATGCAGATGCAACCTAGTTTACTGATTTCCTAATTGCCTCAAAGACCACAAGAAATCTATTTTGGCTCTTCAGACAGTCCTCAAAGTAACTAACCATCAGATGTGTAGAAGAAAATGTATTCCAAAATAGTCATTAGTATGGAAGAATACTGAAGAATGCCACGAAGATTTGCAAGACTTTTACATAAATTATATAAATCATTTTATGTGATTTATAAATATCATTTTATATGAATCATAAAAGTCATATAAATCATAAAATATATACATGATATATATTATATCATATTATATATCTAGATTTGTAAAAAATCTAAACATATCATTGATATTAATAAAAACTTTATATACATTATATATCATTACACAAGCTCCTTCTAAATTTTTGAAGCCTCCTGCAGCATTCTTCCATACTAATGACTATTTTGGAAGACAGGTAGATAGATAGATACCAGTTTTTATTTATATCAGTGGTTATATATATATATATATATATATATATATATATAATACATATGTTAGTTTTTAAAACCTGCATTCTAGAATATTGGAGGTCACATATTCCACACACACTCCCATTTTTCTTTTAAGGTAAAACAATGTTAAATCATGCAGGCTACTGAATATATATCCTACCACTATAAATTGATTTTTAAAATATTTATTGGATATCTAATATGTAAAAGGCAAAAATGATAGTATTCTGTTTATTGGCATGTGAATAATCTGTAAAATAATTATAAAAACCAAGTTATAAAACAGCACATACAATATCATTCTATTTTTATTAAACTGTTTATATAGGTATATTTTATATGTGTGCATGTATTCACACACATTCATGTTGACTCAAACTGGTTTCATTCAGAGCTTTTCTTGTCTCTGTCTTTTCATGCTATGAAGTTTAAGATCATTTTGTAAAAATAAAATCAACAAGAAAATAAAAATTACTGAGCGTTAATTACCTTCTTAAATATGCAGTTTAAGAACATCAAGTCTCAAAACCTTAGCAACATAAGAAACAAGATTTTAATGTGAAATCTCATCACAGAGCACACAGGAGTGTTATTTTCTTAAAGGGATACCCTCCACGCAATGAAATTAGCCCATTTCTTAAAAATAGTCTAGGGCCAGACTTCTAGACTCCATTTTGAAATAGTGGAACTTGTCTTTTAGAGAAACAAAATCGCTCTCCTGCTCACTGTTGTTATCCCAGCTTCAAATTTCATTTCAGTTTATCCATTTTAATAAAAGAGTGTTTATTAATTATCTTTGCCAAAAAGGTTTGTAATCCCCTCATTAAGATTTTTAATAGATATTGCAAGTCTAGGACAAGGTCCACTAAGAAGTAATTTTAAACCACTACCATGTCAGCCTCCTAAGTTGTACTGGACTGGAGAAGAGTGATTAGAACATAATAAACCAGAAAATTTCAACACCTGTTTCGCCATTATTTTAACTTATATTTAACATCTTTTTGCATTAAAACTGTATTAAAGGACTTCAACATAGTACAACAGGGGTATGCTATATGGAATAGCAATATTTTTTAAAATCAAATGCAGTTTAAATGTTTAGAGTATTTATGTTCTTTGTGGTTCAGATTAAGACAATATCTAAACCATTACTGATAAGATTACTGTCAGGCTTGTTATTTTTGTCTACAACAACCTGAGGAAAACTTTGTGAAATAAGAGGACCAGAAGCAGTAAACATGATAGAGAAGAATAATCTGTAGGAAAAACCACAAGGAACATCACATGGATGTAAATTCCCCCTTAAAGGGGAAAAGGAGAACTCTGTCTGAAAGTTGAACATCTCTTGGAGAATTCTGTAAGAATCTGAAGAACCTGAAAAGGTTAATGCTACCTGAAATGGTGCTGATGGTTTGAGGATACATGGCTAAAATGAGTAGTAATATGCTCAGTTTTACTCTTTAAGCTTATACTGTTTTACATTTTTTTATATCGATAGATATATTTCAACTCCCAACAGGCTTGTCATTATTTTAACCCAAGCTATATCTACTTACCTTTTTATCTGTCTCTTTATAAATAGGGATATATAGTGTGAATATCTCAGAATATATATATATATATATATATATATATATATATATATATAGTTAAGAATTTTGGTATGGGATTAATCACACATCATAAAAGACTTGATGTAAATATTCCTTTTGTCACATTTCTGCCTACTTTTGCCACCAGGCTCTATTCACAGACTTGTCATTTATTTGTGGAATATTTTATCCACAATTAGTTCTTCTGTTTTATAAATGTACAAACATAAGTCAATCTCTCTTTTTTATTTTATTTTATTTTATTTTTAAAGAGAGAGTCTGAATCTGGCTCTGGTTCTGTTGCCTAGGCTGAAGTGCAGTGGTGCAAACTCAGCTCACCGCAATCTCCCCCTACCCAGGCTCAAGGGCTTCTCATACCTCAGATGGGATCACAGGTGCCCACCACCATACCCAGCTAATTTTTGCATTTCTAGTAGAGATGAGGTTTCACCATGTTGGCCAGACTGGTCTTAAACTCCTGCCCTCAAGTGATCCACCCACTTTCGCCTCCCAGAGTGCTGAGATTACAGGCGTGAGCCCCTGTGCCTGGCCAGTAATATCTTGAAAAGAGATCAGATGTCTTGCTAGTTTGGAGCAACAGGAGATTGGAATCATACAGAGTCAGTGAAAGGAGCGAGTGTTACAGAATGTGTCAGTGCCACCTGAGGAAGGAAGGAGCTTGTGCCTTAATTAAAGCATTATTTCCTTTAAAGTGATCATGTCACCTATGACCGCTCTTCACATGTGCTACTACTAGTGGGGGTGATGCCTATACTGTAATATTGACAAAAACAATGGCAAAAATGATAATAGAAATACAATTGTATGCTTGTGAAATGGAACAATAAATTATCTAATCCAATGGTTTCCAAACATTATTTTTCTGTTTAGCTGCAGAAGAATTTCAACAAAGAAAACTTATTCAGAAGACCAATTAAATCAGATAAGGGTGGAACTATTCTAGTGAACACAAGGTACCAACATCTTTCCCCAGGTAGTGCTAAACTAGGGTGCAATGGAGCACAGTGTAAACATCACAGCAGCAGGGCACCTGCCTCATGGCCAGAGCTCACCAAATGGCTGCCATGTCCTATTTTTTTATTTAATAGATGGAAGAACTAAGGTCCTTAGAATGGAAGCAGCTTCTCCAAGACCACAGAGGTGATGGCAGAGCTATAAATCCATTTCAAATTTTTTTTTCAAAATACAAAAACTAATTTTTAAGGTAATTTCTAATTTCCCTAGCACTTCTAAATTGATTTAACTGTGTTTGATAATTAAAATCACTTTATGGCTCAGACAAAGCAGGGTTTTTTCCTTATACTAGATTTACTCATGATAAACTGAGATTCAAGGAGGAAGATTTGTCCAAAGTAAACTTTCTTGCAAGGGGTAGAGGTAGTATTGGAATGCTGGCTCTTAGCACATGGTTCAATGTTTTATGCACTGTGTGATGTCCGTCTGATTCATGTGAAAATTTTTCCCATAAGTATCGAATTACTAATGCCAAAGAGATATCCACATTTTTCAACTAAATTATGCCTTTGAAACACAAATAGGAGTAATTGATATTAACAAGTAAGCATTAATATCAAGGAGCATTATGATTAAATGATATATCACAACGTAAAGAGGTAAATTGTGGGTCTCAATTCTCAATCAATAATAGCTTAGTTCAAAATAAACAGCTTTCCAATTTATTTTAAATCTCTTTTAGTTCTTGTAGAATGTATGCAAACACTTACACCCTTAAACAACTTTGTCAAGTGTCAAACTCCCATTTGTTCACTGCTCTTGGTTTTCATATGCCTTTATTAAAGAGAGAAACAAAATTCCTGATTAGAATTAATCTCAGCTATCATCAATCCACACTCCAAGAAAAGGCCTTGCCAATGGTGTTGGTGATAGAAAAGCCTTGATTTTCCTGCAGCCTGTTCCGTGCTTTCTCTTCCCTACTTCTGCATCTCTGTTCTTACCTAATTTGACAGGGAACCTTGAATGCGGCTCCCTGTGCTACCAGAGTTGACATCCAAATAAGTCTCTTCACAAAGGTGAATATAAGCCACCATGTTCACTGCATCCCTTAGGAAATCATTCTCCTTGGGGTGCAGCACATCTTTCAGATAATTAAACTTTCTCTTTCATAAAGTGTGACAGAAACCATGAAGGAGAAAAGATTATGGTCACACCATATGTCCATTTCTCCATAAATGTGTGTGTGCACACACATTTGTGCTTGTGTGAGTTCTCTCAATGAGAAGGGAGTATATTTTCTCTTTTCAAGGAGAAAGATTTCCCCTTCCCTTAGGTTACTAGCTGCTAGATGCTTGCTGATTAATTTAAATCTACACACAACTGGTTTCCTTATTAATGATTCTGCCAGGTTTCTGGAACATAGAAGTATTAACCTGCTTTGAATACAGCCTGTTCTTTTTTTAAGAAGCCATTATCTTTAACAAGAACATGAGAAGGTAGATAGCATAACAGTCCTATTTTTTGTGCATTGTGTATAGCACAATTTGTCTCCTAAGAACTTAAAAATACAGTTTTCCAATGATAGTTAAAGAATAATAGCAAAATCTCCATATCAGGATTATGGTCAGTCATCCAGTGACCAGATCCAAAGATTCCCTAAACATGTGGCAATGAATCAGGGAACATCCAAAAATTCAACTTAAGTGATTGGAGAGAATCAGAAGGAGGTGAGGTGAGGTTAAAATGAGATTCCAATTTAGTTAAGCACAAAACTAAGCAATTCCATTAAACTGCAATTGAAGAAAGATCATGTGACCAGCAGGAGGCTTGTAAGTATGACCGAAATTAAAAGAAGAGTAGCAAGACAAACATATGCAGTTTTCTCCAAGCACTGTGTGAGAGAGATAGAGTTGGTAAGACTCACTTCATGCTGGATGAAGATGAAGGACCCAAAGTGTCCTTAGCATTTCTACATCACCAAACTCCCTCTGGATCTGATTTCAGACTCATGGCACCACTGCTTCCCATAGAGTTTGCTTTAAGGAAGATGACAGGTGAGCCAAAGTGAAACGAATAATCGTTACTTGACATTCATTGCATATAGATGCACATAAAACTGTACCCGAATATGGCTAATGTGAGTCACCTTTGGATCTACTCTCAGGCATTCCTTGTTCAAAATGTTGAGGCCCACAGGTGGGAGGACCACAGTCTGGCACCCCATGGGCATCTAACTGAGAGGTTCATTGTCCTTCCTTGTGCAAGGTAGTCTTTCTTTTCTGTAGTATATATCTTCAATGAACCACAATAAAGGTAAAATTTCTTTCAACATCCTCACCTCAAAGAATGGTGGAGAGAACTAAATGAGAACAGTGTCTGGCTCATAGCAAGTGCTCAATAAGTTTTGTTAATTACCTTATGCAAGGTCTCTTCTGTTACACCTTACATGGCACAAGAACCTCAACAAGCACTCTATTTAATTGGTATCAAAGTTTCTGAGACTTCAAATACATTTGGACGATACCCATTACGATAAGAACAAATGTTGTGGCTTTTCTAATGTTATCTGACAGAATCAGGTTTGGCCTTCCTTCCAGTCCATTAACAAAACTCTAATAAGAACCACAGCCTGTCAGCATGACAAACACAAAGCCCAGCAGGAGCAGTATCTTCCAGTAAAGCAAAACTGCCCGGGAAAGACAATTTTGGACTTTGTAAGGAAGCTAAAAATTTTAAAAAATATGAGAAGAGCAAGGGGGAAAAACAAAGGTCAGAAATAAACATAATTTAAAAGCTCCTACATATTCACTAATCTAGAAATGCCTACAGAGACACAATCCAAGTGACCACTAGTTGTGTAACAATTAGACGTTACACAAGATAAGCCAGTACCCTTATAAAGATGGAAATGAGACTCTGTCCAGCTTCAAGGAGCTTAAAATAATACACAGCAGGAAACAGACATACAACCAATGACAATTTATCATCTAGGAACTCTGAAGGATGGTTTGTATTGTGATTTGATTGTGACGGATATTGCAAAGGGGTTGTTGATTACATTTTTAAGGGGATAGTAAATAAGATTAGTTTTTATAGAATGCATGTGTATACAGTCTAATGCAATAAGTAAGCCTCCCAACAATAGAAAGAAAAAGGAAAGGTAAGGCGAGAAAATTTAATATTTTTTTAAGGAAGAGAAAAGTTGAGGGGTTAAATATTTCCCCTTCGTTGCTAGGTGTTCTCTCTGCTGCTATACTGGAAATGAAAACAGCAACAAAAGAAACTGCAGACTATAAAATCTAGTATGAACGGCAGACCTAGGAGCTGTCCAGCTCTCTGTTCCCACCAATATATGGAGCAGTCCTGTGAGCTGAGATTTCCTCTGAATCCAGAACGTAGCCAAGTACCTCCATGGCGGGACTGAGGTTCAATTCCAGGAATCAGGTTTGGCCTTTCTTCTAGTGCATTAACAAAACTCTAATAAGAACTACAGCCTGTCAGCATTACAAACTCAAAGAAAGACCAGCAGAAGCATAGTATCTTCCAGTAAAGCAAAGCAGCCTAGGAAAGTGTATTTTTGACTTTGTAAGATAGCTAAAGATTTAATAAAATATGAGAAGAGTAAGCGGGAAAAGAAAAGGTCAGAAATACAACATAATTTAAAAGCCCCTGCATATTCACCAAGCACATATTTAAACAAAATGAGAAAGCCTGAACAGTATGAATACATGTTTCTAAAAAGCAGATTTCAACGTCCAATCTTTGTACAGTCAAGCTTTTTTGTGACCTATGATCATATAAATGGTGTAAAAAAATTTAAGCTAAATGATAGAGTCTGCTTAATGTTTGCCTAAGCAAAGCAACTGACCTGGTCTCAAAATACCTTTTTAATGAGAAATGCACTTAGCTTCCCAGGACTCTGTGTCTCAGAGATACTACTGGACTCTGCTCTACTCTATCTTGAAAATCTTAAGTAAATTAAATTTCTAATGTGTTATCACTAGAGGGCAGTAAATAAAAAACAAACAACCTTGTTCCCATAACACAATTGCTTCTAAAATCAGATATAAACAAATTTTGTTTTCCTATAGGAGACAGGATTTGAACATTATAGGTTCCGAGATTTTTATTGCTGAAAATCTTTATTTGATCACCCCTCCTGGACTTCTCTTTTACGTTGTCATTCTCCATCACTACAAGCATAACCTATAAACGTATCCCAGAATGAGACAGGGGAGGCTATTTTGTAAATTAAAAAAATCTTTCATTTTTAAAAGTGCCTGTTCCGTACATTCACACAGGGCCTACCTGGGTCTCAAATCACATCCCTGCTGGTCAAGGGGCTTGGTGGGCTCCACTGATTGTATTTCATTGTTGTAAGAACAGACACTGGCAAGAGGCCACAGGAGCACTCTAACAAGAGCTGTGAATTCTAAGCAGGAATCTTGCAAGAAAAGGAAGACCAGGGATGCCATCCAGTGGTCAGCCAGTGGCCGTGCTGCCTGTGAGATCCTCAGGCACCGCTGCACTGCCTCCACTGAAAGCAGTAGAATGCAGTCTGCAGGCTCTAAATCTGGAACTTAACCAGCGCTAAAATAAATTATTACTTCAATCTCAGCAAATCTCAAGCTCATAGCCTGCTTTTCTAAATTGCAAACTGAGAATAAATGAGATGAAGTTGAATCAGGGACCTGGACACTAACTTGGAAAGCTATGTGGCTCTGGGGCTCCTGAGTGCAGCTGCTTTTCAGAATCATCTTGGCAGCCTTCTAAAAGCTGACTTCTGAAACCACCAAAACCTTCTGGGTTACAACCTCCAGGGATAAGGCTTGAGAACTGGTATTTCTAAAAAGACTTCTGGGTGATTCGGATGCAGCCTCGTCCAGAGAAGCTGTAAACATCTATTCTAGTCTTTCTTTCTAGTGTCCAAAATTAAAAACCATCAGAGCTTTCTTGCTGTTCTGAATCCCAGCTCTACTACTTATTAGATGCATAACCTAACCTTCCAATATCTCAGTATCATGTCTATAAATGGGAGTATGACAGTACTTACCCTGTAGATTTACTGGAGAAAATAAAGTGCTTAGAGCACTACCTGTCACTTAGTAAGCACTAAAAGGCTTCTTACTTGTGTTATCATGTGTTATTACTCTCTTCTGGCTGCTCTTTAGCTCACTTAGTTCATTTGCTTGATTTCAATAGATACAGTGATCATGCTGGGCCCAACTAGCCATATCACTTTCCTACCCTATATTTCCTTCCCTAGGCCTATAAAACCCTTGTTATTTACTGGTATATTTTAACTGCAGGCTCAGTTCACCCATTTTCTGAGTAATACTGATCAAAAAAGGAATTTTGGTGCTCCAGTGGGTAGATGAACAGAATGAACAGAAACATTTTCTTTTTCTTTTGTATTGTAGAGCTGGAGTCTCCTCTCCCTATGTTTCCCACGCTGGTCTTGAACTCCTGGGATCAAGCAGTCCTTCCACCTCAGCCTCCCAAAGTGCTGGAATTACAGGCATGAGCCACTGTACCCAGCGATAGCAACATTTAAGGACCTACTGTGTGCCCAGCGCAAGGCATATTATTCACATTATGTCATTCAGTTTTTACAACAACACTCCAAGGTAGGCATTAGGTTCCCTAATTTAATGAAAGGAGAGAACTGAGTCTTAGGAAAAGTTGCAAGTGGTACACTTCCCTTGGTGGCTCCAAGGACTATCAAATGAACTGCTCCCTGTGATAAGCTCCAAGCCTCATCAGTCTCCGTCTTACCTGCTGCTGATGGCTTAGTTTGTGAATCTGGAAGTTCTTCTCAGCATCCAGGTCCTCATTAGCACAGTAGACTGGCCTGCTTCTCTGAGATGCCTTGTCTAATACCTGCAAGTCCCCCCACTAGGAAGCTGTATTCTGTTTCCTACCTCCTTGGTCTTGGCATATGCACTGCTCTGAACAGACGGAGCCCCCAGCTGTGAGAGGCCAGCTTGTCTGCTCCCCAAGAGCACTCTGCCCACTTTGCTGCAGGTCCTCCTGGGATATACCTCCCTCAAGCGTACCATAGGTGGAGGAGGCAAGCCCACAGGTGCCAAGCCTTATAGACAGCATACACACTGACTGCCCTTCCCTTAAAGACCAAGCCT
Source organism: Sapajus apella (assembly GCF_009761245.1). Taxonomy (NCBI): domain Eukaryota; kingdom Metazoa; phylum Chordata; class Mammalia; order Primates; family Cebidae; genus Sapajus; species Sapajus apella. Next base: position 17,264,438 of record NW_022436990.1, read on the forward strand.
ACAATTGACTCAATTTTCCCAGCAATCTGTTCTTTCCTGGTTCCAATTTTTCTTATTTCCCACTGTCTTAAGTTGCTAAGGCCCCAAGGTTCTTCATACCCGAGTCTGCTCTGGTCATGATATTACCAGCATGCTATGAGAATAAATGCATCACAGAAATCCATGCAAGCCCACCAGGATACAGAATAGAATAGTATGAGTCACAATGAGGGGAAATATATAGCATAATAAAACTGGAAAATGGCAAATCCTGTTATTGTACTCCTACAATGTATTCAAGGTAGCTTGCTTCAAAATTACTAAAATTAATCATCAAATATCTATAAACATGCATTTTATACAAGTTGCTGTATTAGGTGTCATTGGTGATACAGAGAAGAGCAAGAAATAATCATTGCTCTCAAAGGAATATATTTTGAGGCAAATGTACACAATTTTAAGTGTCAGTATTAACATACAGTAATATATGTTAAGAACCACATGAATAACATGATCAATGTATGCTGCAGGATTTGACAGGAGACTATGTCACAGCCTGCAGTGGTCACAGGAAGTTGTCTAGAAGAAACAGCCCTTGAACTGGGCAAAGCTACTGAGTAGAAGTTATTTAAGTGGAGAGGTTGCGAGAGTGCTCACCAGGATTCACCAGAGAAAGGGCAAAAATGTGCCCAGAGGCATTGGAGGCCATTGAGAGCACCTGAGCACTAGTATTGCACATGGAAGGCATCAGGGCATGAAGAATGCTGAATGAATGTTGAGTTGGACATCCAGAGTTCACCCTATAGACAAGGCGACAGCCATGTGACTTCCAAGGATAAATGATGCAGCAAAAGTGTATTTTAGAGAAATTAATGTGGTAACAGTTAACAGGAGGCTTAGAGGATGTCCTGGAGGTGAAGTTGTTTTATTTCAACATTTCCCAACATATATCTTAATATGTTCTTTGGGATATAAATAGAAGGTAAGTGAATCAAAGATATTTCAAGTCAAAGCAAGAAAGGATATACTACATTGAACAAAGTAAAAGGGATATGTTTTGTTGCATGTTTTCTCAGAGCCCTTATGGCAAACCAAAAGACACAGAAATATAGCATTTTCCAAGCTGAGTTGAATACTAAACCACTTTTCCATTATGTAGCTGTTGGAACTAGCACTCTGAGATACAAACTTTTGATAACTGAGAAAGGGCCTGAACTAGGGAAGAAAACAGGTGACACATGTTGACACTTTAGAGAAGACATATACAGATCTCTGCCCTTATTAGTTGTCCAGATTAAGGGAAAATGTAAAAATGGAGAGACAACTATATCCTATTATTCACTCACTCCGGATGTCCTGCTGCCATCCTTGACTCCTCTCTTTCTCTCAAAGCACATACCTAACCCATCAGCGACATCTGCTGAATCTACTGAGACTGATCCATAATCTGACCACTTTCCACCACGGTCTTGGCTACTTTTCTGAAAAAAGCAACCATCATCCTTTTAACTGGTCTCTCTTTCCACCCTGTCCCCTAATGGTTTGTTCTTAACAGAGAAGCCAAGGGTAATCATTTTAAAAATTAATCAGATTGTGTTGGTCCTTTGCTTAAAACTCTGCAGTGGCTTCCATCTCACTCAGAGTGAAAGTCAACATCCTGACAGTGGCCCCAAGACCTGACATGACCTCTCCTCTTGCCCTTTTCACCTCTTTGACCTCAATTCCTGCCACTCTCCCCTTTTCACTCCATACCAGACACTCGGTCCCCTACTCTGTTCCTTGGACACCACAGGCACACCCTCAACAAGAGACTTTGGCTTCTTCTTTCCTCCATTTGGAATTTTCTTCTCACAGATACCATAACTGCTATTCCTTAATGTTCTTCAGATTATTGCTCAAATGTCACGTACTCAGTGGGATTTCCATGACTGACTCATTAGAAAGTATATTTGCCTCTTCCCTGAACCATTCTCTATCCCCATTGTCAGATTATTTTCTCCCTAATGCTCACCAGCTAACACACTATCTAGTTTTTTCTTGTATTTTGTCCGTTTCCTGAACATATGTCCTAATAGGACAGAGTTCCCCCAACCCACTTTTGTTTTATTCCTACTGCCTAGCACACAGAGGGCACTATATATGTTAAACTAATTAATCAAGTAATTTCTAACAGCACTGCTATGAGTAGGTTTGAGAAGGCCTCATCTCTACATTATAAAGAAATTGAAAATCAGAATGATTAGGTAATTTGTTCGAGTCCAAGTTTATGGATAGCTAATTTATCATTTTCTGATTTTTAGATTAGCATCTAGATCTGCTGACTTTGTCAGCTGTGTGATAATATCATAGGGCAGGGACAACAGTTAGAAATATAGCTTTAAACAAATCAAAATGACTAAATTCACAGAATACAGTAGTCTTTTTCTTTTTAAAAAAGAAAAAGAACTGTGGGCTAAATATTATCTTTTTCCTTTTTCTCTTTAGGGTTGTTCAATATAAAAATTTCACCTATATTCTATATAATGTTTCAAGAATAAAAAGTGAAATGGAGATAAACACACTAAGGATTATCAAGTACATTATTGAAACCTCCCCCTTCTGTGATTTATCACGAGTGTGCACTAGTTTGGAGGTCCCTGCTTACACAGGAGATAGCTAAGATAGCCAACTAGATATCTCAAGAGAGCTTTTTCTGACCCAGAGAAAGGGTAATACCTATGCTGAAAAAACCTGAAGTGGCAAAAATATTAAAAGTGTAATAAAAACAAAAAAGCAATAATCTTTGTATATTTATGAAAATCAGCAACAACCGAGCAGCCTAGCATTTTGACGCTTCCATCAGTGCATAAGATGTGAGTATGTGCTGGAAGGTCAGAGACACTGCGGTCTTTTCCACTAGAGGGCACAAAAACTCTTCTTTAAATTGGACTCATTCCTTTCTCAAGACCACTGGGTATCTCTACAGGAACAGGAACTCTGTGCACAATCGGCCAGGAATGGCTGGAGTTACTTTTAATTTATCTGAAGTGCCTCACTGCACTGTTTTGGCACCCAGAGATAGTGTAGGAGCTGCTTTCTCAAGGAATATTGGGGGCTAGAGGATGACGTATAGTAGCAGACACACTAAAATCAGAAGACTAGAGATGTAGGGAACCTATTTCAAAGGAGATAGTTGTTCTAGACCAGTCATGCTCAAGATTTAGCATATGTCAGAATTAATGGGAGAGCTTGTAAAAAACGCAAGCTGTTGGGCCCCACCCCACAGTCTCTAGTCCTGGGCTTGAACCTGAGAATTGACATTTCTAAGATGTTCCCAAGTAATGCTGATGCTGCTGGCAGGGAATCACATTGTGAGGCAGCACTGTTCTGGATGTACCAGCTATCCAAATAGGACTTCATCTGGGAAACAAAGTAACAAGAACCCACAGTGCTCTAGAATACAATTTTATAGCATCTTAAGCTATTGGAACTTGAAAGGCCCTTTATGGGGTTTCATGTTATAGAGGGGAACTAGAGGGCCAGAGAGGTTACTTAATGCACCCAGGTCTAAGTTTTTCAAGCTGCAGTTTGAAATCTATTCATGGGTTATAGAATCAGTTCAGCATAGACTGACCAAACCTCAAAGCTTGGCTCAAAAATGAGGAACGAAAGAGTAGGCATCATTACTGACGTTTTAGAAAGAAAAATTACAAGAAAATATTATTAAAAATTTATGCCAAAAAATGAAATAAATTGATGAAATGAATAAATTCCTAGAAAGACACAAATGATCAAACCTTACTCAAGAAGAAGGAGTAACATAAAAAGAATTTTTTTTTTTTATTTCAATAGCTTTAAGAGTACAAGCGGCTTTCGGTTACATGGATGAATTGTTTAGTGGTAAAGTCTAGGATTTTAGTGCACCTATCACCTGAGTGTTGTACACAGTAGGTGGTTTTTCATCCTTCATCATCCTCCTAACCTCCCCTCTTCTGAGTCTCCAATGTCCCTTATGCCACTCTGTATGCTTTTCCACACCCCTAGCTTAGCTCCCACTTCTAAGTGAGAACATGTAGTGTTTGTTTTTTAATTCTTGAGTCATTTCACTTAAAATAATGGCCTCCAGTTCCATTCAAGAACTGAAAAAGATGTTATTTCATTTTTTTATGGCTGAGTGGTGGTCCATGCTATATACACATGGTATATATATATATATATATATATCACATTTTTTAATCCACTCATTGGTTGATTGATGGGCACCTAAGTTGATTCCATATATTTGCAACTGTGAATTGTGCTGCAATAAACATACACATGCAGGTGTCTTTTTGATATAATTTCTTCTTTTCTTTTGGGAAATATCTGATAGATAGATTGCTAGATCAAGTGGTAATTCTACTTTCAGTTCTTTGAGGAACATTCCTACTGTAAAAAGAGTAAATTTAAATAGACAAGTAATATTATGTATTTAGAGGCATTTATATTGAAAAGAAGGGAGTGAAACCATCACTACTAACAGATGACACAGTCTCGTAATATAAAATTCTAAGGAATTCACAAAAAAATCAAAATCATTGAGACTAATATATAACTTCAATAAGATTGCGGGTTTCAAGATTAATACACAATAACCAATTGCACTACTATACACTAGCAATGAACAATACAAAAATGAAATAAAAGAAGCAATTTAATTTACAATATCACCTAAAAGAATAAATAAGTAGGTATAAAATTAACAAAAGAAGTCAATGATTTGTGCTCTAAAAACCACAAAGCATTTCTGAAAGAAATTAGAGAAGACATAAATAAATGGAAAGAGCATTTGATGTTCATGGATTGAAAGACTTAATATTGTTAAGATGACTGCTATGGTCTGAATGTGTTTCTCCAAAATTCGTATGTTGATATTCTAACTTCCAAGGTGGTGGTATTAGGAGATAGGGCTCTTGGAAAGTGATTAATTCATAGAGGCAGTGCCCTCATGATTGGAATTAGTGACCGTGTAAAATTGACCTCAGAGAACTGGCTAGCCCTTCTACCATGTGAGGACACAGTGAAAAGGTACCATCTATGAACCAGGAAACAGGCCCTCCTTGGACACTGAGTCGGCTGCCATCTTGATCTTGTACTTCCCAGCCCTGCAACTGTGAGGAATAAAGTTTTGTTGTTCATACGCTACCCAGTCTAAGGTATTTTGTTATAGCAGCCTGAATTGTGTAAAACAATAATAAAACTCTGCAAGTTGGTCTACGGATTCAACACAATCCTTATCAAAATCCTAGCTTTTACTTTGTTTCCAGAAAAAAAAAAAAGCTGATCCTAAACTGTATGTTCTAAAATGTTGCCAGAACCTGGGACAAGACAAAAACCCTATCACCAGGATTTCTTTCTATCAAACTCATTAGTTCAATAGTGTCTACAGATATTAGTGCATCCCTAAAATCTAAGCATCAGATTTTAGTTGCATTGCCTTCAATGTTCGAAGCACAGTTAGGACATCACTGGGGTGCTGGTACCATGAGGATACAATATAACATTACAAAAACATTAAGATAAAAACTATCCATAGGATTTTAGAGAATGAAGCTCTCTATTCTCATTAGAAGGTAAGAATGTGCTTTTGAAAGTGAATGCTGCCTCAGACACACGTGTGGGCTAAAGATCTGCTTGAAAGAGAAAAGGCACAAGCAGTTCTTCCCATCTATAGCTTGCTATGGCTGCTGAGCAAACCTGCGTAGTGGAGATGCTCCATGCCACCCAGCGCCACCTCGGGGGCTCCAAACAACTCCACTTGCCATTGTCGGACTCACATTTGTGAGTCTACCAATAAAACGCAGCTAAGGTAAAGTCTTAACTTGATTTTACTTTCCCAAGGAGAAAGGAAATGAAACCATTCAAGGTTTACTCACATCTGTGATCTCAGCCATAGAGTAAGCAAAGAAAAGGTCTTGCAAGTAGACAGTGCTGATTGGACATTTAGCTCTGCCATTACTGAGTAATTTTTTTTTAAATCTCTAAAGTGGAAAAACAGCGTCTGTAGATTATGGTGATTAAATTAAAAATGTAATCTTTCCAATTGCTCCTTGAAAGATGGGCAATGCTATCTTAATAATCAGTTACATTTGTCACTTAAAGATGAATTTACCTTCTTTTTATAAGATTGCTTTGGGATATAGTTGTGAGAATAAAAAGTAAATTCCTCTGCTATTTTGGGTTTCTTCTTTATTTCGAAAGGAAGGAAAGAATAAAGAAGAAAGCATACAAATATCATAGAGTTGCAGCCCTGTGTCCTGGACTGACAGTGCTGTTATTCTCTCCTCTGAAACTTTTCCTAGCTCCACTTCTAGACTTGAGTAAACAGCCATGCCAATGGCCAAGCTGTGGCAGTATCCCCTTCTACTGAATGCACACACTCGTTTAAACACTTGCTGCCTAAAACTGACACCAAGGAATTTACTCCATTGTTTCAATTATTTGAAATTCTAGATTCCCAAAATATCTAAGTAACTGTTGTTTTGTTTCCTGCTTTTCTTTTCTCCACCCCTCCATGAATCAGGTTATTAGGTCCTCTCATTATATTGATCAGTAAGCAAAGAAATGCATTCACGTATTTATTTAATGAATTGGAAATGTCAGGAGTTCTTTTGGGAGCACTGAAAAACTGCATTTCTGCCTACCAATGCATTAATCAGGGTGACAAAAAATTGTAACTTATGTTTGGACTCACATTTCAGTCTTCTTAAACTTTTATACTTAACATATTTTAAAACAGAAAGCACTATTTGATAGGGAAGATTGTCTTCATAATTTGGAAAAACGAAGTGGAAATGAACCCCCATCAGGCAATTCTACTCTTCTGCCTAGCTGAAAGTGGCTAAAAATACATAAAATTTCTTTATTTTCTAATTAACAGCCATATAGCTGGTCTCAGGAAACTATGCTAAGTAGTCAATAAAAGGGAAAAGGTCCAACATCGCCATGCAAAGATGGTAATTAAAAAGAGGAGGAAGAAATGCCTGTTATAAATTACACTACACTTGAGGCTATAAAAATCCTCTTTTTAATTAACTGCAAGAAGGAGGCAAACAAACTGAGCTTTTACAATTGGTTACTGAAGTTTGGAGACAAATGATACAATCATTTTTTAATGTGTCATTGGTAAGTCAAATACCACTAATCACCATCTCGAGGGGTGTGGATCATCCTGAACAAATTTCAAAAAGATTATCATTGAAGATTGTGGAGTCTGCACTGCTATACTGTAGCTTACATATCATAGCAGAATCCAGAAATATCTACAGTAAGACCCAGGCTTCTCCCAAAGAACAAAGGCATTTGTCCAAACTTCTTATGTGAAAGTCACAACAGAAAAATCCAAATATTGCAGATATTGAATTCAAACACATGTGCCTGTTTTCTCTGTTGTGGAGAAAACCACTCATTTGAGAAGCAGTTTGTTAGTCAAGGACTCTAGAGTTCAGGGTCTATTGCTAACTTCATTTGTGTCACTTTTGCGGGGAGCAGGAGTTAACTTTCATCTTGGCCACTATTTCAGTGTTTTTAACCATCATATATAATGGTGAAGTCATCATAATAATATTGAAGTCATTATTGATGTATTATGTGGCTTTCTAGGAAAATGCTGCCACATATCTATAGCATGATAATGGTGACATGTGACTTCGAACCTCTTTCTGGTCTCTTATCCAAATCTGTGGTTTACCATGGGCCTGAACATTGGAAAGTGAACATCGGCACTAGGTCAGGAATTACTTTGTTTAATACTATTAAGCAATATGGTTCAGGATGGGGGAAAGAAACTAATTCTCAGGAACGTTAAGGAACCTGGCTTAACAATTAATCAAATTAAATGTGTCAAAGAAGAATTAGAGATGGCATTGTACCTCCTATATTGCTCTTTATTTTCCAGTTTCTCCTTTTAGGGCTTTAAAAAACAACTGTGTATTTACCTCAATAACTTACTCTTCCTAACACAAATTTAACATAATATTATTTCCAAGCATTTTATTTCTGTTATAGGAAAAAGAAAACCTTAGAATATAACAACTGAAAGCAAATCGTCATAGTATAAAAGCTGTCAAATGACTAGATGCATCCCTGGAAAGATGGAGAAAGGACATTATTTAGGAACTAAGTAAGGACCAAGCCCTCGCTCTGTGTTGACACAATTTAGTCTTCATAATATCCAAGTCCATTGCCATATGGCAGCGTGCACTGCTCCCTTTCCCTCATTATCAATCTTCAGCACCACAATTACAGAGCAACGCAGCTCAAGGTCACATTGAAGGATGATTCTTGAGAATAAAGTGGAATTCCAGGCAGCGCCCCTAGATGGCACTCTTTCTTATCAGTAGTCAAAGCGAAGTTTTATTCCCTATCTTCACAGCAATCAAATGACTAAAATTGGTTCTCTTATAATTTGATACAATTGCCCTATGTCATCTTAATAGAAATCTGGATGCTTGCATAACACATCAGTCAAAGTTCACCAACGGCAAATTGTGCTCTTGATTTAAGGAGAAAGAATCATATATCACCAGAATGCTTCATTTTCTGGGGCTGTCCCGATTGAACCCTACATAGCCAGGATTCTACCATGTGGAAGTGATCCTTTCAGACCTACTCAGTTCCTACATCTCACGTGAACCCTACCTGCCATGTCACTAAAGTAACACAAGAAGAGGGAAATCACCATCTCCAGTCCCCAGACAGCTTATCTCCTTAAATTCCTCACCACTCAACAAGAGCTAAGTGAGGGTGAGAGTCACAGTATCTGTGGTTAGAAGCAGAAGAAACTGGAGTCAAATGAAAGGGAGCTGTGCTTCTCACCACCCAGACTATCTCTGTGGCTAATGGATTGGTGACCTCAACAATAACACTTGTCTCCCTATGTCACTAATGACACTAGAGATGCTTCTGTGAAGCTTAGAACTAACTTTAAAGTCATTGCAGCACCCCTCACCTCCCTCCCAGACACAAGATTCCCTGGCTGAATAAGAAATGTCCCCTACTGTCCTTTAAATACTGCTTCTTCTCCCCCATAAACACACAGAGTTCTCGGGAAACAAGAAATACCTTGTTCATGCTTTGAAGAGGGACACCGTTAAGCACTACTGGCATGGGCATACTTGGGATGTGAGTATGGTAACCAGTAACCAGGAAATGTACAAGTTTTGAGTGTTGGTTGTAGAGCAGAAAGCTGAAGAAAGTTGATGAAATTTCTTTTGTGCTTCAAATGAAGTTAGTGAACACACTTCATAATGCCTAGGGGTCTTCAAGAATTCATAGTTCTATAATAACTACAGGTATTTCAGAGAATGACAGAGTAAAAACCAGCATTCCCCTCAAATTTATTTTGTTTTATCTTATTTTATCTAAATTTATCTTATTTTAATCCCAACTTCCTGCTCCTGAATGTAGGCATTCTATTTTTCAAATCTGGACTTAACCATGAAGTTTGCAGATAGATCTCCACATGAATAGAGGGCTCTAAAATATTCAGTACAGGTGGACTTTTAAGATTCTTAAGAAAACACACAGATGACCTCTCAATAGCCCTTTGTCCTCAAAGCAAAGACCCTTGTGCTTCTTTGCAATTAAGAATTCTTATAAACAGTCACTCCTCACTGAGTTATTTTTCTCATAGCTTATCTTGCTAACACATTATACAATAAAGGTCATAGGTGTCATACACAAAAATTTAGTTACATAAGAAGCATTAAATAATTTAAATGGGCTGTTTAACTTACCCTGGATGTTTTCCACAGAGTCAAAGATTTTACTTTGGTTGTTTAGTCCATCTAAAACTCCATTTTTAATCAGAAAAATTATCCTTAGGACTTAGGAGAGGGGGAAAAAAAACTATAGCTGCAGATTTACTTGGAAACATTTTAAGCTTGCCATTTTCCCAAATACTGCTCAAATATTTAGATCTCCATAAAATTCAGACCACATTGAATTCTTTAAACACCACCAAATGTAGTTTTCTAAGAAGAAAGTTGTCAATTTTTTAAGACACAAGGTTTGATCCTCCAGATGTCCCTTTTCAGAAGGGGTGAGTACTAATTGTGTTTTCATGTCCTCGTTTGACTCCTTAGTCAACAAGACATTGCTGGGCATCCCTTTCTAGAGAAGAGAATGGAAACAAAAGTTCACATAAAGGCCCAGTTGGAGAGTAAAGAGATAAAACAGTTAACTATGTGCTATTGATTTATGGGAACTTGGGACTTTGTTAACCCATTTATTTTCAAAGAAGCTTCTTCTTGTCTGACAAAATGCCTAAAAATCAACCTCGAAAAGATTTTTCTTTTTCTTTTGGCGCTGAAAGACTTACTTTTCTAGTTCCCTTAGGAAAGGTACAACAGTCAGGGTTTATTAGCAGAACTTGCAGTCCCTTAACTGCTTTGGATGAAGTGTCAAGGAAGGAAGCAGAAATTCAGAGAAGCAATGAGATTTGTGTATGGTTACTCAGCTTATAGGTGGCTAATCCCTGTAGTGCTGAGTGAACCTTTGGAAGGAGCCAGGAAACAAGCTTTGACTATATTTCTCTTTTGGGGGAGGTCTGCAAGTAGGCAGGCACATAGTTTAAAAAGCTATTCGTATTTTCTTCAGAGCAGAAACCCCTCTCTGTGCTTAGAGATAAAAAAAAATGAGTTTTCATGTCAGGAACCCTCCATTCCAACACATGAAGAAAAAAAAAAAAAAAAGGCTAAGGTCAAACCACTTTGGAAATCTTCGTATGTATCCCCCTGAAGATTTTTGGTGGTATTAGCATATTAGAATAGTATTGAATGCCACTTATAAACTTTTTTAACCTCACTATTTCCCAAACTATTTAAACAGAGAATGTTATTTTTCTTAATATTTATTAACATCTCTCTGGAACAGTTTTGGAAATTCTGCTCTACAGGAGGTTCTGATAATTTTCTGTCTCCTCATGATGCCCTGAAGCTGCCGTGTAACCCAGAACAGAACTCCAGGCCAGGCATGCTGGCTCATGCCTGTAATCCCAGCACTTTGGGAGGCCGAGGTGGGAGGATCACTTGAGGTCAGGAGTTGGAGACCAGCCCAGACAACATGACAAAACCCTGTCTCTACAATAAATACAAAAATAAGGGGGGAGGATCCAAGATGGCTGAAGAGGAACAGCTCCAGAGTACAGTTCTTAGCAAGAACAATGTACAGGGTGAGTGCTCACTGTATTTCCAAACAAGTTTTCACTGCCCTCAGACCAGGAGATTCCCAGGTCAAAAACCACCAAGAGTTGTCAGCATGGCTGCTGCCGTAGGTTGCCGCACAGAAACTCACACAAATCTGGGCATCCATTTCAACTGGTGCCTGGAACGCCTGGGAGACAGAGCCACCCATTCAACTGAAAGGAATAGGGTTGAGGCAGGGAGCCAGGTGATCTGGATCAGCAGGTACCACTCTCACAAAACCAGAAATCTGAAACACTCTGGATTAAGAGTTTCACAGCAAGGGCAGCTAGACCCAGGACAGTCCAGCTCAGTGGGGTGGGGAAGGGCATCTGATGCTACCAAAGCAGTTTGCCACTAACGAGGCAGTTCACATAGCAGCTGGGAAGAGCCTGCAGCAGCTCAGCAACACCTCTGCTGGCAGACTGTGACTAGACTACTCAGTGCAGGGCAGGAAAACTCTGAAAAAAGGCAGCAGCATGTCAGGAACTTGGAAATAAAGCCTACCTTCCTAGGTCAGAGCACCTGGGAAAAGAGGCAGCTATGAGTTCTGCTGCAACAGACTTAAAGGTACATGCCCAGCAGCTCTGCATGGAACAATGGAGCTCCCAGTACAGCACGTGAGCTCCGATAAAGGACAGACTGTCTCCTCAAGCAGCTCCCTGATCCCCATATACCCAAAGAGACATCTCATAAAAGAGATCTCAGGCCAACATCTGGCAGATATCCTTCTGGGACAAAGAAACAGAAGAAGAAACCGGCAGCAACCCTTACTGTTCTGCAGCCCCTGCAGGTGATCCCCAGGCAAGCAGTTTCTGGAGTAGAACTCCAGTAGTCCTGAAGCAAAGAGGCCTGACTGTTAGAAGGAAAACTAAGAAACAGAAAGAAATAGTTTCAACATCAACAAAAAGGACATCCACTCAGAGACTCCATCGGAAAGTCACCAACTACAAAGATCACAGGTAGATAAAGCCACTAAAATGAAAAGAAACCAGTGCAAAAAGAATGAAAACACCAAAAACTAGAATGCCTCTCCTCCTCCAAGGGATCACAACTCCTCACCAGCAAGAAATCAAAGATGGATGGAGAATGAATCTGATGAATTGACAGAAACAGGCTTCAGAAGGTGGGTAATAACAAACTTCTCAGAGCTAATAGAGCATGTGCTAACCCAATGCAAACAAACTAAGAACCTAGAAAAAAGGTCAGTTGAGATGCTAACTAGAATAAACAGCTTAGAGAAGAATATAAACAACTTGATGGAGCTGAAAAACGCAATGCCAGAACTTTGTGAATAATACACAAGTTTCAATAGCTGAATCAACCAAGCAGAAGAAAGGGTATCAGAGATTGAAGATCAACTCAATGAAATAAAATGAGAAGTCAAGAATAGAGAAAAAAGAGTGAAAAAAAATGAACAAAGCCTCCAAGAAATATGGGATTATGTGAAAAGACCTAATCTATGTCTGATAGGTGTACCTGAATGTGATGGAGAGAATGAATCCAATCTGGAAAACACTCTTCAGGATATTATCCAGGAGAACTTCCCCAACCTAGCAAGGCAGGCCAACATTCAAGTCCAACATTCAAGAGAACAGCACAAAAATATTCCTCAAGAAGAGCAACCCCAAGGCACATAATCATCAGATTCGCCAGGGTTGAAATGAAGGAAAAAATGTAAGAGCAGCCAGAGAGAAAGATTGGGTTACCCACAAAGGGAAGCCCATCAGACTCACAGCAGAATCCCTACAAGCCAGAAGAGAGTGGGGGCCAATATTCAACATCCTTAAAAGAACTTTCAACCTAGAATTTCATATCTAGACAAACTAAGCTTCATAAGTGAAGGAGAAATAAAATCCTGCTCAGGGATTTCCTCACCACCAGGACTGCCTTACAAGAGCTCCTGAAAGAAGCACTAAACAAGGAAAGGAACAACCAGTACCAGCCACTCTAAAAACCTACCAAATTATAAAGGCCATTGACATAAGGAAGAAAATGTGTCAAGTAATGGGCAAAACATCCAGTTAGCATCAAAATGGAAGGATCAAATTCACACATAACAATATTAACCTTAAATGTAAATGGGCTAAATGCCCCAAACAAAAAACACAGGCTGGCAAATTGGATAAAAATGTCAAGACCCATTGGTGTCTTGACATTCAGGAAACCCATCTCACACTCCAGGACACACATAGGCTCAAAATAAAGGGATGGGGGGAGATTTATCAAGCAAATGGAGAGCAAAAAAAAGCAGAAGTTGCAATCCTAGTCTCTGATAAAATAGACTTTAAACCAACGAAGATCAAAAGAGCAAAGAAAGCCATTACATAGTGGTAAAAGGATCAATGCATCAAGAAAAGCTAATGATTCTAAATATATACACACTCAATACAGGAGCACCCAGGTACATAAAGCAAGTTCTTAATGACTTACAATAGAGTCTTACATAGACTCCCACACAATAATAGTGAGAGACTTTAACACTCCACTGTCATTATTAGATCAACAAGACAGAAAATTAACAAGTATATCCAGGACTTGAACTCAGATCTGGACCAAGGGAACCTAATAGACATCTACAAAAATCTCTACCTGAAATCCACAGGATATACATTCTTCTCAGCACCGCATTGCACCTACTCCAAAATTGACCACATAATTGAAAATAAATCACTCCTCAGCAAATGCAAAAGAATGGAAATCATAACAACCAGTCTCTCAGACCACAGGGCAATCAAATTAGAACTCAAAATTATAAAACTAACTCAGAACCACACAACTTCATGGAAGCTGAACAACCTGCTCCTGAATATCGACTGGATAAACAATGAAATGATGGCAGTAATAAAGATATTCTTTGAAACCAATGAGAATGAAGGTACCAGAATCTCTGGGACACATTTAAAGCAGTGTCTAGAGGAAAATTTATAGCCATAAATGCTCACATGAAGGTGCTAGAGGAGCAAGATCAAAAAAACTCAAAAGCTAGCAGAAGACAATAAATAACTAAGATCAGAGCAGAACTGAAGGAGATAGAGAAACAAAAAGCCCTTCAAAAAATCAATAAATCCAGGAGCTGGTTCTTTGAAAAGATCAACAAAATAGACCACTAGCCAGATTAATAAAAAAGAAAAGGGAGAATAATCAAATAAATGCAATAAAAAAATAAAAAGGGGATATCACCACCAATTCCACAGAAATACAAACTATCATCAGAGATTACTACAAACAACTCTATGCACATCAACTAGTAAACCTCGAAGAAATGGATAAATTTCTGGACACTTGTAGCCACCTAAACCTAAACCAGGAAGAAGTTGAAACCCTGAATAGACCAATAACAAGGGCTGAAGTTGAGGTAGTAATTAATAGCCTACCAACCAAAACAATCCAGGTTCAGATGGGTTCACAGCCAAATTCTACCATACATACAAAGAGGAGCTACTACCATTCCTTCTGAAACTATTCCAAACAATACAAAAAGAGGGAATCCTTCCCAAATCATTTTATGAGCCCAACATCATCCTGATACCAAAACCTGGCAGAGACTCAACAAAAAAAGAAAACTTCCATGATGAACAGGCCAATCTCCATGACGAACATAGATGCAAAAGTCTTCAATAAAATACTGGCAAACAGATTGCAACAGCACATCAAAAACCTTATCCATCACGATCAAGTAGGTTTCATCCTGAGGATGCAAGACTGGTTCAACATACACAAGTCTATAAATGTAATCCGCCAAATAAGCAGAGCCAAAGACAAAAACCACATGATTATCACAATAGATGCAGAGAAGGCCTTTGACAAAATTCAACAGCCCTTTATGCTAAGAACTCTCAACTAACTAGGTATCAAAGGAACATATCTCAAAATAACAAAAGCTATTTATGACAGGCCTACAGCCAATATCATACTGAATGGGCAAAAATGGAAGCATTCCCTTTGAAATCCAGCACTAGACAAGGATGCCCTCTTTCACCACTCCTATTCAAATAGTATTGGAAGTTCTAGCCAGAGTAATTAGGCAAGAAAAAAAAAATAAAGAGTATTCAATTAGGAAAAGAGGAAGTCAAATTGTCTCTATTTGAAGATGACATGATTGTATATTTAGAAGATCCTATCATCTCAGCCCAAAATCTCCTTCAACTGATAAGCAACTTCAGCAAATTCCCAGGATATAAAATCAAAGTGCAGAAATCACAAGCATTTCTATACACCAATAACAGAATAACAGAGAGCCAAATCATGAGTGAACTCCCATTCACAATTGCTACAAAGAGAATAAAATACCTAGGAATACAACTAACAAAGGATGTAAAGGAGAACTACAAACCACTGCTCAAGGAAATAAGAGAGGACACAAACAGACGGAAATTTATTCCATGCTCATGGTTAGGAAGAATCAATATAGTGAAAATGGCCATACTGCCCAAAGTAATGTACTGATTCAGTGAAATCCCCATCAAGCCATGAATAACCCTCTTCACAGAACTGGAAAAAAATACCTTAAACTTCATATGGAACCAAAAGAGAGCTCACATAGCCAAAACAATCCTAAGCAAAAAGAACAAGCTGAAGGCATCATGCTACCTGATTTCAAACTATACTACCAGGCTACAGTAATCAAAACAGCATGGCGCTGGTACCAAAACAGAGATATAGACCAATGGAACAGAATGGATGCCTTGGAGGCAACACCACATATCTACAATCATCTGATCCTTGACAAACCTGACAAAAACAAGCAATGGGGAAAGGATTCCCTGTTTAATAAATGGTGTTGGGAAAACTGGCTAGCAGTGTGCAGAAAGCAGAAACTGGACCCCTTCCTGACACCTTACTCCAGATGGATTAAAGACTTAAACATAAGACCTAACACCATAAAAACCCTAGAAGAAAACCTAGGCAAAACCATTCAGGACATAGGCATAGGCAAGGACTTCATGACTAAAATACCAAAAGCATTGGCAACAAAAGCCAAAATAGACAAATGGGACCTAATTAAACTCCAGAGCTTCTGTAGAGCAAAAGAAACCATCATTAGAATGAACTGGTAACCGATAGAATGGGGAAAATTTTTCTACAATCTATCCATCTGACAAAGGGCTAACATCCAGAATCTACAAAGAATTAAAACAGACTTACAAGAACAAAAAAAACAAACCCATCCAAAAGTGGGCAAAGGATATGAACAGATACTTTTCAAAAGAAGACATATATGAGGCCAACAAACAAATGAAAAATGCTCATCATCACTGATTATTATAGAAATGCAAATCAAAACCACATTGAGATATCACCTCATGCCAGTTAGAATGGCAATCATTAAAAAATCTGAAGACAACAGATGCTGGAGAAGATGTAGAGAAATAGGAACACTTTCACACTGTTGGTGGGAGTGTAAATTAGTTTAATCATTGTGGAAGACAGTGTGGCGTTTCCTCAAGGACCTAGAAATAGAAATTCCATTTGACCCAGCAATCCCATTACTGGATATAAACCCAAAGGATTATAAATTGTTCTACTATAAAGACACATGCACACCTATGTTCATAGTGGTACTGTTTACAATAGCAAAGACCTGGAGCCAACTCAAATGCCCATTGACGATTGACTGGACAAGGAAAATGTGGCACATATACACCATGGAATACTATGCAGCCATAAAAAACGATGAGTTTGTGTCCTTTGTAGGGACATAGATGAATCTGGAAACCATCATTCTCAGCAAACTAACACAAGAACAGAAAATCAAACACTGCACTTTCTCACTCATAGGCGGGTGTTGAACCATGAGAACACAAGGATACAGGGAGGGGAGCAACACACACTGGGGTCTGTTGGTGGCGGCAAGGGAGGGAGAGTAGGGGGGCGTGGGGAGGTCGGGGAGGGATGACATGGGGAGAAATGCCAGATGTAGGTGACAGGGTGATGGAGGCAGCAAACCACATTGCCATGTATGTACCTGTGCAACAATCCTGCATGATCTGCACATGTACCCCAGAACCTAAAGTACAATTAAAAAAAAATTAGCCAGGCACAGTGGTGGTGCATGGCTGTAATCCAGCTACTCAAGAGGCTTAGGTGGGAGGTTAGCTTGAGCCCAGGAGAAGGAAGTTGAAGTGAGACAAGATCACACCACTGCACTCCAGGCTGGGCAACAGTGAGAACCCATCTCAATACATACATACATACATACATACATACATGAATGCATACATATATACATGTAAAACTCTTTTAAGCTCTTATTCCTGTTAGAAGTTATTTGTATGTCTTTTTCTTAGCAGGCACAATTGAAATGTGTCTGCTGTTTATCATTTGGGACTCATTTTCATAAAGGCTGCTAACATTCCAGAGAAGATCTGTCGAAGGTTACATGGTAATAAAACCCAATTACCCTCTTCTCAGTCTTCTACCTGTAACCTTGTTCTTGTTTCAAGACTTCCCTCCCCTGGGTGGCTTCTTTTCTAGGAAACTTCCCTCAACATACCCAAACATAGGTAATTATCCACTCTCTTCTCACCCAAAACCAAGTTTTTATTAGTACTAGAGTACTTGATACCTTTGCACTGTATTATTGGCTCACAAGCCTGAGTCTCCCAATATTTCAAGGGCAGTTAAAGGCCTGGGACTGTAAAATATTGTATCATCTTAGCTCCAGCACCAAATGTAGTCCCTGGAAAATGATAATTGCTTATAAAGTCCTGTAATAGTCATCAAAATTCTACAAATTCAATAAGTCAAAATGAGACATATATATAAACTAAATTGATTTAAAATTTCAATATGGAAAATCAAATTCTATTAAATAATAATTAATACCTAAATATATTTTATTATGGCCACACAATTTTGCAAATAGAAGACAAAGAAGAGAAAGAAAAGCAGAATAAAGGAGAGAATCAGAAAGGAAATATAACTGAAAAAAAAGAACAAGAGAAAAGATAGAGAGGGAAAATAGAACAAAAAGAGAAATTCACCCAAAAATGCAGTTGAACTTAGAAGTAGAAAGACAAAAGTAAAGCAAAAATAATAATAATTAACTTGAGTGAAAAAGAAAGAGAGGAAAGCAATAAATAGAAGGAAAAAATGCAACAGTGTTAGTACAAGTTATATGCTTCAATTTGCAAGACTTAGCATACACTAACCATAACTAAACTAGCCATTATTCACAGCTCTATGACTGCTTTTTATCCTTTGCCTGTTGATTTATCATTTTTGAAGTTCCAGTGGATTGGTCCATAACTGCTGTCATTAAAATAACTACTCTTTGGGAAGTAATTAAAGGGTCTAAATTTCTGTTTCTATTAATCTAATGGGTGAAATTGGCCTATTCCATTTGCAAATCTCAAGTTTTAGCAATTTTTAAAGCCTTCAAATAGAAATTTACTAATAAGTTATATAAGTTGAAATAAATGGAATGACAATAAATGTCTGAATTACAAACAAAATAAAGATATTATTTGCTTTAATTACTTTGACTGGTTTCTAAGTGTAGGCTGTACAGAATATTAGTTTCGTTTTCTTAATAGATTTACTTTTCTGTGAGATTTTCCTTTCCACTTCAGTCTTATCTTTCTAAAGTGCTTGCAAGTTTCATAACAATTACCCACTTTCCTTTTGGGCCTTATCTATTTTTATCACTTAGCAACAGTCAGTATCCCTCAAGCAGAGTTGTGGTAATTAACCAGAATAACAGAGAATGACTCAGATCCCTGCTCCAAATTTCTCTTCTAACTTCACATTCCAAAAATAGCCTTCTATTAGTCAAAAGAGTCATTTCAGTAATATTCATAGCTTAGAGGGTCTGTGAGAGTATTTCTTATACTCAGGAGCATCCAAAACGCTTTGTGTGTTGGCTTCCCAGTAGGAGATTTCCCTGGGCTAATGTAAAACATCAAATCTTACATCCTTTTTAAGCTTTCAAGTCCAAAATGTCATCATAAATGTCTAACTAGCTCCAGGAGTCAGGAAAGCAGCAAGTTCTTTGGCCCTCAGTTTTATGATTCATAAAATGAATTCCTATACAAGTGAAGCATCCTAACTCTAAAATATATTCTACATCTAAAGGGATTTGCTCTTCCAGGTCCACCCAAAACTCTTAGGTAATAGAATTTGAAGCAGCAATTCTCCCCAGAAGTTGAAAAGAAGGACTTTCTGCAAGATGTTTTCAGCGGCTTTCCAAAATCAGTCAACCAACCAATATCTATTGAGTAATGATCACTTGCAAATATATACAGCTAGAATTCACAGGAAGAAGTCCCTGGCCCCTGTCCTTCAAATAATTTGTCAACTGTCTATTGTGGTAAGACATATGATAAAAATGGAAGTGACAATAATGCAGATACAATGTGAGACCTAAATGGATCATAGAACAATAAAAATTCAAATCAGGTAAACCTTACATAGGCTAAAAAGGCCTTGAAAAGCTTCAATGAAAAAATGAAATTTCAGTTGAGCCCACAATAAGAATAATATACACTTCAAATAAGGAGTAGGAAAAGGAACCAGACAGGTTTACCTTTGTTTACGCATACTACTTAATTTAAAGCCTTTCATTGTTCATTCATTCATGAAAAAAGGCGAGCTCCATAGGATCCTCCCTCTCAGCAACTGGAAACCTCGCTAACAAGACTCTAAGCTTCAAGGTCAAAAAGCCCAAATTCTGGGCTGAGAACTGATAATAAAACACTGATTCCCTGAGCCTTCCATTTCTGTGATGTGAAGAGAGTATTACTGTCTCAAAGAATCAAAAAGGTGCAAGAGAAAGGTAAGGGTAGAGTGAGGTATGGAAATATGTGTTCTCCATTAGCAGTTTCCTTCTTCTATGTAGCCAGCCTCTCTGTCTCACACCCACCCCAAAGCTAGTGCTGACAGCTCCAAAGGAAGAATGGTACCTTGTCCCTCCATCTTGATTAGGGACATGCTAGCCTGCTGAACAGAAATGAGCAATTAAAACTTATTTGCATTATGATATTAAAACATGCTAAATAGACAAGGCAAGAGGAGGTAAATCCCTTAATTGCTTCCATAATCAAACCACTGAAGTGTCGGAAGAAAGGAACCACAGGCAGGAGTATTTGTTCCCAAGATCAAACTAGGCCACTGCGGAAATGAGCAGTACGTTGCTCAGCAGCCTCTCTCAGGAAAAAAATCAGTTGATCAGAGCAGAGAGACTCAAAAAAGGAGAGTTCTGAAAAGAAACTTGACTCCTCTCTTTCAGGAGCATTTCCCCCTTGAGTCAATAAGCCACTTCCGGTAATGTCTAAATGCTAAACTTAGATTCAAGAAAAAATCACAGAAACCTCTAAAACACTCTGAGGACCTTCCAGAGCTACAACTGCTTCTTAGAGAATAACACAGTGCCTGGCACACAGTAAATTGTTCCATAACACTTTTTTGTAGGACTGAATGAAGGCATCTGTGGCTTCTTCAGCATAACCCATATTCTGTAACACATGGCCACACTGCCACAGAAGACTAGACCACCGGTGACTACCTCACCCAAAGGCAGATGCCTCTGGTAACATGTCCAGCACTTAACACTAGAGAGTGAAGAAGACATTCAGGGAAGGAACAGAAGGAGAAAGATGGGAGGAGAGAAAGAGAAACCATAAGCAAATGGGACCCGGGAAGCCATGAGGGAGAGAAGGGATCAGCAAGCAGAAGCTGTCTGATATAATGAGTGAAGTAATAAATACATAACAGCCTCCCCCAGAGTCACTGGGAGACCATAAGGGAATTAGCAGAGGGTGTTCAGACACCTGCTTTCCTGAGGGTTGTCCTGGCCACTCTAGATGTGTTTTATCCTGATGGCTTTCGTTATCCATGAGGCCCAATGGGGTAATTATCACTGAAGTCTAAAGCACAAAGATTGGAGACTTACTTTTTCTTGATTCCTTAAAATAAACCTACATTAACGTCTGGAAACATGAAAGATTTAGGTAGGAGAAAAATAGTAACTAAAATCATAGAGATGCCACAAGATTGAACTCTTCTGGGAATTTCTAAAACCCTGTTAGTTAAGGCCTACATCAGAATTTCCTGGGAAATCTGATAAAAGAGTACAGAATTCTGCATTTTTATCAAACCCACAGGTTGTCTGGTATTCAGCTCCTTTAGGATTTCTCTTTCATATTATTTTTTTAAAGTATGTCTCATGAGATAAGGCATTTATCCTTCTAAAAATGTGTGTATTTCTTTGCCAATGTTTTTGTTAAAATTATAATTTTTTCTATTTGAAAATAATGCATGTTTATTATAAAGATGCTGACAGAATTCAGACGAGCAATTAATAAATAAATACAAAATTTAAGAAGCATCTAGAAAGTCCTAGCCAGGGTGATCAATCAAGAGAAAAAGGTAAAAGGCATCCAAATTGGTAAAGAGGAAGTCAAATTATCTCTGTTATGTGATGATATAATCTTATACCTACAATACTCTAAGGAGCCTCTGAAAGATTCCTTGGCTTGATAAATGATTTCAGAAAAATTTCAGGATACAAAATCAACATACAAAAATCAGTAGCATTTCATTTATTTATTAGAGATGGAGTCTTGCACTGTCATTCAGGCTGGAGTGCAGTGGCACAATCTCAGCTCACTGCAACTTCTGCCTCCCAGTTCAAGCAATTCTCCTGCCTCAGCCTCCCAAGTAGCTGGGACTACAGGGACATGCCACTACACGTGACTAATTTTTTGTATTTTTCGTAGAGATGGGGTTTCACCGTGTTAGCCAGGATGGTCTCGATCTCTTGAACTCATGTTCTACCTGCCTTGGCCATCTCAAAATGCTGGGGATACAGGTGTGAACCACCATTTCCAGGGAAAAGTCAGTAGCATTTCTATACACTAACAACAACCAAGTCAAGAATCAAATCAATAATTCAGTCAGATTTATGATCACCACAAAGAAATAAAATACCCAGGAATAATTTAACCAAGGAGGTAAAAGATCTCTACGAGGAGAACTATAAAACACTGATGAAAGAAATCACAGATGACACAAAAAAATGGAAAAACATCTTGTGCTTATGAGAGGAGAAGAATCAACATCATTAAAATGACTATGCTGTCCAGAGCAATATATAGATTCAGTGCAATTCCTATCAAACTGCCAACATCATGTTTCATAGAATCAGAAAAAGCAATCCTAAAATTCCTATAGAACCAAAAAAATCCCAAATAACCAAAACAATTCTAAACAAAAAGAACAAAACTGAAGGAATCACATTTTCTGACTTCAAATTACGCTACAAGGCTTTAGTAACCAAAACCAGGATGGTACTACTATGAAAACAGACACATAGATCAATGAAACAGAATAGAGAACCCAGAAATAAAGCCAAATACCTACAATCAACTGATATTTGATTAAATCAACAAAAACAAACAATGGGGAAAGGACACCCTTTTCATTAAATGGTACTGGAAAAATTGGCTAGTTATATGCAGAAGAATGAAATTGAACCCCTATCTATCAACACATACAAAAATTAACTCAAGATGGATTAAAGACTTAAATGTAAGATCTGAAACTACAAAAACCCTAGAAGAAAATGTAGGAAAAACTCTTTAGGACATTGGCCTAGGCAAAAAATTTATGACTAAGACCTCAAAAGCAAGTGCAACAAAAACTAAAATAGACAAATTGTACTTAATTAAACTAAAAATATTCTGCATAGTGAAATAAGTAGTCAGTACAGTAAATGGACAACCTACAGAATGGGAGAAAATATTTGCAAACTATGTCTCCAGTGAATAACTAATATTCAGAATCTACAAGGAATTCACATAACTCAATAAGAATAAAGCAACACCCCATTAAAAAGTGGGCAAAAGACATCAACAGACATTTCTCAAAAGTAGACATATAAGTGGCCAACAAGCTAACAACCCCACAATTAAAACCACATTCAAATCACATGATATATCATCTAATATCAGTTTTAAAAAATCAAAAAACAACAGATATTGGCAAGGATGTGGAGAAATAAAAAAAAAACAACAGATATTGGCAAGAACACTTATACACTGTTGGTAGGGATGTAAATTAGTACAACTTCTTGTTGATGTGGAAAATAGTATGGAGATTTCTTAAAGAACTAAAAATAGCACAACGATTTGACCCAGTAACTCCACTACTGGGTATCTATCCAAAGGAAAAGAAATAGTTACATCAAAAAGACATATGTACTTGTATTTTTGTTTCAGCACTATTTGCAATAGCAAAGTCATGAAAGCAATCTAAGTGTCCATCAACAGATGACCAGATACAGAAAATGTGGTATATATATACACTATGGACTTCTATACAGCCATAAAAAGAATGAAATTATGTTTGTTGGTTTGTTTGTCAGCAACATGAATGGTGCTGGAGGCCATTATTCTAAGTAAAATAACTCAGAAACAGAAAATTAAATACTCCATGTTCTCACTTACAAGAGGAAGATAAACAATGGGTATACACGGACATGCAGAAGAAGATAATAAACACTGGGGATCCCAGAATGAGGGAGGCCAGTTGGGGAGGTGGGTGAGGTTTGAAAAATTACCTATTCGGTATGATGTTCACTATTTGTGTCATGGGTATACTAGCCCACACGGCAACACTATATATATCCATGTAACAAACCTGCACATTCATCCCCTGAATCCAGGGGATAAATTTTTAAAAATTTAAGCGTCTGAACTATTATCATTATTATTATTTTGAGATGGAGCCTCACTCTGTCACCCAGGCTGTAGTACAATTGCACGATCTCGGCTCATTGCAATCTCCACCTCCCAGGTTCAAGCAATTCTCCTGCCTCAGCCTCCCGAGTAGCTGGAATTACAGGCACCTGCCACCACGCCCAGCTAATTTTTGCTTTTTTTTTTTTTTTTTTTTTTTTGAGCCGGAGTTTCGCTCTTGTTACCCAGGCTGGAGTGCAATGGCACGATCTTGGCTCACCGCAACCTCCGCCTCCTGGGTTCAGGCAATTCTGCCTCAGCCTCCTGAGTAGCTGAGATTACAGGCACGCGCTACCATGCCCAGCTAATTTTTTGTATTTTTAGTAGAGACGGGGTTTCACTAGGTTGACCAGGATGGTCTCGATCTCCTGACCTCGTGATCCACCCGCCTCGGCCTCCCAAAGTGCTGGGATTACAGGCTTGAGCCACCGCGCCCGGCCAATTTTTGCATTTTTAGAAGAGAGGGGGTTTCACCATGTTGGCCGTGCTGGCCTCGAATTCCTGATGGATCTCAGGTGATCCACCTGCCTCAGCTTTTCAAAGTGCTGGGATTACAAGCGTAAGCCACCACGCCTGGCCTAAAATATTATTTAGCAGTGATCTAAATACTTTTTTGTGGCTTTTCTAATTCTTTCTTTAGTACAGGCATTATACATACTATTTTGTACCTGTTTTCCTCACTTTATACCTTGAACACTTCCATACATCACTAAGCATTTTGCTATATCATCTCTAGTAGTTATCATTATAAAAAGAATTGCTAAAAAGAATTGACTAATTGACTAATTTAACTAATCCTCTATTGTCAAGGTTTTAAATTGTTTTCAATTAGCCTTTGTCCTAGAAACAGCCTGAAGAACAGCCTTGTATAAAATCTTGGTCCATACACCAAATGGTTTATTTAGTGCAGACCCCTTAAGTAGAATTGCTAGGGGGAAAAAATACAAAAGTGTACAGTGTTTGAAATGTACTATCAAATAGTTTTCTAGAACGTTCATAGCAATTTGAACTTTCAGCAGCAGTGTGAGAGAGTATCTGTATCCTATGCCTTTGTCAACATTGGGTATTATAATTTGTAAATTCTGCTAAGTTTTCTTTGATGGCCTTCTAACAGTAGTTCTCAACATTGGCTTCTCATTAAAATCACTTGGGGAGTTTTTGAAAAGTGCCAATGCCTGGGTCCCATCAATAACATAATTCAGAATCTCAGGAGTAGACCTAGACGTTTACCTAAAAGAAACTATAAATTTAGAAGAAAACACAGTCACACAAAATAGTCTCAATTGCAAAGTGAGATGTTACCCTGAGTAGGCAGAAGCTACACAATTGTGTGCTAGACTGTCTTGTCATAGTTCTAGCCCCTGGCTCTACTATTTATATGTGCAAGGGAAACAACCATTTTCATAATGAATATCTGAAATTTTTCTTCAAACAGCCATCATCAAATCAAATCTAGTCATCAGTTTAAAATATTCATTAAGCATCTACTTTACCCTCTCTGCCTTGTTCCTTGATGCCCTTCCTTCAGATCTCAGCTCCAGCATCACTTCCTCAGGAAGCCTTGCCTGGCCCCTTAACCACATCCCATCCCCCTTTCCTTCCCCTCACACACCAAATAACCTTCTTTGGGGACACCTGACATAGTTGTGATTTTTTTTCATTCAAGTTCTGAGATGGAAGTATGCATTACGAGTCAGAATAGTTAGGGAAGGTTTATGAACAATGAGATCTGATTTTGGAAGCTGTGTAGAATTTGAAGAGGTAGAAAGGAGTGTGTAGGGGTATGCAAACCAGAGGCATTAACTGTTATAAGTTTATGGACACATTTGAAAAATATGCAGAAAGTTTTTTTCTTGTAAATCTGTTTTAGTTCTTTGTAAATTTTGGATATCAGCCCTTTGTCAGATGGGTAAACTGCAAAAATTTTTTCCCAATCTGTTGGTTGCCGATTCACTCTAATGATTGTTTCTTTTGCTGTGCAGAGATGTGGAGAAATAGGAACACTTTTACATTGTTGGAGGGAGTGTAAATTAGTTCAACCATTGTGGAAGACAGTGTGGCGATTCCTCAAGGACATAGAAATAGAAATTCCATTTGACCCAGCAATCCCATTACTGGGTATATATCCAAAGGATTACAAATCGTTCTACTATAAGGACACGTGCACACGAATGTTCATTGCAGCACTGTTTACAATAGCAAAGACCTGGAACCAACCCAAATGCCCATCGATGATAGATTGGTTAGGGAAAATGTGGCACATATACACCATGGAATATTATGCAGCCATCAAAAACGATGAGTTTGTGTCCTTTGTAGGGACATGGATGAACCTGGAAACCATCATTCTCAGCAAACTGACAGAAGAGAAGAAGATCAAACACCGCATGTTCTCACTCATAGGCGGGTGTTGAACAATGAGAACACGTGGACACAGGGAGCGGAGCACTACACACTGGGGTCAGTTGGGGGGAAATAGGGGAGGGACGGTGGGGGGTGGGAAGCTGGGGAGAGATAGCAAGGGGAGAAATGCCAGATGTAGGTGATGGGGAGGAAGGCAGCAAATCACACTGCCACGTGTGTTACTATGCAACAATTTTGCATGTTCTTCACATGTACCCCAAAACCTAAAATGCAATAAAATAAATGGGGAAAAAAAAGAATATAAAACAAAAAAAAAAGAAAAATATGCAGAAAGTTAAAAACTTTTCAGAAAAATTCAAACATGTCCACACTTTGAAATACTGAACATAATTTCAAAGGTTGAAAGTTTAAAACTTTTCAGAAAAATTCAAATATGTTCATATATTGAAATATTGTTGTAATTTTGGAGAGCTCACAGGCTCTGAGCATTCTCCTGGATCCTTGGTCCACATTCAATTCTTTTGAGTCAGCATGATTATTTTGTGTCTTCCAGCTAAAAAAAACATGAGCGTTAAGAACCTCCAAAGTTAGCCATCACTGTCCAAAGTAATGGAAGAAATGCCAGACTTCCAGCTCTTTCTATGCCCAAATTAATGGACTAATATAGAATTTGCCTTTGTCTTAGTAAGATGGGGTAAAGGATCAGAGAAAAAAAGGAAAAGGACAAGTGAATTATAGTGCCCAATTACATAGCCAACATAACAGCTATTCCTTGATCTATTTCATGCAGGTAATACCGAGTACCTGTTGCAACACAAGAAAAGTTAAAAAAAAAAAATCCAGAAGGTAAAATTCTCTCCTTTTATTCCTTTCTTTTTCTACATTTTCTGTTAAGTTTTTTAAAATTTAATGAGCACACAGCAAGCTGGTATCTGTTCTGTTACGCCAGTAACTCTTCTCAGGGCACCAACAACTTAGGGTAGGAACTTTGTCCTGTGCTATAATGCCCTCTGTTGTATCATTTTGCAGTGCTACACTAAAAAACCAACACACCGTAGCTGACTGTATTATGTCTAGACAGCTTCATTACTGCTGCAGACATGACAGACAGGCAGACTTGTGAGCCCCAGAGCCAGCCTCCACTGGCTGCACCTCTTTCCCAGCTGTGCATACCATCCCAGCTCCTGTATTCTCTATTTTTGGCATCTGAAAAATAATTAGCATTTTACTAGAGAGTTTACCAGAATACAATTTACAAGGACAGAGCACTTTTTTGTTTAAATTATAAAGCTCCTTTACAAGGACCTTCTTAAAAGGTGCCAAATAGCATTAGTGATGTTCATCGATTTCCACTAAGTTGTATGCAAAAGCTAGTTTTACTATTTCGTTTACACACTACCTTGTACATGGTTTTACTACTCCAAACTTTAAACCAAAAATAATCTTCCTTCAAAGGACAAAGGTGACCCTGAAGGTGGTTGTTAGTCATTTAAAACAGCTATGGCTCAGTTTACAGCTTACCCTCCAGAAAAGGCCCTAATGCACTTTTCCAGGCAGACTCCCAATGGGTAGATCCCTGCTCAGAGCCTAGCTGGCTCTTGGTAGTAGATCAACCTTCACTTCCTGCCCTCTCCTCCACCTTCCCACATCCTTTGTCACTCACTTATTAGAGGTTTATAAGACAAAGTTATCAAGACAGCCCTCTGAGAATAAGCATAAGGAGGCTCACCAGTTATATAATCACAGGACAATATTCCTGTGGCATTAATCCTTTCCATGTGATTAAAGCATCTTATCGATTTTCCCACCTGTAACTGTGCAAAGCAAAAAAACATAACTTCACCTTCAGGACTTCTTTTTTCTTAAAAACCCTAGCACGTTTACTGGTTTTGAAATGAAAAGCCCCCACACCTAAATTTAATGTCAGATAATTGACTTTTGCTCAATTTTATTGCCTAATATGTCTGGCTACTTTTGTCCCGAGCTGTCCTTTCCATTAATCTTCAGTCCTTAGAAAATACCATCATTCAAAATTGTGCAGTATGGAGTAAATTTTGGAATGAAGAGGCTGATAAAAGGGAAGTTCTACTGGATGGGAGGAAAAAAATACAAGATGCAATAGACAGAACATGAGGTCTGCATAGAAGACATATAATGGTGCCTTGTAAACATTATAAATATACATAGTCAGGTATATCAGCCAGGAGACAGAGTAATAATAACCATAACTCTGACTTTGAGCACTAACTATGTCTCACATACCCTTTATGAGCAAAATTTTATTGAACAGTTACCAAAAAAACTAAGGACAATATTATTCCCAAGTTACAGAAGAAACAAAGGGCACAGAAAATTAAGCAATTTTCCCAAAGTCATTCAACTAGAAAATAGCTTCACTGGGATTCAAACCAAGGTCTTTCTGGCTCCAAAGCCTGTACTTTTAATCACTATGCTAGCCTGCTTTTTAAGCCATGGAGAAATCAATATTAATTTTAAAAGTCACAGAGATATAGAGACATTTATGTCTATATTCTGCTTGCGTTTTTACATGCTATTTAACCTTCACAACTACCCAGAATTCAGCAAGGCAAGTATCAATCTACTCACTTTGCAAATTTGGAAAACTATGCATTAATTAATTCAGTAAATATTTATAAAGCACATACTTTTTTGCCAAGAAATATTCTAAGATCCAATGGCACACAAGTTGGAAAAGATCCCTGCTTTCTTGTAACTCACACTGTAATAGTCAAACAGACAATAAACAACACATTAAAAAATTAATAACATTAATGAGTAACAAAACTGAGTAAAGTGGTTGAGTGTGTGATGATTTGCCTAATGACACCGGCATTTGAGTGTTTTATAACAATGCTGCAAATGGTACTCCTGTCTTCTCTTCACATTTCTCCATCTCAGCCACTGTCTAAAAAGATAGAACTCCACCTCGACCTCTCCTTTTTTCTCACATTACCCCATCAATCGGTACATCTTGTTAGTCCTATAACCAAAATATTTTCAGAATCCAGTATCTTCTCGCCATCTCTGCTGCTATTCCTGGTTAGAAGCCAGGATCATTTCAATAGCCCTTAATTGGTCTATTGCTCTCAGTCTTGCCCCCACAATCCCTTCTCAGCAGCAGCCAGAGTGATCCCGCTAAGCACAGGGTCTCTGCACTGCCTATTCCATTGTTACTCACTCTATCACCTCCTTCAAACCTTTGCTCAAATGTCACCTTCTTGATAAGGCCTGACTTGGTGACATTTACCATGCTCTATTCTTTCCACAGTACTCAACACTTTCTAAAGTACAGCATTAAATACTTACTTATTATACTTTTTTTATAGTCTGTGTCCTTCCACAGAATATGTTTTACCAGGGCAGGATATTTATCTGTTTTGTTCAGTAATGCGCCCCCAATGCCTAAAATAGTTTCTGGCATATAGCAGTTTCTCCACATTTTCTGAATTAACAAATATTTGGAAAACGTCCCCTTTCCATCAAGTTGAACACATCCGGAGAAAAGATTAGTGAACTGGATATACATATTGAAACAGGTAAAGAAAAGGGATTAGAAATTATAGAGAAAAGGAAAGGGACTTATAGAACACAAGGAAAAGGTTGTTGCATGAGCATAACTGGAGTTCCAGCAGGCATAGGTAGAGATAAAAAGGCAGAAGTAATATTTGAGAGACAATATCCATTAAGTTTTCAAAAATGGGGAAAAATGTCAAGTCATAGATTCACAAAGTATCATGAAACTCAAGAAAGATAAATACAAAGTAAACCATAGCTAAGGACATCATAGTGAAACAAAATTATAAGGAAAAATCATTCTAAGTATTACTGTCCTGAAAAAAAGTTGCTAAGTATTATGTTACCTCCTATTCAATTCTGCAGCTTTTTATTTTGCTACAGAAACCCACGGGCTTGAGAGACACAAGTGCAAGGGTAGAACCCCAGAATACAATCAGATTCCCCAAATATTAGCAACTCTTGAGCACCATTTCTCATACTATTAACACAATATTAAGGCAAATATTTGTACGCGAATAATGTCGTTTATTTATAAACGACATTATTTTTAAAAGGTTGTAACATTCCCTAAGTCCCGTTACTTCTTCTTCCTTGAAATTTTATGACAGTGGTGGAGCCAACATAACCTATATTTTATTATTAGATCACAATGAATCGGATAACAGAGGCAAGGGCAATGCACCCAAATTCCCAGGTTCTTTTTGCCCTGTGTCAATGAAAAAAAAAAAAAAAAAAGGAGAAAATCTGGAAAAAAAATTACAGCTATCTTAGTCTATTATACAGCTACTAATCTTAAATGTGTCTTTTAATACACAAGTAAAATTAAAAATTTTGCATATTTCCAGCAGCTAAAGTTGAAAGAAAACAGTAGCTTAAAGACATTTTCTCAGATACTGAAGAAAATGCACATCATCACATCCAGTAACCATCAGACATTTTTTAATGTAAAAATGAGCCACTTTGCCATGCCTCTGAACCAAATATAGGGTGTTCTAATTTAGTGTCAATAGATGTTTAAGGTTGATTATTTGGAAATGAGAAACTACCCCCTATCCTACCCCCTCATCTATACGTCACCCCCACACTCACACACAAAGTATGTGTGAAACATTTTGGATGATGAAAATCTTGCAAAAGTATTTTAACTGATGATTTGGGGAATTTTTGATAACTTTACTAAATTAGCAATTCTCTAGTGAAAGTGGTTACCTTCTCTCTTCAATGCCTGTCACCCTTTTCTTGAAGATTAGAAACAACATGGCGACAAGGATGCTGTTGTTCTTTGATTTGTTGTCAGAAGTCATTCTGAAGACTTTAATCTGACTCTGGGAAAGCTATTTTGAATTAGAACTAAAGAGAGCATTCATGATTTAATGACCAAATTGCTTTGTGCTTTAGAAAGAACATTATAGAAACATGTAAAAAATTCTAAATGAAAAAGCTATCATCTTAGTCAAATTAATGTGGCATGGTATTAGACTATGAGACAGAATGCAGAAAAAAAAAAAAACAGAGAGGAAAAGTTATGCAAGGTCATTTTAGAATCAAGACTGAGAAAAAAAGCTATATGGATTACAGCTGGTGGTCACAAGGAAGTGTAGACTCATACAGAAAGTCATGTTAATGGGGAGATGGTGGTCTTGAGGTAACCAAGGCACATCTCAGACTCTGCCTGAACCAAGTCCCAAGTGTTCCTTGGGCTGAGAACTTTAATAGAGACTTTCACTCTGTGCAATGGGAACTATAGCAGACTACAGATGTCAGTGTCAGGTAAAAAGTGTGAGGAGAGGGTGGCTTTCAGAGCAGCCCTTAGGATACTACCCGAAACAATTTCAAAGTTGCAAAGCCACAAGGACATCATCATGTTATTTTGACAATATTTAGTAAATCTATTTATGGTCTGTTATCATGCCATATGCTAGAGACTGTGCTAATTTTTTACATGCATTATCCCATGTAATCCTCACAACAGACTATAGGACAGGTACTATTATTACCCTATTTTACAGATGAGAAATCTAAGGTTAATTTGCTTGCCCCAAATTATAGCTAGTCAGTGGGAGAGCTTATCTGAGTTCTAAAATATGTGTTTTTAACCACTAAGTTTAATACCTCCCATTGGCTTTCCAGCACTGCTAGAGTGCTGCTTCTCCCAATGCCTTAGTCTCGCTGCTGTGCTTTACCATTTCCTTAAAACGGTAATATAAAAAGATGTCAGTACCGAAATGCTCATCCAGCCACCAAGACACAATCATGCTTGCATATCAAAGTGAAGTGCCAAGCCAAAATACAGAATTTACATGGAAAAATATTCAACAAATGTTTTATCACTTTTGGAATCCTCAGCTAGAACAAGAATCTAAAAGGTGATTAGGATGTGAAGAGGAATTTCCAAGAGGAGACTGTGGATCATGATGGTGTCTAAAAAGTAGCCGGTGAGCA
Source organism: Sapajus apella (assembly GCF_009761245.1). NCBI lineage: Eukaryota > Metazoa > Chordata > Mammalia > Primates > Cebidae > Sapajus > Sapajus apella. Next base: position 17,296,698 of record NW_022436990.1, read on the forward strand.
TGTGCAGAGGCATAAGAAAAAGACAAATATAGCTTCTTCCCTCAAAGCAGGCAATTGCCAAATCAAACTTTCAGCATTAACTGAAGGTGGACACAGAGAAGCCATTCTTCTGAACGAGGAATGAAATGTTGATTTATGTTTTGGATTAGACACTGAAAGTTTCTAAGTTGAACATATGCTTTTAGACTTAAGCTATTCATTATCTATGACTAAGAAGAAAAGTAACCTAGTGGCAAGAAAAAAGATGTTCTTACTGAATAAATTTTTAACAGACAATTAAAGACAACAAAAATTGTTTTTGATTCATGTCCCATGAATTGTATGCTAATCATGTCTTTTATATTAGTAGCACCTTTCAGTGGAGCATATTGGAAATGGGTAGTGCATGTGTCTACTCAAGAATCTGGGTTCTGGGCCGGGCGCGGTGGCTTACACCTGTAATCCCAGCACTTTGGGAGGTCGAGGCGGGTGGATCACAAGGTCAAGAGATCGAGACCATCCTGGTCAAAATGGTGAAACCCCGTCTCTACTAAAAATACAAAAAATTAGCTGGGCATGGTGGCGCATGCCTGTAATCCCAGCTACTCAGGAGGCTGAGGCAGGAAACCCAGGAGGCGGAGGTTGCGGTGAGCCGAGATTGCGCCATTGCACTCCAGCCTGGGTAACAAGAGCGAAACTCCGACTCAAAAAAAAAAAAAAAGAATCTGAGTTCTGAAACTCCCTATGAGAAGATGGAGACTCACATGCAAGAAATGACAACTTTCCAGGAGCAAGAGGAATAAGTGCTTACCCCAAAAAAATCATTCTGCCACTCAACTATTGCCAAAATATTTGAAATTATAGCCATTTCTAAAAATGTCAAAACACAAAACAGGATCATAGAAACACACAATTCTTATTCAGTGGTTATTATATGCAAGACATTATGCTCATTGCTTTATATGAATTATCTCTTTTGATTCTCCTAATAATGTTATGAGATAGATTTTTTTATTGTTTTTTAATATATATTTTATTGCATTTTAGGTTTTGGGGTACATGTGAAGAACATGCAAGATTGTTGCATAGGTACATACATGGCAATGTTGTTTGCTGCCTTCCTCCCCATCACCTATATCTGACATTTCTTGCCATGTTATCCCTCCCCAATTTCCCACCCCACATTGTCCCTCCCCTAGATCCCCTCCACAGGCCCCAGCATGTGATGCTCCCCATGTGTCCACGTGTTCTCATTGTTCAACACCCACCTACGAGTGGGAACATGCGGTGCTTGATTTTCTGTTCTTGCGTCAGTTTGCTGAGAATGATGGTTTCCAGGTTCATCCATGACCCTACAAAGGACACGAACTCATCATTTTTTATGGCTGCATAGTATTCTATGGTGTATATGTGCCACATTTTCCCTGTTCAATCTATCATCAATAGGCATTTGGGTTGGTTCCAGGTCTTTGCTATTGTAAACAGTGCTGCAATGAACATTCATGTGCATGTGTCCTTATAATAGAACAATTTATAATCCTTTGGATATATACCCAGGAATGGGATTGCTGGGTCAAATGGAATTTCTATTTCTAGGTCCTTGAAGAATCACCACACTATCTTCCACAATGGTTAAACTAATTTACACTCCCACCAAATCATGTCACTAAACAAGGTGATACCAAACAACGTATATTCAGAGAGGAAAGATACTAAATTTTGCTTAGGAAAATAGAGGATGGCATTAGAAAGAAGATATTTTATTTTTGAACATAACATTGGAAAATATAAAAAAACTATGGAAAGGAAATGTACATTTATTTTCATTTTACCCAGATAAAGCCATGTGATACACATCACAAGGTAAAGTGTTTTTTGATTAATAACATCATGAGCATTACTTCCATAATTAAATATTCTTCCAACACAGAATTTTTAATGAATGTTTAGTGTTCTATCTTGTTGATGAATAATTTTAAAACCTCTTGCTAATTTAATGAAACTCTCTTTACACTTTTAGAAAATAAAGGTAAAAATCCTTGAACAAAAAATTTTGTGTAGCATTCTCATTATTCTCAGCTTAGCCCAAATTAATCAAACAACCTCAAAATTTAGTTGCTTACAAAAATTAAGATTGTGGGGAGTTTTGTTTGTTTGCTTCCCGCCACAGACACTCAAAAAGATAGCTGTGTCACAGATGCAATAATAAGAAGAGAAATCCCTTAGAATTAGTGACAGTGGCCATAATCCAAACATCACATGGGTTGGCAGTTCACATATACATATTCTGCCTGATCAAGGAAACCTTAATCTGAATCTGTAAACTTGGTTTAAACTGGTCCCTGACTGGGAGTGCTCTGAGCATCTGGCAGAAACTGCTGTGGTCTGAGTATTTGTGTCCCCCCAAAATACATATGTTGACATTTTACTTCTGAAGTGATAGTGTTAAAAGGTGGGGCCTTTGGGAGGTGATTAGGTCATAAGGGCTCCCCCTTATGAATAGAAATAGTACCCTTATAAAAGAGACCTCAGAGAGTTAGCTAGTTCTTTCCACCAAATGAGGCTACAACAAGAAGGTGCTGTTTATGAAGAAGGGGCCCTCACCAGACACCAGATCTAAGTCTTGATCTTAGACTTCCCAGCTTTCATAACTATGAGAAGTAAATTTCTATTGTTCATAAGCTACTCAGGATAAGGTATTTTGCTATAGGAAACTGAACAGACTAAAAGAAAAGGCAATTCACATCCTATCCAGAGGAAGACACCATTTTCTATGAACTGACTCTTTCCAAAATTTATATGTTGAAGCCCTAATCCCCAAGATGATGAAATTTAGAGCTTGGACCTCTGAAAGGCAAAAGAATAAATGAAAGAAATGCTCTCTTTCTCTTTGCCGGGTGAGGATATAGTGAAAAGGTGCTGGTCTGCAAACCAAGAAGACCCTCACCACACAGTAAATCTGTTGGTACCTTGAGCTTGGCTTCTCAGCCTCCAGAACATGAGAAGTAAACATTTGTTGTTTAAGCCACGCAATCTATGGTATTTTGTTTTATCAGGCCAAACTAAGATACTATAATTTTAGGCTGTGGAGGACCACCACAAACCATTTTTTAAGGACACTGAGCAAAATACAGTGAATAAAAATGACGCACAAAAGAAAACAAGGCGCTAGCAAGGGAAAAAAAAAAAAGCAGCAGCAGATGTCAGATAGGAAATATCAGAAAGATTATAAAACAATGATGTTTACTAAATAATAAAAATGCAAGCTGACATGCTTAGAAGTACCAAGTAAAAAAGGTCCATCTTGACTCCAGGCCAGCCTCCAGTGACATAGCCTCCAGTGCTGTGGTGATCAGTGTTCACTCTGAGTCATTCTTCAGGAAGAAGAGCTTCTCTAGCCACTTGGGGTCTTATGATTTCTGTTCCTACTTGAATACATAAAAACCACAATCTCTGGCATGTCATATGACAGAGAGTCTTTTGTTCTCTGACACAGTCTATGCCCGCCTCCTGGGGAGGAGGGAGATCCCTCACAGGATTCAGCAGTTCCACACCCTGAGCTGCGTGTTGTTTCTGAATGGATATTCAAAGTGTCCTACGTTTTGAGTGTACAGCTGCCCAACGTTAGGGTAACTCAAGCCTCACCCAAAAACAGACATAGACAGAAGAATAGACATACTTCAAATTTCTTTCAGTTTGATAAGGCTGCCTTGATCCAGGAAGCAAGCACAGATCACTAAGTATTTTTCTGCACACGACTTCATTGTCCTTCCAAATAATGGAAATTCTTTCATTTTCATCAGTAAATTGACTCTCAGTGTTTGAAGTGGTGATATAAATTCTATCATTTTTCAATTTGGGTAAAAATCACAGACATGGCATGTGTCATGTACTCAGTAAGTACAAATGAATAAGGATATAAGTGAATAAGTGAAACTTTAAAAAGAAAGTTGAAAGAGGTGGCTCCAAAGGTTGCCAGACAGATATCGTTTAAAATCAGCATATTTCCCTATTCATTTGATGCTAATTTTGGTCTGAACCTTTAATTGATGCCATAGAAAATGTTTTGTCAATAACTAACTTTGGTAATTTCAAAAATCATGGTGGCTTACACAGGAAAAAAAATGGGGGCAGCACTTTGGTCCTGCTATCACTCATATCCATGTTTTATGGTTTCCAGAAGTCTACTGGGAAATATCTTTAGATATCTGCCTTTAAGAAAAATATCAACAAATAATATTGTTTTCTCTGCCTCATATGCTCCATTTAGGACCCAACAAAAGACTGACAAATCAAAACATAAAATTGGCTTGAAATGTTGTGGAAAATAAATAAAAGCTATCTTCTCATTATTTTTTTCTTTTAATACAGATCATACAAAGTAAAGAACATGGACAGCCTATTTTGGCAGTTTTTATTCAACAATGTTAGAATATAAGGAAACTTAAAATACCTGGTAAAACAATGTGAATACTGTCCCCACACCCCGTCATAGAAGTTACTAGAATATAGTCTGTGAGGGTTTTAAATGAACAATATTTAGGAGCAGCTTCCTTAGATAACAAACAGTTCATGTAAATAAAGAATGGGAAAAAGCCAAAGCAGAAAATTCACTCAGAAAAGAAACTTCTAGGATGATCCCTGGGGATTCTCCCAGATAGGGATCACACAAACGTAGCTATGAAAAATTACAAAATCTTACTGAGGTCATATTAAAGAGGAGAAGAGAGGAAGCAAGCACACCTCTCTCCCTTCACTCTGTCAGGGAGAAATCCAAAACTAATAAAAATGAGCATGATAGTGAGAAAGTATAATTAAATGGCTAAATGGAAGTGAGCACAGAGATGCATCCAGAAAAATATAAAATGAGATGCAATAATTTAAAAATTGCAGTGAAATGGGTAAATTAACAGGACTAAGAGAGGCAAATTAAAGTTTTAAATAATGCATCAGTTGAAGGTATAATTAAAAGCATTAAGAGATACATATCTGGAAGAATACATAATCTTGTAGTAAATGTTTAGTGATTCCAGAGATAGGTACAATGAGATGTGCTTATTTACAGGACCTAATATTGACCATTATTAACTGAAACCTACAGTTCAGACCCCTATGGAATATTCCGATTTGAGAGCTATGGAAACCTTTGACATCCGCCTAGATAATTATATAAATACAGAATAACAGCCTTGCAAAAAGACAAGATAAATCATATTATTTCTTATATTTTTGCCTATTATTTAAGTAGAGAGAGCAATAGAATTCAACATCCTCTGAGAAAAAAGCAAAAAATGGCTTCAGTTGCATTATGAAGGCTTAGATTTGCCATAAACACAAATGTCCTGTGAGAAATTTACATACTGAATTGCTAAACTAGAGAGAGAATTTTTCTATGTAAATTTTCCAAATTACAATAAAAGCTCACAGCTTTATCACAATAACAGTAGCCAATTATCCACTTAACTAGCAATGGAAAAATATACAGGAGCATAGTATAGCTTTATTGGATTAGACTTTCAATTCATATAATACAGACTTTGGTGCCAAATGTCCCGTGAGAAGTCCTGTAAGAACATGGAAGATATTACCCTTTATCTCCACTTCTCTGAATAACTATTTAGACATTTTCATATGTTCCCAGAATCCTGTATAGCAATACTACTTCTTGAAATAATCAATTTTATACTATATTACCTTCTATGTATGAAAGTCATCCTCTTAATTTGCTCAAATTTAACTCCACAAGATTCCCAAAGATAACCCCCTTTTTAATTTTGGGGACTTGGTAGCATTCAGTGTTTCTTTTATTTCCTTGGTCATATTGCTCATTAATTTAAGATTCTAGTCAATTCCCTTCTAAGTATTAAACTTTCTAAAACAAATTACAATTTTAAAGTCTATCTTCAAAGACCTTCTATCTCTACTTCATCTCTTCCATCGTTTTATTGCCCGTAGTCTGAAGCTCCTAAATAAAGATAAGTTAATATCTTTCATCTCTGAGACAAGCTACTGAGTAATGGTTCTGGAAAAATTGCAGTAGACTATAATGAACTCTTGTGGTTATTTTTCTGTTAGATGCTTTCTAGATATCTTCTGCATCTGGAGAGAACCTGAGTTGTGTTCTCCTAGCCTAGATTTTCCTAGAAAAATAAGATGTAAAGAAAGACTGAGGGACTAAAAAGTCAATGATACTTATTCATTTTTTGTCCCCAGAACCTGCATGTATATTTCCTAATGATACCAGATCACTTTTGTTGTTGGATTCTGTTTGCCAAGTACTTAACTGAAATCTTTATACCCCATCATCTATATAATCCTCATAACAGCCTTATGGATATTTATGAGGGACTAACATTTATTGAGTCACTTATAGGTGTCAGGCACTCCTTTTAAATGTTTTCAAAACACGGTCTCATTTAATCATTGAAACAAATTTGTGAAGTAGGCATTTCTATTATCACTTTCTTAAAAAAACTGAAGTTTTCCTGAAGTTGAGTAAGGTTACACGTTGCTAATAATAGAAAAACCAGGATTCTAAATTAAGCCTATACTGTTAAACACCATGCTGCACTGACTCATTCATCAAATGGTGAATAAATGAATTAAAACATAAATAAATGAGTGGTAAGTGGATGACTGATCAAATAACTGAAACTAAGAATAAGTCATAGAGAATTTACGCACATTGTAATGTATAAAAGTTGGATTATACCATCAAAGCTGGATTATACTGTCATTCAAAATCCTTTCACTTCTAGTACTCTGTAAAATTAGCAGCCCAAATTAATTCAAAAGCTTTTGCTGCTTTAAAGATTTATAAGAACCATTCAAATGTCTGACCTTTTTTAAACGCTAATTATGGAAACGCTACAAAAAATTAGTTAGTAAACTTTGTCAGTCTTTTTCTTTGTGAGAAACGAAACACTGGTTCTAATCAAGCTGTAAAATATTGAAATTCTCAGATAAGCAGTACATGTCAGTTAGTTTAGCTTGCATAATACTACTATGAAGAATATGAAACACAGTGTTGAAGTCACTATCAGATTAATGTCTAATGAACACTTCTATTACTAATATTTGTTTATTAATTTCCTAGGGATAAGTTTATTGCAAAAAATACACTACAGAAGTTATTTTGTTATCCAGTTCCATTTGAGTAACAACAAAGAAGGAATCAATATGATCCTGAGAAGCTCTAAATAACCAACTTCAAGAAGTAAAAGAGAATGTTACTTTAGTTTCCCAGCACTGCTAGCTTTCTTAATGCCAGTTACAAATTCAAACCACTTCATTCTCCAGAAAGCCATATAGATGTCTGAACAACTGATTAGGCATTAATCAACCCATATTGGGTATTAAATTTCACTGAAGAGCTTTGAGGCCCTTCAATCAAAAGTTAACTTTATTGTATGGTATTTTCAGAAATGATATATGATAATATTCTAAAAGACCATTTTCAGTTTGGGCAGCAACTTTGTTCTACTGAGATTCACTGGGATCGTCACATAAGTGCAAAGAATCTGAATTTGGGTAGAAAACTTCAGTTTATCTAGTCAAAAACTTTACACATGAGAAAATAGTGGATATTCTCTAGGTCTTTGGCTAGTTAATGGCACAGCCGGATTGAGACTTTCATATTTCAGTGCACTACACTGACTCTCTGCTGTGGACTAAACTGTATCACTCCAAAATTCCTATGTTGAAGCCCTAACTTCCAACATGACTGCATTTGGAGATATGGCATTTATAGATGTAATTAAGGCTAAAAGAGGACATAAGGATGGGGCGCTGATATGATAAAATTAGTGCCCTGATAAGATGAGATGCCAGAGAGCTCTTTCTCTACCGTATAAGGAGAACCTCAGAAAGTGGCCATCTGCAAGCCTGGAAGGAAAACAACTCTCACTAAAAACCCTACCCTGCCAGAACTTTGATCCTGGACTTTTCAACATCCAGAGCTATGAAAGGATAAATTTCTGATGTCAGAGTCACCATGTCTATGAGATTTTGTTATGGCAGCACAAGCAGACCAATGCACCCTCCACCTTCATTCTTCAAGACTTTGGGCCAACCTGCACCTCCAGAGAACAGAATTGCTAGCAATAAGCGAAGAACCCAATACACAAAGTTGCCAGAGAGATCAGAAAAGTATAGAGCTAGCTCATCTACATGTCCTTTCAATAAATGTTAGTTGAGCACCAACTAAGTATGAAACACCTTATAAGACCTGGAAAGGCAATCATGGATAAGCGTCTACCCTTACTCCCAAGAAATTTAAAATCTGATGAGAATGCAGACTTAAAAGAAGGAATGTTTTTGCAATAATGTGATTAAATAAGTAGGCATGCACTTATAGAGCATCCTGACTGAACCGTGCACTGTTAAGCACTTAGGATTCATCAATGAACAAGAGACATACTTCCTGGTCTCAGGGAGTTTACAGTCTAGGTGAAAAATAATATTCATACAGGTCTTAAATTTGTATTTATAAATGAAACTGTATTTCAATTTATCTGATTTCTTTACAGTCTTGTGTATTTCATTTTATGTGTTTAAAAATCTTACTCTGAGATATGTCAGAGAGGTTTCCCTCTAAGATCATGTCCATAGACTTCCAGTCTATAGCACTCCAACATGAAATAAGTAAGGCATTCTTAAGCAACTCATTTTTTGCTCAGAGTAACAGGTTCATTCCCACAATTAAACGCCAGAATTTGTATACATTTGAAAAGATACTTCAGGAAACAACTATAAGACCAAGGGCATCAATTTATGATTATATATATTGAAGGTCACTAGAGGCCATGGTCAGATCCCGGCTCTGAGAATGGTCAGGAGCATGTGGACACTGGGGCTCCTGAAAAATGGAAAGGCACTGAGAGCACTGAGGAACTTCAGCCTGTGCCTACTTGCACCAAAGACAGGTGCATCCTTTCCTCAGTCTCCGTCGCTTTTCATGCCAATTAGGCAGATACAGTGAGGATTAATCTACTGTGTCATAACAGCAGATCATTGCTCCTCCAAATTGTTAAAAATGAGAGCTGACAGTATAATTTCAGAGATAAAAGGGACTTTCAAAATCATATGGTCCAACTTCATTTCATAGATGAGAAAATTAAAGATTAATATAATTAGGTGACTTACCCAAGGTCATTGAGCTTATTAGGAATGGAGCTGGACCTAGAAATTAGATCTCCTAAGATGAAAGAGAATGATACCATGCTTCCATTAGGTCTTCATCATGAACAAGTGACAGATACCAGTATAGATATTCCCATAAAATAGTTGTCAATATTTTAATTAACTTTGGATATGTGGATGTAAATAATACAAAGCAGAAAAAGTAGGGTAAATGAAAAATAATTTAATAGAAAACACAAATTTAAGTCTACAAAACTAACTTCAAATGGGATGAATGCACCAATATACACCACAATTTTTGTCTGACATTTTATTTAAACTTTTTAAAATTAAATCATTAAATATTAAAGTCATATTTATTCTTAAAGTACGTATTTTTAATGGGATAACTAATTTCTTCATAACTCTCTCATGCTGAATTGTATTCCTGAAGCTCAATTTTGATTGTACAATTTCAATTTTTACCTGTAAAACGAAAGTAGTGTTGTCACGTTTTCCTGACCTTTCTCCAAGAATTATTGAACTATAGCATTTGAATGATGTGAATAGATTCCAATATGGTAGATAAGAGAAAATGACATTCTAGGCTTTTAAAAGATAAATAAGGATAAATTATATTATGTATTTCTTCCAGACAGCTTTTCAAAGGCAAATAAATTTTGATTTATGATATCATTCTGAACACCAAGTTTCAGAGCCTTCTACTCGTTCACATGTGAGACTTATTGAAGTAACATTAGTCTATGCTAAAAGTTCAATTTATTCCTCTGCTGTCCTCTGTGGTACTTCAGGACAGTTGTATGAGTCGTACCCAAAGTCATGCACGTCACTGTGCATCTGTCAAATATAATAAAGATAAGTAATTCTGCCCAAAGTGCTTTCCTCAAACTGCTAACCAAATCCTCCTTCTTTAAACAACATACTAAAGAAAAATATTTGCAGACACTTATACTCAATAGCCATATGTTTTAATTGTGGAAATAAGTAACAAAGACAAAAATCTTTATCTTTTGGAGATCTTTCTCCAAATATCCTGTTATTTCTGGAGTAATATTTGTGAAGAGTTGTAAACCATATATGGTCCTTTATGGTCTTAGTTGTCACTGTTTTATTTGGGGAGCTTCACAGCCACTTAAAAATGGAAATGCATGACAGCTTATGAGTCATTTGTAAATACACACATGACCCTTCCCTTTCATTTGAGAATAAGACTTGGAAAAAATCTCATTTTGAATCTCATTCATTCATTTGTTCTGTGACATATTATAAAATGTTGCTGTCCAAATGTTCTGTGACACATTATAAACACAAGCCCCTAAGCTAATTTATTTTCTAGTGTCCTATTTGGTGCCAAGTACAGTATCTGGTGCTTACATATTTTATTAAGGGAGAAAAGAAATGTTGGAAAAGAAGGGATGGGTGAGCCTTTGGGGACTGAGATATTAAGATTGGTTATAAATTAATAGTGTGTTTTGGAGGGAAAGAACATTCCAAGCAGAGACAATCAGGATTACAGTGCATAAATCCCAGGAAGTACGGAAGTAGGTTAAATTGCCCTATGGACATGATTTTAGGCAGGTCCTCTGCATCCATTTCTGTTTATCAAATTCAAGATATTTGTAGAAAAATTATAGCACCTCACTACTTTGAGGAGATACCCTGAAAAAGAATTAGAAAGGTGGCTTAGTCCATTTTACACTGCTATAACAGAATACCACAGACTGAACAATTTATACTGAACAGGAATTTGGCCTACAGTTCTGGAGGCTCAGAAGTCCAAGAAAAAGACATCTACTGATGGCCTTCCTCCATGATTCCACGGAGGGAGGGCAAAGAGAGGGCAAGAGAGAGCAAGAAGGGGTTGAACTTGTTTTTATAACTAGCCCCCTCTCATAAATAATCAACTCCCATAATGCTAACCCATTCTGATATTAATAGCATTAATCCATTCATGAAAAAATAGCCCTTATGTCCCAATTACTTCTTATTAGGCCCCACCTCACAACACTGATGCATTGGAGATTACATTTCCAACACATTAACTTTAAGGGACACTTTCAAACCATAGCAAGAGGTTAGTGCATTCCATAAACCTTTAGAAGAGAATGGTCAGAAATACCGTCCAGGGCTTAGATCTGTTATTGCATATAGCTCACCGACCATTTATGTATAGTTTTGTTTTGTTTGATATTTTGTTTTCACAAAAATGGAAACATAATTTATAGTTATTTTGAGCCTGATTTCTTTTTTTCTTTTTGAGACAGAGTCTTGCACTGTCACCAGGTGCCAGGCTGGAGTGCAGTGGTGCAATCTCAGTTCACTGCACTCTCCACCTCCTGGATTCAAGTAACTCTCCTGCCTCAGCATTCTGAGTAGCTGGGACTACAGGTGCACGCCACCACGCCCAGCTAATTTTTGTATTTTTTAGTAGAGACAGGTTTCATCATGTTGGCCAGGATGGTCTCAATCTCTTGACCTTGTGATCTGCCCGCCTTGGCCTCCCAAAGTGCTGGGATTACAGGCGTGAGTTACCATGCCCAGATGAGCCTGATTTTTTATTTAATATTATATAGTGAACAGTTTTTCATGTTATACAAAATACAGATTTTCAATATTAGTTTTGTGTTACAAATTATCCCATCAAATAATTCTAATACAAATTTTCAACTAGGCCTCAATTTTTAGACATGTAAATATTAGTAGTTTCAGAGTTTAATGTTTACTTGGCATGGTTTGGCTCTATGTCCCCACCAAAATCTCATCTCAAATTGTAATCCCCATGTGTTGAGTGAGGGACCCGATGGGAAGTAATCAGATCATGGGAACAGTTTCCGCCTATGCTGCTCTCATGATAGTGAAGGAGCTCTCATGAAATCTGATGGTTTTAAAAGTGGCAATTTCCCCTGCATGTTCTCTCTCTCCTGTCACCTTGTAAAGATGGTACCTGCTTCCGCTTCACCTTCTACCATGACTAAATTTCCTGAGACCACCCCAGCCATGCAGAGCTATGAGTCAATTAAACCTCTTTTGTTTATAAATTACCCAGTCTTAGGAAGTATCTTTATAGCAGTTTGAAAATGGACTAATGCATTATTGTTATAAAGGATACAGATGAAGAGATGCACAGGGAAAGTTATGGGGCAAGGGGTACAGAGCTTCCATGCCCTCACTGAGTGTGCCACCTTTAGGAGTCTTTATGTATTTAGCTCTCCAGAAGCTCACTGAACCCTGTCCTCTTGGATTTTTGTGATAGTTTCAAATTTTTTAATATAAAACACTATAAGGAAATTACTACGGATAAAATTTTTGTACCTATTCCTAATCATTTAATGTAAATGTTTCTGGAATCAAGTGCAGTACCTACAATTAAACAGACCTGATTCAAATTCTAGCTATATCTCTTACCAACTATGTGACTTAGACAACTCAATCAATCAATGAGACTCAGTCTCCTTGTCTATAAAACGAGCATTGTAATAATGTCTACATTGTTAGGTTGTTGAGAGTTTTAAATAAGATCATACAAATAAACCACATAGTATGATATCGGCAACATAATAAACACTTGATAAGCAATATGTCTTATTTTTATTAGAAAATTCTACATTTAAGACTTCTGACAACTATTGCCAAACTTACCCCAAAAAACATTGTATAAATTTGGTTTTTTACCAGCCACATGTGAGGCAGCCCAAGAAAATATATTACGTAGCAGAGTTTTACCACACCACCACTACTTCAGAGAATTTTGTTAATAGGAAAGATCTAGCTTAACGCAGCCACAGAAGCAGTCAGTGCTCTGCTATATCTCTTTGGATCTCTTTACCATGTTCATGTGCACCAGCCACTGATGTGCTTTTTAATCCTGAAGGCCAGCTGTCAGTCTTTGTTGGGCTTTCTTCAGGCTGCCGGAATCTGCTTTGTGCAAAAGGAAAGCCAGAAGTACTTGGGGATTCACTTCCTCTCACCACAGGGATAACCTTAACCAAAGACTGACTTGTAAGTGTACATAAATACTCTAGCTTTCTTGCTTCCCCATGGAAACAACCCCAAGGTGTAGTCTACTCTAGCTGCAAGATTCCCTGTGGAGCTGGACCATCATTCTCTGTGAGTCCTGCTTTTCCTGATCCATTCCCCATTCCAATAAAATATTCTGGAACATTTTCTAACAAATCACAATCACAGAAGTGCCTGTACCACAATTGGCTTCTAAGAAAGGAAGAAGACATCTTGGCTGTGAGAGTTCAAATATAAACTCTTTGAAAAATTATTTTATTTTTGTCAAGAACCTTTAGTCTAAAAGAATACAACATATACAATTTCTTCCTTGGGAATGTGCATACTATGGCATTGTTTCAGTTTTAATCAGCAGAAGAAAAAGTAGAGAGCTGAATTGAGGAAGTAACAGTTTGTGTTTTAATAGAAAGTGTGCTCATGTGGCACTCAGATTTCCCAGAGTCTAACCTAGGTCTGTGAATAACTAGCTGTGTAATCCTGAGCAAGTCATTCGCCATTTCTAGGCTTCAAACTATCTGCTGATATTCTCTAGGCCTGAAAAACAACTCCAGGGGCTTTAAATATCTATGAAAATATTGCCATCTGGAAAGGCACATCTCAGTGTGTTGTTTGCATATGCCCATAATCCTTAACTTTCACACCACTTTGAAGATATCCACATGTCTCTCATGTATTTCTCATTCCAAGCTCATTTTTCTTCTGTCATGACTTCCAAGGGAGGCCTGTTTTTCAGCTTTTGATGAGCAGCAGATTCTATCCCTGTTGCCATAGAAAATCCATCATTCATGCCCCACTGCAAATTTCTGACTCTTTCACTCAACATATTACCAACTATGCCACTGCAAAGCTTATTATTATCAGCAGAGCAGTCATGCTTGCAGTAGACCAAAAACAAGAAACACTGGATCTGCATCACATATATTTGTTTTTGCCATCTGAGTAAGCAGAGGGGAGAAGAAACGGTCTCGAGACTAAGAATCTGTGTCCTCTTCCTGTGTTCTTGAGAAGGTGCAATGTATTAATGAGGAAGCAGAAGGAAAACCTGAGAGAATTCAAGTTTTCTCTGGGGGGCAGCAGACTCCTTCATTTTCTTTAACCATGAAGCACAGACCAATTTCTCTGTAAACAAATGGATTAGGAGAGATGGCAACTTCTAGGTGAGATTAAGGACTTCAAAAGAAACAAATCCCACCTCTATTTAAAATTGAAACTTCAAGACAAAGCGTTGTTTACAACAACAAGAGAGAAAAGATTTGCAAGTATGATCAAAGCAAAAAATGGTGAGAATCTTGATCAGCTGGAACTCTTTTACACTATTGGTAAGAGTGTAACTTACACAACCATTTTGGAAAACACTGTGCCATAACCTGCTGAAGTTTAATAGATGCATATTTTAGTCATGCTCTTGGATAAATACTTACAGAACCCTTGCATACAAACACAAGTTTATAAAAACATTGTTTCCGCCGGGCGCGGTGGCTCAAGCCTGTAATCCCAGCACTTTGGGAGGCCGAGGCGGGTGGATCACAAGGTCAAGAGATCGAGACCATCCTGGTCAAAATGGTGAAACCTCGTCTCTACTAAAAATACAAAAAATTAGCTGGGCATGGTGGCACGTGCCTGTAATCCCAGCTACTCAGGAGGCTGAGGCAGGAGAATTGCCTGAACCCAGGAGGCGGAGGTTGCGATGAGCCGAGATTGCGCCATTGCACTCCAGCCTGGGTAACAAGAGCGAAACTCCGACTCAAAAAAAAAAAAAAAAAAAAAAAAACATTGTTTCTATACATGAAAAATGGGGAAGCACTCAAATATCCAAAGGTTCACTGACAAGAATATGAATGAACAAATAAACTAGTAAATTATATTCCTCCACAATGAAAATGAATAGACCACATCAAAGAAAACATCAGAAATTAATCTTTAAACATACTTTTGAATGAAAGAAGCAAATTTCAGAAGACCATAAACTGTTGTCATTTTTGTAAAGATCAAAATCAAACAATGAAAAACTAATTAAACGTGAACTTTTGAGGAATATCTACATATATGGTTTTAAATATTTTTTAAGAAAAAATACAAAATATAATATAGTCATTATTTCTAGGTGGGAGGTGATCAGGGAGGCAGACAGGCTAGAGAGCAACAAATAAATAATAAAATTCTATTAGTATTGTTCTAACTCTTACATAGGGTGCTGGCTTCATGGGAATTCCCCTTATCATTATGCTCCATAATCCTCATTTGTATTTTATACTGTTGTTTTATAAGTATCAAATAGTTCCTAAGAAATAAATTTAAAATAAATAAATGAGAATGCAACTCAAAAAGGGATATAAAACAGAGCAAACCAGCAAAAACAAACTCCTTTTTTGAGTCTCCTATTGGCATTTGTGGGCATTCTTTAATATGTTACTTTCCAGTTATCCATGTGCATTGGGCCACGAGTTGATCCATATGAAATACTGCACTTCAATTCCTTTATATTTAGATATGAGGTAATAATTCCTATTCTACCAAATACACCAATTTTCTGAAAGATTAAATGGGACCACATATATGAGCTGGTGAACGGAGAAATGTTTCACGAGTGTTCCATAGAACTGTTATCACTTCCCAAGTCTACGTCAAGAGAAAGATTGAGGACAAAAGTCAGGAGGGAGAAAGCTCTTGAGAATCTTAAAGAGGAATGGTCTAAGAAAAACTAACTGAAGAAAATAATTAATTCAGGGATGACGGGTAATTGATCCAGAGCCTTTGCTTACTTTTTCTCTTGTTTATATTCTCTTGATAGTTATAGAAATTTAGCAGATTAAAGAAAAGGACAATAAAAAAGCAAAACACTTTCTATGCAGTTTTTGTTAATTATTAAACTAATTTGATAGTAAATGCTAGTAGATACCCCAGGCGTTTTATGACTTAATGTCTCTGAAACCACACATCAATCACCTGTATGATCATTATACAAGTAAAATTCTGTGAGGTCAAGTTAAATATATGTAATATAGAAATCTGGAGTTTTATCATTGCTGTTATCATCAAGTATCAGAATCAAATATATAATTTTCATGATATTTTCATAAAATGAAGAGTTAAGAATTCAAAAATTATAAAAATGCATTTTAACATATTTTCCAAAAAGTTTAGTTGATGCCAAGAAAATCAGTCAAAAATTGAAAAGCTAGTTAAACCATTTTAAGACATAGTTATCTCTATGACAGTAATTTGTTGACTATTTTTCTTTCTCAGTTGAGTGAATTGAATCATTTTACACAATTGCCTAACTGCATAATTTGACATAGTCTTCGTCTCCTTGCTTCTAATGACAGCCCAGCATGACCATAACACCTTGACCAGGGCCACCGAATGGCCTGTTTTGACCTCATCCCAAGCACATTTATCATTAGCAAAATAACTGGGCTGTAAAATAATCACATCCTGACACCTTGTTTAGGAAGATGATTAGCAAACGGTTACATAGTTACAGTGAGAAGCAGAAACATGGAGAAGTTCAATGACTTCCTCAAGGTCATGCAAGGACAAAACCAAGAAAAGAAAATAGGTTTCCTACCTTTCAGTCTAATGAGATATATTTCTAAGTCTATGTTGCCTTCTTTATTTATTCACAGAAAAGGAGAAACCCGATTACCATAAGATTGACACTTTGAGCTGGATCTCAGTTGCATTACCCAATGACCAGAATATAAAACAATTTTCCCCTCTTTCCTCTGGTTTGTGCATTGGAACTTTGGGAGAAAAAACTTTCCAGCCAATTTGCATCTTCCTACTCAGGAGTATGAGAGGTGGTGAGACAGGCTTGCTGTTTGTGGCCTGCAATTGTTTGGCCAAGTATATTGGCATCTCTTCTTCAACCTAGTTTTAACTATCTGAAATTCTAAGCGATAGTCCCAATATTTGGATTTTAGGATTTAAATTAAATGTGAGAAAAAGAGGCCTTCCATGACCTCAAGGCTAAGCCATATTCTCTGACTCAGTTTACCAGAGGTCTTGCATTTCCAGGAGTGTGAGCTACATGAGCAGCTATTAATAAGTACAAGGGAACTGTTAATCACTCTCCAATGTAAAGGCTGTCTGAGAAGCTTTAATTCAGCACCGCTCCCAATTACAAGTGTAAGAAGTCTGCCTACCACTGTACCATTAGTTATCAATTCATTAGTTTTATTAGACACTAAGAATAGGGACATCTACAGTGGGCAACGTGATGAGCACTGAGTATATTCCTATGGAACAGGCTGATATTAGCCCTGCTGGTCCACCAACAGGCAAAGTTCTAGATGCAGCTGAATAAGATACTTGCCAGACAGTATGAGGGCAACAGCTGGAAGAGCTCCTAGATACGGATAATGGGAAGTACTCAAAGACTAGGAGGTCAGCAAGTGAAGACCCAGTTTCCACGCTGTCCTGAGCACTTATCTGATGCCTCTGATTGTGTTCTCTTCCAGTATCATCCACTTGACTCTTCTCAAGCAGCAGGCTTTCCTCTTCCCATAACACGCTATTGGTATCTCAACAAGATTCCCTTGCATAAGCCTGGTCTGTGGGTATTGGATACTAATGGCTGACTTCTGAACCCTGCCTATGTTGGAGACATCTGGGAAGTCACACACCAACCCCCAGTAGCCCATAGCCAGTGGATGACACAATGCTGCAATAGGCAAGCCCAGTTGCTGCTGGCCACACCAGCCGCAAGGTTCATTTCAGTCAGGATGAGACTACACTTCACCTGGACTCACATTTCTGCTTAGTTTCTTCTGCTCTACTCTGCTTCCCTCATCTCCTTACAGGTTTCACGACTGGAGATCCCTCCTTCACTAAATATTTGCATAAGAATCCTCTTCTCAGGCTCTGCTTCTAAAGGGCCCAATCTTAAAACATTTTTCAAGCCAACCTCTCAGGATCAGCTCCGAAGTCGCTAGTACTCCTCCGATAACCTCCTATCTTGTTTTCCAAAGGTGAAAATGTTTTGTCCTTTGTTTTGCCCAGAATGTATCTTTTCTTTCCTTCTTCTATCTTCTTCACGAGCCCTGTTTTCTCCTGTATTTCTCCTCTAATATTATTCTTCTATTCTTTTCTTATTCTTTCAGTGGTCCTATATACCTAGAGAGCTTATCATTACCAATTTTAAAAATCTAGCTCTGTTATTCTTGAATACAGAAAGAAAAAGGTGTTTCATTACTTCATTCAAGGGTTTAAAGATAAACTGTCCCATGAACTAACGCAACATCTTTCAGTATTGTTATGAGGTTTAAAACACACGGAGAAATGGTACATAGTAGTAGTATAACAAATGGTAGCTGATAGTATTACTTTATATGCATATGCTAATCATTCCAATTCCATGGAGTAGTGAGGATCTTTAGCTCCCAGGTCAGCTTTGCCAGGTTTCTAATGATTTAAAAAAAAAAAATGCCTAAATGTACATTGGGATCTCTGAATCTCCAGATTTTCTCTCTTTTCTCAATTCTAGTAATATGGACTCCTCCTGGGAATAGAAGACATTTGAAATCTATTTAAGCTTCATCTAACCCCTCTCTGAAACCAGAACCAGTTCCTGTATCTTTAGTTACTAGCTGTGATCTCACCTAATCCAGAAGTGTCACAGAACCTACACAATCTCCTCCTCTTAATGATTGGTACCACCACTGTTCAGAAACAATATGAAATACCCACCCAATATAATCTAAGTATGGACCACTAGCCATTTTTCCCAGAAATTTGCTTTATAAATAATTGCCTCTCTTCACCATCTGTCCTACTTTATGCCACTCCCCTCAGTGACAGACTATTAAGCTACCAGCTAGTCAAATTACTACATGCAACTGACTAAATGTACTATATACTGTATGATTACAACTACATGGCATTGGGGATGTAAAAGATCAGTGGTTGAAAGGAGTTGGGGTGAGGGAAAGGGCAGGGATGGACAGGCAGAACACAGAGGATTTTTATAGTGAAAATACTGTATGTACTAAAAAGATGGATGCATGTCATTGTACAATTGTGCAAACCCATAGAATGTACAATACCAAGAGTGAACCCTGAAGTAAACTCCAGATTTTAGGTGATGATGATGTGTCAGTGTGGATTCATCAATTGTAATGAATGTACCACTCTGGTGGAGGATGTTGAATATTTGAGAGGCTATGCATGTGTGCGAGTACATGGGAAATCTATATTCCTTCCCCTCAATTTTGTTGTGAATCCAAAACTGCTCTGAAAATGGTATTTCTTAAAAGAGAGGGAGTTCTACATTTATCCACGATGCCTGGATTACAAAAGAGAAATAAAGAAGGCTCTACAGCTGTCATAGGATTCAATCATGCAGTGATTATAATATAGGTGGGATTCACTCTCTTGATCCCATTAAAGACATTACCAAAAAAAGCAATATCCAAATATGAAACATCAGGAGGATCGAAAAACTACAAGAGCTGAAAAAAATATGTAACCAAACCTGCAGTGTTTTTGGCTCCAGATATTTGAGTTTACTGTTTTTTCTAACCACTATCCATAAAGAATAGCACAGGTGTTCATACTAGGAAGTTATGCTAAGGAGCCATCACCAGGCATTCTTGAAGTCCCTGTTTCTCAGGCTGTGAATGAAGGGTTCAACATGAAGGTGACTATGGTATGCACCACGGAGACCACCACACTTGTTCTTGAGAAAGGTGAGACAGCCAAACTAAGGTACACTCCAAGGCCTGTTCCATAAAATAAGCAAACAATTGACAGGTGAGAGGCATGGATGGAGAGGCTTGCTTTATACTTCCCACCTTTGATAGGGTTATGAGCATGGAGAACACAATTTGAGTATAAGAGTAAAGGATCCCTGAGAGTGGACCACAAGAGATGGCATCAGTGAAATGCATCAATGCGTTATTGGCGGCAGTGTCAGAACAGGAAAGGCAGAGAAGCTGAGAAGAGTCACAGAAGAAATGAGGAATTTCTACATTTGCATGAAAGAATTGTGACAGCATCAAACTGTACGGCTGGGATTCCAAAAGACTGATCGATCCAAAAAAAAAAAAAGAAAGAAAGAAAAAGTATAAGACACCAGAAGCAGGAGGCCACAGAGGTGGGGATTCCTGATCACTGTGTAGTACAGAAGATGACAGGTAGCCACATAGGCCATCACAGTCATGAGTACATTGTGCAAACATCCAGAAAGAATTTAACAAGACATCTATTTCAGGCAGCTCACATATGAAATGATTCTGCTGTGAGTTTCTATGTCTACAATCATCTTTGAAATTGTGGCAAGGGTGAAACCAATGTCAGCTAAGGATAGGTTGAAGAAGTACATGGGGCTGTGGAGGTAAGGCTAAAGCTGACAATCAGAAGGATGTGAACAAGTTCCCAAGCACTGTGACTAGGTGCATGGTTCAGGAACAGTCTAGAGAAGAAGAGCTACAATTCCAGGTCATCTAAGAAACTGAGGAGGAGGAATTACAAAACATAAGTTAGATTATTTGGTCTCATGTGGCTGAGGCACATTTTTCACTTATTTCTTTCTCTGATACCCATCTTTCCTTTATGTAGACTCAAGTTTCTGACCTTTATCATTTCCTATGCAGAACTTTTTAAAAACATGTTTTGCAAGGAAGTTCTACTGGCAACTAATTTCTTCAATTTTTGAGGTCTCAGTAATTATTACTTGAAATATTTCTTCCGTTTCCTTCTTCTCCTCTGTTATTCCCATTGTATCAATGTTACACCCTTTATAGTTGTTTTCCAGTTCTTAAATATCCTATTCTGGTATTTTTGGTTTGGAGTTTGGGTTTCTTTTCCAGCTTTTTTTTTTTCTTGACTCTGCTTTTCAGTTTTGGAGTTTTTTGTTTTCATATCCTTAAGCTCAGAGACTCTCTCCTCAGCCACATCCAGTTTACTTTTTTCTATTGGAGCACTTAATATATGAATTATACCTGTAGGCTCTCACTCTAATAATTCCAACATCCCTCCCGTATCTGATGCTGGTTCTGGTGCTTGTTCAGTCTCTTCCAATGGTTTTTGCCTCATATATGCCTTCAAAGTTTTATTTCAAATCTGAACATGATGTATTAATACTAGTTGAATACCAATAAATAGGTATTTAATGGTATGGGGAGAGGGGAAGTGTTCTACTCTGATTGGGTATCTGTCTTTTGGTAAGCCTGCACCTCTATATTGTGAACTTCACCAGTGCCTCTCTGTCTCTTTCCCGCACTAGGTGGGACAGAATGGCTAGAGTCTCACCTCAGGTAGATTCCACTCTAATTAAATTCCAGCAAGTTAGACTCTGGTAAAGTAGTTTCTTCCTGAGGGTAAGCCTTATTTAGAAAAACACAGTGCTCTGGAATGTTTTTAAATGATTCATTTGTCCCTTTTTCTATCCCCCCTGCTGGAAGTGTTATAGGAAAGGGGTCCAGATCTAGGCCCCAAAGGAGGTTCTTAGATCTCACGCAAGAAAGAATTCAAGGAGAGTCTGTAATGTGAAAGCAAGTTTATAAAGTAAGTAAGGGAAATAAAAGAATGGCTACTCCATAGACAGAGCAGCCCTGAGGGCTGCTGGTTGCCCATTTTTATGGTTGTTTCTTGATGATATGCTAAACAAAGGGTGAATTATTCATGCTTTTCCTTTTTAGACCATATAGGGTAACTTCCTGGCATTGCTATGGCATGTGTAAACTGTCACGGGACTAGTGGGAGTGTAGCAGTGAGGATGACCAGAGGCCGCTCACATGCCATCTTGGTTTTGGCGTGTTTTAGCCAGCTTCTTTCCTGCAAATTGTTTTATCAGCAAGGTCTTTATGCCCTGTATCTTGTAGTGACCTTCTATCTTATCCTGTGACTTAGTTATAATGCCTTAACCATCTGGGAAAGCAAACCAGTAGGTCTCAGCCTCATTTTACCCAACTCCTATTCAAGTTGGAGTGGAGCAAGTTCACATACCTCTGACAGAAGTACAAAGGGATATTTACAGTTGAGGACCTAGTAGAGCTATTGGAGATGAAAGTCACAAAAGTTGGAGTTCCCCATGTTTCAGCCCCCCAGAGTCTTGTCCAGACTTGTTCACACTGAGCCCCTACTGTTACATCAATTACAGTTCAGATTGTCCTACCTCATCACTGCTTCTAAAGGAAGCTCCTGGTTGTGTATTTCTATTCTGGTAAGTTGTGATCCTCTGTATCTGTCTCTCCAACTTGGGTAGGGGGCAGCAGTGGTTTGCCCGGTGACCTCACTTCCCTGATGAATCTAAGAAGAGCTGTTGATTTTTCATTTTATTGAGTGTTTCTCTTGCTGTCAGGAAGAAGTGGAGACTTCCAAGCTCCCTACATGCTGGACTGGAAATCCCCCAAAAGATTTTCCAGCATATAAAACCACACAAGGATTCCATGATCTCATTACCTTGCCACACACTGGAACATCTCTTGTAAAACCTATCTCAATAGGATATTAGAACTAGTTACATCAAAATAAACTCATATTGGAAAAAATATGTTTTCTAGGTAGAAATTCTCATGCCAATTAAACAGCTTCTTTATCAAGTTCAGCTCTGCATTCTGAGCTTGCCTTTTTGGAAAAAACATAATCATTTATGGAATAATTAATTTAAAAATAAACTGAATTATTTTAGATTTTATTACCTAATAAAAATAGATTTGCATATTATAATTATTGCGTAATTATGCTGTCAAACTCAGACGTTACCACCCCAAAAACTGTCACTTTCTAATTAATATGACCCACAATACCTACATGCACAGAGATAATTTGCTGCACTGTTTCATAGCCTTGATTTACACAAAAGCCACCTTTTTTCCCTGAAGAATCCCTATTTTCCCTCAGTTAATTTGTATTTTCCACAATGAAACTTTTTAAGTTTAAAAGCTATTATCTGTCCTAGTCAATTTCACTCTATGATGTTAAAAAAGAAATGTTTGGAGTTAAAATAAAATCCCCAATAAAGTTAACATTTAGGATTTACCCCATGCAATGCATTGAAATTCCATTTCTACTTGCAAAATAAAGTGGAATATTGAAAGAGGTTTCCCATTAATTTAGGCATTAAGTCCACTTCTGCTAGAACTTTGTAGTTAATAGAAGCAAACATAGCTTTTAAAGATAAGTCAATAGAGGCCTGGCCCAATATATTACCATAAAGTGCATTGGGTAGATGTCACAGCAGCAGGTGTTAGGTCTGTTTAATCCTGAGTCTAGCTCAGCAGTGGATAATGTTATCATTAATCCACTGAGAGCACACACCCCTCAGATGATAATTAGAAAGAAATTTTCCTTAACTATCTATAATTACAGTGACACACTCAATAGTCCTAATTATGGAAATAACTTTCACATTAAATTCACCTGCCTGATAATATACAGTAAAAGTCTATTTCAGTTGAACTATGTTGTTTGTTAAAGCATCAGTGCCTGAGGTTCATGTAGTCTACATGTGAATAACAGAGCTATCATCTCTAGAGTTTCAATTCAGATTAAAAGTTGGTATTCATTTGACTAGAGTTAGTGTTATATGCTTAGCCTGAAAAACACATCTCTAGGAAAAAAGCTAACAGCTCCCAAACATTCCAATCTGGGGTTTATCTTCTATTTTTATCTAATGCCTAATATTTTAGCCTATCTAGATTGGGTAAGGCACAGAGCAAGAAAGGAAGTTTCCTTCCTATTCTTATGCTGAAAAGAAATCCATAAGTTTGATGCTGATTGCTAAGATTCCTACTCACTTTTGATCATGAAAAAGTAATAAAATTTGTAGTTTTCAAGATACTTGTCAAGATCCCAGAAGGAAAATTTGTACACATACATACACACATATAAATACATACATACACATAAACACATATGAACACACTCATACAATGGCTACTAATAACTAATTTCTCTGTATCAATCTAGCTCTGTTCCACATGGAAAGAACTGGGATTCACAACTCTTTGTCTTTCAGAGACCCTAGGTATAATATAATAGTGCATTATCTTCTAAGTATTCAATACATGGTAGACACTAAAAATTACTGAAAGCAGTGTATTGCTTATAAAGAGAGATAAACAGGGAGATCTAAGAATTGTGTGGTCCTTGTCTTCTCATTTTACATTCTTCATCTTGGTTTGGTCCACTCAGAATTACTTATTAATTATTCAGTGAGACTAAGAATTCTACATTTACTCTTCTAGCATTCATGAAGCTAATCACTCAAATTAACTTTGCAAACTACTAAAAAGATATTTTCTCCTTTGCTCTCATCCCTGTTACTGTGAAATGTAAAAGCACTCCCCAAATCT
The DNA here is from genome assembly GCF_009761245.1 of Sapajus apella. NCBI lineage: Eukaryota > Metazoa > Chordata > Mammalia > Primates > Cebidae > Sapajus > Sapajus apella. The sequence goes on from NW_022436990.1 coordinate 17,321,132, forward strand.
GTAAGGTAAAAAGAGAAAGAAAAGGACAGAATGATTTATTTTCTTTTATTTTCACTCAAAATTTCAGCTAAAAATGGCAAATGAGGACAAACTCATGCTAAACATCATTGTTATGAAGGTGACTTCATTCTGATAAAAGTTGCAAATAGACAGAATATATTAACTCTGTCTTGAACTTTAAGACAACTCTCTCTCTCTCTCAACTGAAGTCCCAGTGGTACAGAGTTGAATGCTGGGACATATCAGCTCTTTCAGTCCTCATTAAATTTTTGGCCACAAGCCATTGAAATAAATTCAATAAGCTGAAGTCATGGAATTTGCATTAGTTCTTTAAACAAAGACTCTTTCCTGAACAATGGAGTTTTCAGTATAGCTTTCTCTCCTTACTGTAGAAGGTTCATAGGGAGTTCACAGGGAAGAAATTAATTGAGCTCTTTATTGTTCTTTTTTCTCTTTTCCCATCCCCAATGTATTAAACAATTCTGTATACCTCAAATGCTACTGTCCTTCATTTGGTAAAATTTAATTCAATTAAAATTTGCAAAGGCACAGAATAAAAAATAATATTAGAAGAGGAGTCAGTTCTAATAAAAGATATTATACAACTATAATTTGCTCATTAATTTCTACCCTCTAGTGCTTTGATCTTAGTGATGCCAACTTAAGAGGTATCCTACCAATTGGTCTTTGATGAGTCTTAAATAATACTCTCGCCAATCTGATTCTATGTCATTTCTTAGAACAAAGAAGAGTGCAAGAGATAAGGTTTCTTATAGGATGACCCCAGTATAAGAGGAGGAAAGTTAATTTGTACAGATATTAACATTCTCTATCAAGATTACTTATTATTTATTTCAAAATCACCAAAATAAGAAAATGGTATACAATAAAGATCATCAGTGGAGGAAAAACCATCCCAGAATAGAAAAACAACCAGCACTATAAAGACTAGTTCATAAAAACAAAACAAATGCTGTATGGTTGACGATGGTATTTAAAAAGAAATGTAAATTACAGGAATGTTCACCATGGCAATAGCATTGACACTTCTTATATATAATTTTATTGCTCTTTAGGTTCCAAAGTACCAGACTAATAAAGCATAGTTTGGCTGGATATGAAATTCTAGGTTGAAAATTCTTTTAAGGATGTTGAATATTGGATCCCACTCTCTTCTGGCTTGTAGGGTTTCCGTGGAGGGATCTGCTGTGAGTCTGATGGGCTGCCCTTTGTGGGTGACCCGACCTTTCACTCAGGTTGCCCTTAGCATTTTTCTCTTCATTTCAACCCTGATGAATCTGATGATTATGTGCCTTGGGGTTGCTCTTCTTGAGGAATATCTTTGTGCTGTTCTCTTGAATGTTGGACTTGAATATTGGCCTGCCTTGCTAGGTTGGGGAAGTTCCACTGGATAATATCCTGAAGAGTGTTTTCCAGCTTGGATTCATTCTGTCCATCACATTCAGGTACACCTATCAAATGTGGATTAGGTATTTTGATATAATCTCATATTTCACCTTCCTACTACTCGCTGAGACTGCAGTTCATTTCTTTTCACTCGTTTATCTCTAATCTTGCCTTCTCATTTTACTTCATTGAGTTGATCTTCAATCTCTGATATCCTTTCTTCAGCTTGGTCAACTCAGCTATTGAAACTTGTGTATTCTTTGCCAAGTTCTCATGTTGTGTTTTTCAGCTACATTAAGTCATTTATATTCTTCTCTAAGCTGTTAATTGTCTTTAGCATTTTCTCAAACGTTTTTTCAAGGTTCTTAGTTTCTTTGCATTGTGTTAGCACATGCTATTTTAGCTCTGAAAAGTTTGTTATTACACACCTTCTGAAGTCTGTTTCTGTCAATTCATCAGACTCATTCTCCATCCAGCTTTGTCCTTTTGCTGTTGTGATATCTTGGAGGAGGAGAGGCATTCTTGTTTTGAGTGTTTTCATCCTTTTTGGTCTGTTTTTTTCCCATCTATCTGTGGTCTTTGCAGCTGGTGACTTTTGGATGGGGTCTCTGAGTGGATGTCCTTTTTGTTGATGATGAAGTTATTTCTTTCCATTTTTTAGTTTTCCTTCTAACAGTCAGGCTCCTCTGCTGTAGGACTGCTGGAGGTCCACTCAAAACCCTGCTTGCCTGGGGATCACCTGCAGCGGCTGCAGAACACTAGGGGTTGCTGCCAGTTTCTTCTGTTATCTTTGTCCCAGAAGGTTACCTGCCATATGTCAGCCCAAGCTCTCCTTTATGAGGTGACTCTTTGGATATACGGGGGCCAGGAAGCTGCTTGGGGAGACAGTCTGTCCCTCATAGGAGCTCAAGTGCTGAGCTGTGAGCTCCATTGTTGTGTTCAGAGCTGCTGGGCAGGTACATTTAAATATGCTGCAGATAAACTCATAACCACCTTTTTTCCCAGGTGCTCTGTCCTAGGAAGGTGGGCTTTATTTGTAAGTTCCTGATGTGCTGCTGCCTTTTTTCAGAGCTGCCCTGTCCAACAAGGAGGTAGCCTAGTCACAGTCTGCCAGCAGAGGCGTTGCTGAGCTGCCATGGTCTCTGCCCAGCTGCTGTGCAAACTTCCTTGTGGTTTTGTTTATAGAGGTATAGTTAGAACTGCCTTGGTAATGGCAGTGTGCCTCAGTAATGACAGACTGCCTCTGTAATGGCAGACTGCCTCAGTAATGGCAGAATGCCTTGGTAGTGGCAGACTGCCTCAATGACGGTGGACGCCCTTCCCCCAACAGAGCTGGTACATCCAGGTCCAGCTGTGCTTGCTGCGAAACTCTCAATCCAGAGCGTTTCAGATTGCTGGGTTTTTTTGGGGGTGGGATCCACTGAGCCAGATCACCTGGCTCCCTGTCTCAGCACCCTTTTTTTCAGTTGCATGGGAAGCTGTCTCCCAGGTGTTCCAGGCACCAGATGAAATGGTTGCCCAGATTTCTGTGAGTTTTTTTGCAGAGACCTGCTGTGCTGGCTGAAACAGCCATGCAGGAAACTTTTGGTGCTTTTCATCCTGGGAATCTCCTGTTCTGTGGGCAGTAATAACTCGTTTGGAAATGCAGTGTTCACTCACCCTCTGCATTGTTCTCGCTGAAACTGCAAACCAGAGCTGTTCCTACTTGGCCATCTTGGATCCGCCTACCAGTATTGACACTTCTAATATCTTTTAAGAGAAACTAAAATGTAACCTTTTTCCACTAACTTGTTGCCTTCTTTACAGAAGACATACACAGAGCATACTCTATACCATTTTGATGATATTACTGGATTCTGGCTTATATAGTTTCAGTACTACTTTATTACAGTGAGATGAAAAAGTGCCAAACTGCAATTGAGAAAAAGTGGGTTCTAGTCCCAGCTCATTTACTAGTGTTATGGTTTGGATGTTTGACCCCTCCAAAAATCATGTAGAAATTTAATGTGGGGTCTAATGAGAAGTGTTTGGGACACAAGGGAAGATCCCTCGCGAATAGATCCCTCGCCTTTCCTCCGTGATAAGTTCTTATTCAATTCCCATCAGAGCTGGTTGTTAAAAAGAGCTTGACACCTCCCCTTTCTCTCTCTTGCTTCATCTCTTGACATATGATCTCTATACTTACTGGCTCCCTTTATCCTTCTGCCATGAGTAGAAGCAGCCTGAGGCCCTCACCAGAAGCCAAGCAGATGCCAGTGCTATACCTGTATAACTTACAATACTGCAAGGTAAGTAAACTGACTTTATTTATATATTCCAAGCTACAAGCATTCCTTTATAGTAACTCAAAGTAGACAAAAATAACTAACCTCAAGGTATTAAATAAGCACCTTTATTTTCTGAACCCATTTTTGCTTATGTAAAATGCCCTAAGCAGGCTCTTTGAGATAATAAATGTGAACACACTTTAGAAAAGTACTTATCTCTATATAAATGTAGGAATTATCATGGTGATGAACATGCAGTTTGTCACCATTTTTTGAACATATGAGGTCTTGAAGAACAGGGATGGTGCTAGATCATTTACTACAATCTCCCATATAACAAATGAGAGAATAACTATTGACAATATACTAAGCAACTCAAAAACCTCTTTTGATCCAAAGATAGTCACTTTGGAAGGAATCTGAGACATCATTTGGTGCAACCCAATCATCTAATAGATCCGAAGACTGAACTCAAAGCTGACTCACCCAAATAACTCATAAAGGTGGTGCAGAAAGGGAACCAGCCCACATGCCTCCCAGGGTCTCCATATCTGCATCACTCAGACTAGACTAGGCAGACGGGTTTCACTCAGGGAAAAAATACTGTAAGAAAATGTATGTTTGTGATGAAAGGAGACAGTCCGAGTCTCTATGAGCAGCAGACTTAATGTAGTCTTGTGAACATTTTGACAAAACAGCTCTTTTTTGAATAGGCTATCATCCTGAGGATTTGTCATCTATTGGAAGAGGCAGGGTAAACCATAGGCAGTGCACAGTGAGTGATCTGACAACTAGCTAGACTTTTAGATAAACAAAATAGGTGTGTTAGTTAGGGTTATCCAGAGGGACAGAACTAATAGAGTATAAGTACATAGGAAAGGGAGTCCATGAGGGAGAATTAGTTCACAAAATCACAAGGTGAATTCCCATGATAGGCTGTCCATAAGCTGAGGAAGGAAGAAGCCAGTAGTGGCTCGGCCCAGGTCCAAAAGCCTCAAAAGCAGTGAAGCTGACAGCGTAGCCTTCAGTCTGTGGCCAAAGGCCACAGAGCCCTTGGAAAACTACTGGTGTAAGTCCAAGAGTCCAAAATAGAAGAATCTGGAGTCTCATATTCAAGGGCAGGAGGAACAAGAGGAAGCATTCAGCGTGGGACAAAGATAAAATCCAAAGACTCAGCAAACCAACGTATCCCACCTTCTTCCACCGCTAGCCATTCTGGCAGCCAAATGGATGGTTCCCACCCACACTGAGGGTGGGTCTTCCTCTCCCAGTCCACTGACTCAAATGTCAATCTCCTCTGGCAACACCTTCACAGACACACCCAAAAACAATATACTACTAGCTGTCTAGGCATCCTTCAAACCAATCAAGTTGACACGTAATATTAACCATCACAATAGGGATTTCCAAAAGAACAAATTAAAAGTGGAAGTGTAGGTCTTTCCATAGAAGATCCTCCACTTCAAAGCTGCATTCAAGGGATTATACTTGGCATGCAAGTATAAGAAACACAGGAATGGAGTATGTCCCATTATATGTCAGGCGCTAAGGCCCATTTTAGCTTTCCCAACTCAATATCCCTGAAAACAAAGTTTTAATGGCCTTTTTTCTTGTTTCTCCTAAATATTTATCCTCAATAAGTTATAAGAGGCAGGCCTTGGGAAAGCCACAGTATCTCTGATTCAATGAATTGTTTCTGGAAGAGTTTCAAGGACAAAAATGGTGACATGCAAGATCAGGAGGAAGTCATCTTCTGGCAAAGCAGAGCAGCAGGAGTTGGGAACAAGCAGTCAAACCCCAGGTTGGATGCATAATATGTTTCCCCTCTCACATCCTTCCAAAGTCTTTATACATATCAGTACTCTCTCACCAACCCTCAGCAGCCTGTTTAAAGCCAAGAGGCAGCAGGAGAGAGCAGCACATATGTTCCGCTATTAATATCTAATTAATTGACACAAGGGTACCCAAGGAGTATAACTTCTAGATGCAGAGAAGGCAGCACAGAAGTGACAGCAAAGTGTGGTCTCTGGCCATGGCCTTATTGGTATAGAGAATCTCCTGGGGTGCCCAACAAATATTTTTGAAAGAAGCCTGGGGCTTTGTGGGTTGCTGAGACTTTATAATTCACAGTTGCAAAGACCTTCAGGTTCTCTCTTTTAGAATTAAATCCCACTCTTGAGAATCCATAAAAGAAAATCAATAGTGCCAATAGAACAGGGCACCCAGTGCCATTTGTTCTATGCTTCATCATTCATCTTCTTACCTTACAGTAGGATTTAACCCAGAAAAAATAGCCTGGGATTATTGATGTTGATATATCCAAGTGTTCTTGCTGATATTACAGTTTGGATCAGAGTAGTGGAAGGAAGTGGAGTTGATAAATGCAAACTTATGGCAAATTAGTAAATCCTGATTTGCTATACATTTATATATGTCATTGGCCTTTTGAGTTTTTCTTCAGAAGCACTCTAAGTTATTGCATTTTGCTGGACAGAAGGGAGCCGATTGCTCATGCGTGCTGGGGGAGGATGGAGAGGAGAGATTGCACTGGGAGGGAATGAGAATGACTCAGTCCACCCACATGCCTCTGAAGTACTGGAAATAGTATCTACTGAAACCAAGGGTCAGACTTCCACTGATGCTTCAAAAAGTTTCCTAAGCCTTTTTAAAGTTGCCAAATTCCCTCAGGTTTATGCAGGTCATGCTTTAACAACCTAAAAAGTTCAGTGGCTAACACTTGTTTCTAATTCTCTCATGACTTCTGTTGAAAGTCAATTTTATTTTAATTAATTTTACTGGTTACATTATGGAAGCAACAGACTGACAAGACTGAAAAGCAGCAACTCTCATCCTGGCAGAGTTCTTGAAAACTGCATTAAATTTTATCTTGCAGCCACTCTAAAAGGAAATATTTCTTTTGTTTTCTACAAACCTGGGGCCTTCTTTATTACATTGGTTATCATACATATAGGAATACCTCATCAAGATTTGCCTTTTCCATTAAATAGGGCAGGATAAAGATGGGGATACTGTTATTTAATTAATGCCATAAATATTATAATTATGATTATAAATATAACTGCCATATGCCTTGGAAACACAGTATGAGGTAAGCATTTATGAACTGTAATAATTTCCTCAGAAGCTGTCACTGGCAATGGGGAGAGGACACTCAGGCTTCCATATTAAAGAGAGAGATGAGATCAACAAGATGCTTCTCATTGATGCATCAGGAATGATGGAAGGATATTAGGTGGCATTCTGACCTGGGACACATTTTTTCTTTCTTTCTTTCTCTTCTTTCTCTCTCTCTCTCTCTTTCTTTCTTGGTGGGGTATCCATCCCTACAAGCATTTATCCTTTGAGTTACAAACAAGCCAATTACATGCTGTATTTTAAACTATATGACTAAGTTATTATTGACTGTAGTCACCATATTGTGCTATCAAATAGCAGCACAATCTTATTTGTTCTATTTATTTGGTACCTATTAACTACCCACACCATCTGCCCAATCCCTACTACCCTTCCCAGATTCTAGTAGCCATCCTTCTACTATCTATATCCATGGGACACATTTTAAAGTAAGCTTTCCTAAGGTCAAGTTTTTTTACCTAGTATATGTTGAACAGGCTGAAAAATGTGTCCCTCCCCCACTCCCAAATATATTCATTTCCTAATCCCTGGACCCTATGAATGTTATCTTATATGGCAAAAATTGGGGACAGGGTGGTCTTTGCAGAAGTGATTGAGTTAAGGATCTTGAGGTGGGGAGAGTAACAGATTATCCAGGTGGGTCTTAAATGCAATCACATGTATCCTTATGGGAAGGAAACAGAGGGAGATTTTACACACAAACACACACACACACACACTCACACACACAGAGGCAAAGTGACTATGGAGGCAGAGAATGAAATGATGTCGCCATGACTCAAGGAATGCCGATAGCCACCAGAAACTGGAAAAGGCAAGAAATAGATTTTCTTCTAGAGCCTCCAGAGGACATAGAACCCTGCCAACACCCTGATTTGAGCTTACTGATGCTGATTTTGGACTTCTGGCCTCCAGAACTGTGAAAGAACAAATTTATGTTATTTTAAGTCACCAAGCTTGTTGGCAATTTGTTACTACAATCATAGAAAACTAATAAAGTATCTTTGGCCATTATAATTATAACAGACTGTAAATTAGTTTAAAAAGCCAATAGCCCTGGTTATTACTATTTAAATTCCTAAGTAAGGAAAAAACCTTTTAACCAATAAACTCTAACTTTAGAGCAGTTTTAGGTTCACAGCAATATTGAGTATAAGTATAAAGAGTTTCCACATACTCCCTATCCCCACATACCCCTGCTATCAACACCACCACCATAGTGGCACATTTGTTTCAACTGATGAACTAACATTATCATACTATTATCATTCAAAGCTTATAATTTATGTTAGAGTTTACTCAAGTTGTATATTCTGTGGGTTTGGATAAATGTATAATGTCATGTAGAAAGCTATTCTATGTTTACACAAAATAGGTGTGTCGTATCATATAAATACCAAAAAGGATATTTGATGATTTCTTTAGAAAGAAAAATGAGAAGCAGGGCAGCTGTTGTTTAAATCAACATTAAGAATTGGAGCTATAGTCTTTTTAAAGTTCTTTCTAAAATGAGGACTGTATTTTTCTTTAGTTTCTTCCATAGCTACTATGAATAAAAAAGGGTTACCATAAATTTAAAAACATATATATAACCCTAAAAAGTATAAAATATAAAAGTTTGTGAAATATAAGCCATCAGGGGCTGTTATTATTCTAATAAGTCAGATTTCCTTTTAAGGATTTTCACAGAAAACAAAGATTTTGAAATGTTATGGAGATAAAATTTCATATAAAGCTGATTATGGCTCACATCTTTGATCTTTCAAAGTTAAGAGACCTATAAATAGCCTTTAAAACATCATTTAATTTAGAGTTGCTTAACTCTAGATGAACATTAGACTCACCTGGAAACTTTCAGCTAATGTGCTCAAGTCTCATCTCAGATTGATTAGTATTTTTTAATAGCTCCTCAAGTGATGCTAGTGTTCATTTAGGGCTGAAATACACTAATTTACTTCTCACTCTTTTATTGTTATTTTATTTCTATGGCCTCAAAGTTTCTCAAATCTTTCCAAAGAGTTTCTGTTTCATCAGAAACATAAAATACTCATATACTAATGATTTTATAAGTAATTATCCTATTCTATTCCCTAATTTTCTGGCTGAACTTCTTTTCAGTCTTATTTTTCAGACAGGGTCTTACTCTGTCACCCAGGCCAGAGTACAACAGTGCAATCATAGTTCACCATAACTTTGAACCCCTGGAATCAAGCAATCCTCCCAGCTTAGTCTCCCGATCAGCTAGGACTACAGGTGTCCACCACCATGCCTGACCATATATATATATATATATATATATATATATATGTTTAAGAAATAGGGTCTTACAAAGAGGGTAACAACAGACCCTGGGGCCTACTTCAGGGTAGAAGGTGGCAGGAGGGAGAGGATCGGAAAAAATAACTCTTGGGTACTACGCTTAGTATCTGAGTGATGAAATAATCTGTACAACAAACCCATAACACAAGTTTCCCTGTGTAAAAAACCTGCACATGTGCCCCCGAGCCTAAAATAAAAGTAAAAATAAAGAAATAGAGTCTTGCTATATTGCCCAGGCTAGTCTCAAACCTTGGTCTCAACTGATCCTCCTGCCTTGGGCTCTCATCTCTTTTCAATTTTATATTGTAACCCTTTATCTTGGAAGTTTTCTCTCTTCATTCCAAAACTTTTACTCTATGATTTACCTGCATGTTAACTTATGAATTATTCTAACCAAACGTTACTGCATGGCACACAGTAAACAAGTGACAATCTCTGAAGAGTAATTGGTTCCATAAATTCCTATATGGCATTCATATTGTGGTTGTCTTACTGAATAATAGACTATTAATAAATCAGATTGACTTATATAGAATTGCAATTTTAGAAATGTTTCTATCATAAACTCTGATCCTAGCCTGAACTTGATATAGCAAATGCTTCTATATTTCAGACAAAGGAAGAATTTTGATAAAACAGAGAAGCTTTCCTGGTAGTTATTCAGTTATACTGATATTGTAGCTCAGTAGAACTTGCAGTCGGAATAAAAATTCTTCTCTTACTGATGTTCTACTGATGTCATAACAGTTGGAATAAAAATTCTCTTCTTACATATGACTTTATGTTTTTCTATACCTAGAAAGCCAGTAAAGTCAGTTGACATTTACCAAATGTGTGTGGTGATTTGGGATTTGTCACAGTAGCTGAGTTTGTCATTAGCATAATGATGAGCAGATTCTATAAAAGTAATTTCCGCTACAAAGGAAATTCTGGTTTCATATATGTTACCATAGAAAAGTTAAAATATCACCATATTTGAAATGCACTAATTTTTTAACTTTTGATTCCTTAATAAAAAAGAAGCCATTCCAACTCAACCTTGAACTTAAAATGACATTAGGGTCAAGTTTAAAGCAAAACCATGTGAACAAATGAATGACTGGCACAAAGGTCAACCTTAATCTCTAAATGCATGGGTTTAATCTATATTCAAGTGGTCTAAAAAGTGTTTAGAACAACATACATAAAAGTTTGGAAAAGCATCTAAAATTCAGAGCACAGGTATTGTAGCCACACAGCAGATATGAAATATGTGACCCAGGCAAGCTATTTAATCAGTCTATTCTTCAATTTTATCTTTTAAATGGAGATTAGAAAGGGGTAGAGCAAGATGGTGAAATAGGACTCTCCATCAATTGTCCTGTCACAGAAACATCAATTAGAACAAATATCCATTACCTTCACAAGAGCTCAGAAAATTAGGTGACAGATCACAGTACCTAGTGTAACACAATAATAAGAGATGCACTGAAGAGGATAGTAAGGATCATTTTACATTAACTGTATCTCCCTTCTGTTCACCTCAAAGAGAGGCCATCCAATGGGAACAAAAAGAGAAAAGTGAGCACAGGACATTGTATCAGACCCCAACACCAGGCTCACCACAGTAAAACACAGCACCAGGCAGCCCCTCTTGGCCCTAAACTCCAGGCTGATACCAGCAGAGAGAAGCTCCAGACTCATCCCAATGCCAAATGGAACCACACAGCCCCAGGCTTCATGCTTGAAGTGCACAATCAACCTGTGGCCCACCTCAGGGTTCTACCAGCTGCAGTAAGCCCAGGCATGCTCCAGCATCACCGCAGCTTCATAGGCTCCAGGAATCACTTGTTCTCTAACACCTTATCATCTTCAGTTGTCCCAGGAAATTTTTGATTTGCCCAGAATCTCTGTACAAGCTGACTTTTTTTTTGAGACACACTTGCATTCTGTCACCCCAAGCTGGAGTGCAGTGGCAAGATCTCATCTCACTGTAACCTCCAACTCTGGGTTCAAGCGATTCCCCTACCTCAGCCTCCCAAGTAGCTGGGATTACAGGCACCCATCACCATGTCCTGCTAGACAAACTGACTATTGAAAGTCTTTTCCAGATACAGCCAGTCTTCAAGGACTGAAATAAGTACCTGCTTCTTCAAATGCACAGACACTGATGCATGGTCACAAAGATCTAGAACAATTAGGGAAATATAACATTACTGAAGGGACAAAATAAATTGCCAATGACTGACCCCACAAAAATTGGTATATAAACTTCCTAGACAAAAAGTTCAAAGTAGCTGCTTTAAGGAAGCTCAGTAAGCTTCAAGAAAATTCAAAGAAATAATTTAACAAAATGAGGAAGAGTAAATGTCTAGAATAAAAAAATTAACCAAATACTGGAATTTTAAAACATCAAACAAATTATAGGCTGAAAAATGCAATGGCCAAAATGGAAAATGTAATAGAGAGGATCAAGAGCAGAACTGATTAAGTGAAGAAAGAATACATGAATTCAAAAACAGATTATTTGAAAATATAAGCTCAGGGGAGAGAAAAGAAAAAAGAATGAAAAGAAATGAAGAAATCATACAGGATTTATGGTACAGCATCAAAAGAACAAATTTTCAAGTCATATGAGGAAATAAAGGAGAAAATTTTCAAGTCATAGGGAGAAAATCAAGATAAAGGAGTAAAAATATAATTTTCAAAAATAATAAGAGAAAACTATCCAAACCTTAAAAAGATACAAGAGAGACTCCATCTCAAAAAAAAAAAAAAAAAAAAAGAAAAGAAAAGAAAGAAAAAGAAAAAAGAAAAGCTAAAGGGAGTTTTCAAGTTGAAGAAGAGTGCTAATGAGTAACATAAAAATATCTGAAAGTATAAAACTCACTAGTAAAAGTAAGTACACAGTCAAATTTTGAATATTCTAATACTGTAACGGTGGTGTATGAATCATTTACATCTTTAGTATAAATAGTGAAAGACAAAACCATGAAAAATAATAATAGCTAAAAAAATTGTTAAGAGATATGCAATATAAAAAGAGGTAACTGTGACATCAAAATTAAAAATGCTAGTGAGGGTGTGGAGTAAAAATATAAAGGTTTCTTAGGATCAAATTTAAGTTGTTATATGCTTAAAATGATCTGTTTATTAAGATGACTTTTAAGCCTCATGCCAACACAAAGCAAAAACCCATAGTAAAGACACACACAAAAAAGTCGTACTTTGGGAGGTCAAGGCAGGTGGATCATGAGGTCAAGAGATCGAGACCATCCTGGTCAACATGGTGAAACCCCGTCTCTACTAAAAATACAAAAAATTAGCTGGGCATGGTGGCGCGTGCCTGTAATACCAGCTACTCAGGAGGCTGAGGCAGGAGAATTGCCTGAACCCAGGAGGCGGAGGTTGCAGTGAGCTGAGATTGCGCCATTGCACTCCAGCCTGAGTAACAAGAGTGAAACTCTGTCTCTAAATAAATAAATAAATAAATATAAATAATAAAAAATAAAAATAAAAGTCAAGCAATGGAAACATACCACTAGAGAAAACTCACTAGCCACAAATGAAAAAAGAAACAAAAAAAATCCACAAAATAAACAGAAAACAATTAACAAACTAGAAATAATAGGTCCATTACCTATCAATAATTATTTTGAATGTAAACGCATTAAATTATTTAATCAAACAATATAGAGGGGTTGAATGGATTAAAAAAAGAAAAGAAAAGACCCAACGATATGATGCCTGCCTCTAAGAAACTCACTTCACCTTCAAGGCCACAAATAGACTGAAAGTGAAGGAATGTAAAAAGATACTTTATGCAAATTGAACGAAAATATGGCAGGAATAGCTATACTTACATCAGACAAAATAGACTTTAAGTCAAAATCAGCAAAAAGAGACAAGATCATATAATAATAAAGGTGTCAATTCAGCAAGAGGATATAACAATTTAAAACATATATGCATCCAACATCAGCACACATTAATATATAAAACAAATATTAAGAAATCTGAGGACAGAGACTGCAATATAGTAGTAGGGGACTTTGATACCCCACTTTTAGCAATAAACAGGCCATCCAGAGAGAAAATCAATGAAGAAACATTGAACTTAAGCACTGTTCTAGACCAAATGAACCTAACAGACTATACAGAATATTCCATTCAAAAGCTGAAGAATACACATTCTTCTCAACTGTATATGAAAAGTTCTCCAGAATAGTTTATATGTTAGGTCACAAAACAAGTCTTAATAAATTAAAGAAGATTAAAGTAATATCAATTATCTTTTCTTACTATAATGGTATAAAACTAGAGCACAATAACATGAGGAACTTCAGAACATTTACAAATACATGAAAATTAGAGAACAGACTCCTGAACAACCAATAGGTCAATGAAGAAATTTTAAAAGGAACTTAAAAATGTTCTGAGACAAATGAAAATGAAAACACAATATACGAAAACTTATAAGACACAGCAAAAGCAGTTCTAAGGGGGAAATTTATAGCAATAAAGAACATATCAAAAAAGAAGAGAGATCAAAAGTAAACAACCTAACATACCACAAGAACAAAAAAATTATAAAGATTAGAACAGAAATAAATAAAATAACAAACAATAAAAATATCACTGAAACAGTTGACTTTTTTGAAAGGATAAATAAAATCAATAAATCTGTAGCTAGACTAAGAAAAAATAAGAGAGAAGACTCAAATAAACACAATCAGAAATGAAAAAGGAGACATTACAACTAATACACAAAGGATTATAACAGACTGTTGTGAAAACTTACATGCCAAAAAATTGAATAACTTAGAAGAAACGGATTAACTCCCAGATATAGATATACCAAGATTGAATTATGAAGAAATTGAAAATATCAACAAACTAATAATAAGTAAAGAATTAAATTAAATATAAAAAGCCTCTTAGCAAAGAAAATCCCAGGACCTGTGACTTCACTGCTAAATTCTATCAAATATTTAGAGAACTAATAATAATTCTCAAACTCTTCCCTAAAATTGAACAGGTGGGAATACTTCCAAACTCCTTTACAAGGGCTGCATTATCCTGATACAAAGCTAGGCAAGGACACTACAGAAAAAGAGAGAAAACTACAGGCCAATATCTCTGATAAGCATAGATGCAAAGCTTTCCAACGAAACACTAGCAGACCAAATTCAACAGCACATAAAAATATTATTACCATAAACAAGTGGGATTCATCTCAGGGATGCAAGGATAGTTCAACACAAGTAAATCAATAAATATGATACATTACATTAACAGAATAAAGGGCAAAAAAAACCATATTATTTCAATATAAGCAGAAAAAAGTATTTGACAAAATTTAACATTCCTTCATGATAAAAATTTTATATAAATTACTTATAGAAGGAATGCTTTCAACACAATAAAGCTATATGTGACAAACCCGTAGCTAATATCAGACTAAATGAGGAAAAGACAAAAGCTTTTCCTCTAAGATCCAAAACAAGCCAAGGATGCCCACTCTTACCACTTCTATTTAACATATTATGAGAAGTCCTAGATAGAGCAACTAGGCAAGAGAAAGAAATAAACGGCATCCAAATTGGAAAGGAAGAAGTTAAACTGTCCCAATTTTCAGGTGACATAATAGAGAAAACCCTAAAGACTCCACCAAAAAGCTATCAGAATTAATAAACAAATTCAATAACATTTCAAGATATAAAATCAACATGCAAAAATCTGCAGTGTAACAGTAAACTATCTGAAAAATAAATCAAGAAAATACCATTTATAATATCTACCCAAAAAAATCAGGAACAAACTTAACCAAAAAGGTGAAAGATCTCTATACTGAAAACTATATTGATGAAAGAAAGTCAAGACAGCAAAAATACATGAAAAGATATAACATGTTCATGGATTGGAAGAATTAATTAATATTGTTAAAATGTTCATAATACCCAAAGTGATCTACAGATACAATGCAATTCCTATCAAAATGTTGATGACATTCTTCACATAAATAGAAAAAGAAATTCTGAAATTCATGTAGAACTACAAAAGATGTCAAATAGCTAAGGCAATTCTGAGCAAAAAGAACAAGCTGAAGGCATCATACTACCTGACTTCAAAGTATGCACAACAAATCTATAGTAGCCAAAACAGCATGTCATGACATGTCCCATTAAAACAGACACATAGACCAATGAAACAGAACAGAGAATCTAGAAATAAATCTTTGCATTTACAGCCACCTGGTTTTCAATGAAGGTGCTAGGATCACAATGGAAAAAGACAGTCTTTTCAAACAATGGTGTTGAGAAACTGATGCCCATTTGCAGAAGAATTAAATTAGACCCTTATCTCACATCATATACAAAAATACAATGAAAAATACATACAAATGGATTAAAGACTTTAATATAAGACACAAAACTTTGATACTACTGAAAGAAAACAGGGAGAAAGCTCCATGATATTGGTCTGGGCAATGTTTTTTGAATATAACCCAATGGTACAGGCAACAGCAAAAATAGACAAATGAGATTACATCAAATTAAAAAGCTTCTATATAGTAAAAGAAACAATCAACAAAGAGACTGCCTATAGAATGTGCAATAATATTTGTAAACTATTCATCTGACAAGGGCATAAAATCAAAAATACATAAAAACTCAAACAACTCAACAGCAAGAAAACAAATTATTTAATTTAAAAATGGATGAAGGATCTGGACAGACATTTCTCAAAAGAGGAGTTACAAATGACCAACATATATATATAAACATGCTCAACTTTTCTAATCATCAGGGAAATGCACATTAAAACCACAATGAAATATTACCTCATATCTAATAGAATGGCTACTACCAAAAGACAAAAGATAACAAGTATTGGCACAGATGTGGAGAAAGGGGATCCCTTGCACACTGATGGTGGAAATGCAAATTAATACAGCCATTATGGAAAATAGTATGGAGTTTTTAAAAAAAATTAAAAATAAGATTATTATATGATCCAGCACTCCCAATAGTGGGTATATACTCAAAGAAAATAAAATGAGTATGTTGAAGAGATATTGGACTCCCCTACTTACTACAAAATTATTTACAATAGCCAAGTCATATAATCAACCTAAGTGTCCATAAACAAATAAATGGACAAAGAAAAATTGGTATATACACAATGGAATACTATTCAGCCATTAAAAGGGGAAAGTTCTGTCATTTATGACAATATGGACTAATCAGAAGACGTTATTCATGTGAGATAGGCTACACACAAAGATAATACCACATTATTTCATTCATATGTGAAATCTAAAAAGGCTAATCTCTTAGAGAGTAAAATGGTGGCTACCAGGGGCTGCGGTGATTATGAAGGGGGAATGTTGGGGAGATAGTAAAGGATAGAAAATTTCAGTTAGACAGGAGGAATAAGTTAAAGTAATCTATTGCACAACGTGGTGACTATAGTTAATAATTATTTTGGTGTTCTTGCAAAATGCTGAGTTGATGTTAAATATTAACCCCAAAAATGATAACAATGTGAGGTATGCATATGTTAGCTTTATTTATTTATTCTACAATGTATATATAGTTTAAAGCATCATTTTGCACATAAGTACTATTTTATCTGTCAATTTATAATAAACATAAATAAACAAATAAAATGAAGATAATAGCATCTACCTTATGTGATTGATGGGGAGAAAATAATGAAACATATGCACATAGCGCTTAAGATAGTGTCTGGTTAATAAATGCACAGTATACACGAAAAGTGTCTTATAATGAAGTTACATAAGCTCTACTCTATATTAAGCCACATGTAGTTATAGAAATACATATGTAAAAATATAAATACTGATCCAAGAAAAAAAAAAAAAACTATTTCATGCTTTTTCTTTCTGAAAATGAGGCTGCAAAATAGGAGTAAAAAGCAACCAAGTTCTTACCAGAAGTGCCACAGCCCATCAGCTTCTCTAAGAAAGAAATGCTTTTGAAGATGTAATAGGTAATAATAAATGTGGTTTTTAAAAGATACTTTTTAATTTTCTTCAAGTTACACTTTTAACAGAACAATTATATTCGATATATATCCTAAAGTAGATGATTAATATTTAGTATGAGCTCAATGGGTATTTATCACATAGTTGCTAAATTTAATTACAAATATATTCATAAAAGACCTTATAGAGTCAATATGAGAGTAAATATTTGATGGATCAGAGGTTTACTTTCAGGGGAACAGTAACATGCTCAGAGTTATAAGACAGAAGAGAACATAGAAATGGAATGTGGGCTTTTCAATACCAAGACAGATGTCCTAACCAGTCAAACCAGATGAATGGGAGAGCAAAGCTTCATAATAAGTTCTTAGAGAAAGAAACTTAAGCTAGAGTAAAATATAACCTTACATTAGTATGTACTCTTCTCCTCCATATCTAAATATAGATGAGATTAAGTGACCTAAGAAAGAAATCTGTTAGCCCTGTCCCCTTTCATTGATTTTTGAACAGAAACTTTGATTCTGGAATTAATCTAATGGGAACACTTCAGAGTTTGCAAGGTGTAGATAATTAAGTCCCCAAGTAAAACATTTCAGTTGTTTAATAACTTGGTATTATATTTGATTTTATAAAAATGTGTTTACGTGAAGTATATTTGTTTTAATGATAAAAATCAATGCTATGCAGTACATTCTACTGCAGCTCAATTCATTTGGCAAATACTAGCTAAGAATCTACCACATATAACACCTAAAATATTTCAAAATAATTTATTGAGCACTTTTACTGTAGGTATTTTACATATATTATCTCATTAATCTTTATCCCCCTCCCCCTCAAAAAAAAAAAAAAAAAAACCTAGAAAAATTCTAGGGAATAATTAGCTTAAGACCTTGCTCCATGTCACATCCCAGTAAATGATAATGCTGAATTCAAACTCAGCTCTACCAACTACATATTTTATGCTCTCTACTGTGTCATGAGTAACACCATTCCTTTGTCTTAAGTGTTTTACATGTAAAAGATTGAGCAAACAAGCATTCAAATGACCATATAATATCTAATGCAATATGCTAATTAATCAAAATTAAGTCATAACAATGATCATGACATGACAAACTTCAGAAGCATATATTATTTAAGGAATGATCAACTGATACTCAAAAGCAACCTTTGTTGTCAATTTTATGGCAGTGTTCTAAAATTGTATCAAAACAACGTTTTAAAATCAGAGGTAGATTGTTTGTAAAATAATTGGTGATGGAAAGTTAGAAGAAACCTCATGAGTCACTGAGTCTAATCTCATTCCAAAATAAGAATTCTCTCTATGGAATTCCCAACACATTATCAGACCTTGGCATCTTATGCTCCCAAATTCCACTATGTCTTGGTACTCACCACATATTAGCTAAATGAAGATAGCCAACCCAACTATGATAAAGTTTGTCCAAGCTCTCTCCAACCCTTCTTGTAATTGAATGTTTCCTTAACAATATACTTCACTAACATTCAATGTATGTCTTAAATCTCTTTGGTACAATATTTAGTTTGATTTCTTGTTTCAGTTCATATTCTACTTTAATCATATACTGTATAAGCATTTATTGAACACCAACTACACCAAGACCTTGAACATCTGACAATGCATAAAATTATAGTCCCTGCTCTACAGAAGTTTACGTTTCAGTTGGGAAGAGAGGCTTGTGAATTTAAAAAAAGAAATCTCCAATAACCATGCGGAGTGACAAAGAACAGTCAGAGGTGCCACAGGAGTTGTAAAAGTTTCCACAGAACAGACACTTTTGAAACAGGCCTTGTAGAATCAACAAAACTTAGATAAAAGAAAAGAGATAATCAGATTAATTAAAATTTTAATTCATAATTAACAAACTTATTTTTGATAATTTTATGTTTATTGATACAATATTTTTATTGATACAAATATTTACATATTTATGGGGTATATGTGATTTTCTTGCATGCATAGAATATATAATGATCATGTCAGCGTATTTGGGATATCTATCATCTTGAATGCCTATCATTTTAATGTGTGGGGAACATTTCAAGACCTCTCTCCAAGCCACTGTGAAATATATAATACATTACTGCTAACTATAGTCATCCTACTCTATTATCAAACACTAGAACTTATACCTTCTATTTAACTGTATATTTGTACCCATTGACCAATCTTGCTTCACCGCCCACACCTGGCCCAACCCACACACTCCTCCCAGCCTCTGATATCTGTTATTCTAATCTCTGCCTTGATGAGGTCAATTTTTTCAGCTCCTACAAATGAGTGAGAATATGGGGGAAATTTGGCTTTCTCTGCCTAACTTGTTTCATTTAACATAATAATCTCCAGTTCCATCTGTATTGCTGCAAATGGCAGAATTACATTTTGTGATGGCCAAATAGTATTCCACTGTGTGTGTATACCACATTTTCTTTATCTATTCATCTGCTGATAGACACTTAAGTTGATTTCCTATCTTCGCAATTGTGAATAGTGCTGGAATAAACGTGGTAGTGCAGATATCCCTTTGATATACACACTTCTTTTTTTTTTCTTTTTGGATAAGCACCCAATAGTGAGATTCCTGGATGATCTGGCACTTTTAGTTCTGGAGAAATTTACATACTGTTTTCCATAGTAGCTATACTAATTTACAGTCCAACCAACAGTGTATGAGGTTACTTCTCTACATTCTCAACAACACCTATACTTTTTTGACTTTTTAATAACAGCCATTCCAACTGGGGTAAGGTGATGACTCACTGTAGCTTTGATTTGCATTTCTCTGATTAATGATGTTGAGCTTTTTTTTTTTTTTTTTCATATACTTGTTTGCCTTTGTATGTCCTCTTTTCAGAAAAGTATTCACGTCCTTTGTCCATTTTTAATGGAATTCTTTTTTTTTTAACTGTAGAGATGTTTGAGTTTATTGTATATTTTGGATATTAATTATTTCTCAGATGCATAGTTTGCAAATATTTTCTTCCATTCAATAGACAGTCTCTTCACTCTGTTGATTAATATCATTTGCATATGCTTTTTATTAGGGTTGTGCAAAAGAAATTGTGGTTTTTGCCATGAAAAGTAACAGTAACAACTGCAATTACTTTTGTACCAAGTAAATAGTTTAACATAGTGCGATCTGTCTATTTTTGGTTTTGTTTTCTGTACTTTAAAGGTCTTATCCATACAATCTTTGCCTAGACCAATGTCCTAAAGTATTTTCCCTGTGTTTTTATCCAGTGGTTAATAGTTTTATAAAATCCTACATTTATGTCTTTAGTCCATCTTAATTTTTTATGTGATGAGAAATGGGAAGTCAGTTTCATTCTTCTGCATGTGGATGTCCAATTTTCCCAGCACCATTTATTGAGAGCATATCCTTTCCCTAATGTATGTTCTTGATGTCTTTGTTGAAAAACAGTTTGCCATAAAAGCAATCAATGGATTTATTTCTGAATTCTCTATTTTGTTCCATTGTTCTGTGTCTGTTTTTATACCAATGCCATGTTGTTCTGGTTAATATAGGCTTGTAACATATTTTAAAATCAGGTAGTGTGATGACACCTCCAGCTTTGTTCTTTCTGCCTGATATGGTTTGACTGTGTTCTCACCCAAATTTCATTATGAATTCCCACATGTTTTGGAAGGGACCCAGTGGGAGTTAATTGAATTACAGGAGCAGAACTTTCCCATTCAGTTCTCATGATAGTGAATAAGCCTCACAAGATCTGATAGCTTCAAAAGGGGAAGTTTTCCTGCATAAGCTCTCTCTTTGCCTGCTGCCATCCACATAAGACATGACTTGCTCCTCCTTGCCTTCTGCCATGATTGTGAGGCCTCCTGAGCCATGTGGAACTCTGAGTACATTACACCTTTCTTCTCTATAAATTACCCAGTCTTGGATATGTTTTTCTTAGCAGGGAGAAAATGGATTAATACAGTGCCCATATGGCTTTGGCTATTCAAGCTCTTTTTTGGTTCTATACAAATTGTTTTTTCAACTTCATGAAAAATGGCATTGCTATTTTGATAGGAATTACATTGACTGTGTACATTTCTTTAAGTAGTATGGTCATTTTAGCAGTATTAATTATTCTAATTCATAAACATGGAATATTTTCCACTTGTTTGTGTCTTATTCAACTTCTTTTGTTAGTATTTTGTAGTTTTCTTTGTATTTCACTTTTTTTGTTAAGTGTATTTCTAGGTATTTTATTTTACCTTCTTGATTTCTTTCTCAGATAGTTTGTTACATAAATGCTACTGATTTTTGTATGTTGATTTAGAGTCTTGCAATTTTACTAAATTTATTTATTAGACCTAAGAGAATTTTTTTGGAAATGCCTTTAGGTTTTTCTAGCTATAAGATAAAATCATCAGCAAAGAGCGGCAATTTGACTTTCTGTTTTCCAATTTGGACACCTTTTATTAATTTTTTCTTGCCTGATTGGTCTGTCTTGAATTTCCAGTACTTTGTTAGACAGCAGTGGTAAAAGTGAGCATTCTAGTCTTGACTCAATTTTTAGGAGAAAGGCTTTCAATTTTTCCCCAGCTAGCATGATGTTAGTTATATTTGTCATATATGGTCTTTATTATATTGAAGTATGTTCCTTCTAGGCCTAGTTTGTGGAGGCTTTTATAATGAAGGGATGTCAAATTTTACCAAATTCTTTTTCTGCATCTATTGATATGATCAGAGTGTTTTTTTGTCCTTCATTGTATTATGATATATTACATTTATTCATTTGCACATGTTGAATTATCTTCGAATCCCTGGGATAAATCCCACTTGATTATGGTGTATTATTTTATTGATGTGCTGTTGGAGTCAGAATTTTGTTGAGAATTTTTGAGTCTATGTTAGGAATATCAGTTTTCTTTTTCTGATGTATCCTTTATTTAGTTTTAGTATCAGAGTAATATAATTTGGAAGTTTGTCCCTACACACATATCTCATATTGAAATTTAATTTTCAATGTTTAGGGTGGAGCCTCGTGAGAGATGTTTGCATCATGAGGGTAGATCTCTCATGAATGGCTCTGTGGCATCCTCGCCATAATGAGTGACTTCCCACTCTTTTATTTCCCATGATAACTGGTTGTATAAAAATAGCCTGGGACCGACCTCCCTTGTCGCCCTTTCTCCCTTTCTTGGCATGCAATATTCTTGCTCCCCTTCACCATCCATCATGTGTTGAAGCAGTATGAGGTCCTTGCCAGAAGCAGATATTAGTGTCATGCTTTTGAACAACTTGCAAAACCATAAGCCAAATAAAGTGCTTTCCTTTATTAATTACCTAGCCTCAGGTAATCCTTTATAGCAATACAAATAGATCAAGACACAAGATAATGTTGGCCAAATAGAATGAGTTAGGAAGAAACTCCTCATCTTCCATTTTTTTTTTTTTTTTTTTTTTTGGATTAGTTTAGGAAGAACTGGTGTTAGATGTTCTTTAAAAGTTTGGTAGAATTTGTCAGTAAATCTACCTGGTCCTGGACTTTTCATTTTTGGGAGACAATTACTGATTCAATCTCATTACTCACTGACAGAATATAGTTAGGTCATGTTTAAAAAATTTGTTTAATAATTTTGTGTTTTTTAAGGTGGAAGAAAGTAAATTAGATGGCAAGGTTTTTGGTTTTGTTTTGTTTTACCTTTAGCACTTTGAATGTATCATTTCATTCTTTCCTGACATCTAAAGTTTCTGCTGAGAAGTCACTGTTACTCTGATGAGGATTCCTTTATAGGTGACAGATACTTTTTGATTACTGTTTGTAGAATTTTCTATTTGTGACTGACTTTTGACCATTTAGCTATAATGTGCCATGGAGAAGGCTTTTTTACATTTTATCTATTTGGAAACCCTGTATCTGGATATCTATATCTCTTGCTAGACTTGGGAAGTTTTTAGCTATTATTCATTACATGGTTTTTCTAATCCTTTTGTTGTCTATTCACCTTTTGGGATGCCAAAATTTTGAATATTTCATCACTTTATCATGTCCCATATTCCCAGATGTCATAAACACTTTGCTTATTCTTTTCTATTTTTCTTTATTTTTTATATGACTTGGTTATTTTCAAAAGACTTGTCTTCAAGTTCTGAGATTCTTTGCTTAATCTAGTCTATTGTTGAAGCTTTCAAATGTATTTTATATTTTATTCAATGAATTATTTAGTTCCAGAATTTCTATTTGGTTCATTTTTATATCTGTCTTTTTGGTAAATTTCTCATTGATATTCTGAATTGTTTTTCTGATTTCTTTGTATTGTTTTTTCAGAATTTTCTTGTATCTCACTGAGTTTCTTTAGTGTTAATATTTCAAATTCTTTCCCCAGGATTTTCTAAATGTCTTTGTAGTTGTGATCTGTTACTAGAGAATTATTGTTTTCCTTTGGAAATATCACATTTTCTTGCTTTATGTTTCTTGTTCCCTTACATTAATATCTGTGCCTCTGCTGTAACAGTAGCTTCTAATCTTTAAAATTTTCTGTTTTAAAGGAAGAATATTTTTCTGAAAATATATCTATCATGATAGTTGGGTAGGGCACTTTGGTTTTTATTCTGGGTGTGTTCAGTAGTGTAGTCTCTGTTTTCTTTAGCTGTAAACAGTCTCAGTGGTGTCTGTGATTTCCTCAGTGGCTTAGGGTATGATTGTTAGTGGAGGCTGTGATGAATTATTTCTGGGGACTGAGATGCTGAGTGACATGGCAAGGAATGGCAGTTTTGGACTGAGAGTGCTTGTTCATGGGACCCAGGGCAGTGTGTGCTGGTGCTTATGTTAGTAGTTATAGACAGATCAATTCTTGAGCCTCCAGGTGGCTTTCTTTCTTTCCAACCAGAATTGGATATGGTGGTTCAAATAGGTGAGTGTTTTCTCAAGCCCCTAGGCAACAAGCATAGCATGGACAATGACAGTAACAGTAGTGGGAGAATCCTCAGGTACCCAAACAGCCCACGCTGATGTTGGCAGTGGCTGTGATGTGTTGGGTGGGCCATTCCTCTAACCTACAGGTAGTGCATATGGGTGGGTGCCAGCTATGGTGGTAGTGACAGGTTGAGTGGGCCTGACTTCAAACCTTGGGAGGAGTGCTCACATGCCATAGGTAGGAAACTGGGCTGGGTGTGTGAGGGTAATCTCAAGGTCCCTGGATGGTATGCTCAGGTATGGGGGGCAGTGGAGCAAAGCTGGGCAGACCTGCCTTCCGGCCTCCCATGGTCCATGTAAGTGCTCCTTGTGATAGGAATGGGGCGATCCCCAGGAAACCAGTGGAATGCTCACGTCAGAGTGGCCAAAGCTGCACTGCAGCCCTGCTACTAGATATAGGAGGGATGTTATCCCTGGGTGCAGACATAGGCATGCAGCTGCTCCTCAGCCCTGCAGCAGCTTGCAGTGTTGGGGTTGCATTGGCAGTGGAATTTGTCCTTAGGACATGTGAAAATGCGTTACTGCCTTTCTGATGGGGGTAGGGGGAATTGAGATTGCTCCCCATGGCTCCTTCCTTGGCCCTGGCAACAGGGCAGGATATAGGCTGTCAGGGGCTGTGCTTTCAAAATGGTGCTGTGCTACAGCAGCTCAGGACTTTACGGGTCTGTGAGACCCAGTGTGAGCTCCCTCTCTGGAGCAAAGCCTTCTCACAGTCTCCAGGCAGTTCCCTAGAGGCTCAAAAGCATTGACGGGCACTCCAACAGTGTATATTATAGAAGTTCATGCAGGAACATGGATTGTTGGAGGATTTTCACTTACTTTCCCCCCTCATTATGGAGCCAGTTCAGATGCCCAGATGATCCTGGTCAAATAGGCTGCCTTGTTTCCCTCTCTGTTTTTGCTTTTAGGGATTCCATCACTTTGTTGAATTCCAGTGTTCTCTCTTAGATGATCTATTTGAAGTGTGACTATCTACTTGCTATTTTGGTTTCCCTTCATGGAAAAGGTTAGTACCAGATGCATCTAGTCAGGCATCTTGAAGCCCCTCTGAATAAACTTTTCTTACTCCAAGTCCTACAGACACTAGAACAAAAGATGCAGAGAAAAGATACAATGGGACACTGAGTATTATTTGGGAAGGTGTACCCGAGTCAATTTGTTTTCTACATAGGTCCATCATGTTTTCCCTATTCTATATCATTTACTTTTTTGAAAATTTTCTATAAAGTTTCATTTTTAATTAATAATTGAGCTAGATATCATGTCATGTTCTAAAGTCTTTTTTTTCCCAATAAGTTCATAAAAATTAAGTTCAGATCCAAAGTTAGTAGAACAATACTTTCTACTTGACAAACATAAGAATCAAGCCTAGAGCAAGTGGTTTAGAAACATTTACTCAGTTAGAATGAGCCCAGTGCCACACATAGATAGAAACAGTCTCTCAACAGTTCCATTTGTGAGATATTATGCTGGAGTATAATAACCTCCTTCAACACAATCAGAAATGGTAGAAACAAAGACAGAATGGTAATGGAAAAAGTCTCCCTGAGCTGTGCCTTTCAGGCAATGTCAAAGAAAACTGGGAACAAGCTAAGCAATGTTTCACTTAAAATCTGCAAACTGCTGGGGTCAGACTGAACAAACGAGAAAAGATAGCTTTATTTTCTCACCAGGCCAGAGATTTTAGATATTTACAACTTATAGCTTAGATAAAAAGAGCAATGTGAATAAAAATGTTTCCTGCAGACATTGATAAATCCACAAGTCTCTACAAAAATATGGGTTCTGCCTTCACTAAGCAGCAATAACATGGAGGAGAGCAGGAAAAAAAGGAACTGGCTTATGGTGCTGGAAATTTTACTATTCCTGAGAAAATGAACTAAATTTGAACAGAAGCAGGTACAATAACAAATTGTTAGGGAGAAATTGCAATTTGCAACAGTCAGAATCATGAGGCCTTCATTCCAGGCCCTAACTCCCAGATAACATTTCTAGATACAACCTAGGCCAAAAAAGGAACCCACTGCCTTTAAGGGAATCACTCATCCTTGGGATAACCCATCACCTTCTGACTAAAGATCCTTTGAGCCCTGAATAACCAGCAGCAATACCTAAGTAGTATACAATGGGACTTGGGTGAGATTCTGAGACTTACTGGAATTAACTGAGACTCAGCACATTCCAAGGTATGGTAGCTATAGGGGGAGACTCCTTCTACTTGAGAAAAGAGGAGGAAAAAGTAAAGGGGATTTTGTCTTGTACCTTAGGTACTAGCTCAGTCACAGGTGTGTGAAAATCAAGAAGAATATTGGGGTCCCTGATTCCAGGCCTTACCACTAGGATGGCATTTCTGAACCTTCTGTAGGCCACAGAGAAGGCCACTTCCCTGAAGAGTGAGCCCCAGACCAGGCAGCATTCACTGCAAGATGACTGAAGAGAAGAGCCCTAGGACCTGAAGGGAACATCACTGGTAGTCTGACAGCCTCCCTGTAGGCCTGTGACACTGGTGGCCACAGAGTGAGCCTCCTATGCCTATGCAAAGTGGGGGAAGAGTGGGAAGGACTGCATCTCATGGTTTAAGTGTCAGCTCAGCTGCAGTATAGTAGAACATCAGGTAGATTTATAAGGTTTTTTACTCCAGTTCCTGACTCCTGGAGGGCACTTCTAGACCCACCCAGGGCCTGACAGAACTCACTGAACTGAAACAAAGGACACAAGCCTGGCTAGCTTCACCACCTGATAATAAGATAGCGGAGCCCCAGTGCCTTAACAAACATAGGAAAATGACAGGTAGTGGATATAATTGGCCTCAGGTAGATCCAGTGCTGTGCTGGCTTCAGGTATGATTCATCACAGTCTCAGTGGTGGTAGCCACAGGGATACTTTTAACACCACACTCCCAGCTCCAGGCAGCTCAGAACAGAGAGAGACACTTCTTGTTTTGGAAAAAGTAAGGGAAGAGAACTAGAGTCTTTTCCTGATAATGCAGATATTTCTTTCAGATATTATCCAAGATGACCAAGGTAGTACCTCTATGAGTCTGCAAGAACCACAGCATTACTGAGTTTGTGGTGCATCCCAGTGTAGATATGGCTTAGATTAAAACAACCAAGTCTGGTCTCAGTGGCTTATGTCTGTAATCCCAGCACTTTGGGAGGCCAAAGTGGGCAGATCACGAGGTCAGGAGGTCAAGACCAGCCTGTCCAACATGGTGAAACCCCATCTCTACTAAAAATATAAAAATTAGCTGGGCATGGTGGCAGGTGCCTATAATCCTAGCTATTCAGGAGGCTGAGGCAGGAGAATCACTTGAAGCCAGAAGGCAGAGGTTGCAGTGAGCCGAGATCATGCCATTGCACTCCAGCCTGGGCAACAAGAGTGAAACTCTGTCTCAAAACAAAACAAACAACAACACACACACACGTACACACCACACACACAAAACAGCCAAGTCATTTTGAAAAGCTATAAAGCCTTTCCCCAAAAGATGGGTAGAAAGAAGCCCAGACTGTGAAGACTATATAAATACCAAGCTCTTCAATGCCCAGATACAAGTAAATACCCACAGCATCAAGAACACCCAGGAAAATATGACCTCACCAAATGAACTAACTAATGAACCAGGGAGCAATCCTGAAGAAACAGATACGTGACCATTCAGAGAAAGAATTAAACATAGCTCTTTTGAGGAAATTCAAAGAAATTCAAGATAGCATAGAGAAGGAATTTTGAATTCTATTACATAAATTTAACAAAGAGATTGAAATAATTTAAAATAATAAAGCAGAAATTCTGGAGTTGAAAAATATAATTGGAAACACTTCTGCCAAGGTGGCCAAAAAGGAACAGCTCCAGAGTGTAGTTCCCAGCGACAGTGATGCAGAAGGTGAGTGATCTCTGCTTTTCCAACAGAGGTACCTGGTTCATCTCAATGGGACTGGTTAGACAGTGGGTGTAGACCAGGGAGGACAAAGCAAAGCAGGGTGGGACATTGTCTTACCTGGGAAGTGCAAGGGGTTGGAGAACTCTCCCTCCTGACCAAGGGAAGCCATTAGGGACTTTTCCGGACACCCTAGCACTCCAGCTCAGATACTGTGTTTTTCTCACTGTCTTTACAACCTGCAAACCAGGAAATTCTCACTGGCACCTACAACACCAGTGCCCCAGGTTTACAACACAAAACTGGGCAGCTATTTTAGCTGGCGCCTAGAACACCAGTAATACAGAAGTGCTCATTCCCCTGAAAAAAAGAGGGCTAAAGGCAGAGAACCACGAGATCAGGCTCTGCATGTCCCACCCCCACAAAGACCAGCAAGCTAAGAGCCACTGGCTTGAAATTCTCACACCTAGCACAGCAATCTGAGCTTAACCTGGGACAGTTGAGCTCGGTGTGGGAAGGAGTGTCTGCAATTATTGATGTGGTTCTAACTTTGGCTGTGTAAACAAAGTTGCCAGGACATTTACACAGCCACAGGGCAGAGCCCACGGCAGCTCAGCAAGGTCTCTGTAGGCAGACTGTGACTAGACTCCCTTCTTGCTGGGCAGGGCATCTCTGAGGAAAAAAAAAAAAAAAAAAAAAGCAGAAGCCCGTCAGGGACTTGTCAATAAAGATCCCACCTTCCTGGGACAGAGGACCTGAGAAAAAGGATGGTTGTGAGTTCCATTTCAGCAGACTTAAATGTCCCTCTGCCCAGCAGCTCTGAAAGGAGCAACAGAGCTCCAAGTACAGCACTTGAGCTCTGATAAAAGACAGACTGCCTACTCAAGTGGTTCCCTGACCCTCATATATCCTAAGAGACACCTCATACAGGAGAGCTCTGGCTGACATCTGGCAGGTACCCTTCTGGGATGAAGCTACCAGAGGAAGGAACAAGCAACAATCTTTGCTGTTCTGCAGACCCCACAGGTGATTCCCAGGCAAGCAGGGTCTGGAGTGGACATCCAGCAGACCTGCAGCAGAGAGGCCTGTTAGAAGGAAAACTAAAAAGCAGAAATAAATACCTTCAACATCAACAGAAAGGATGTCCACTAAAAGACACCATCTGAAAGTCACCAACTTCAAAGACCAAAGGTAGTTTAATCCATGAAGATGGGAAGAAACCAGCTCAAAAACGCTGAAATTGCCAAAAACCAGAACACCTCTTCTCCTCCAAGGGATCACAACTTCTCCTCAGCCTGGGAGAAAAACTGGATGGAGAATAAGTTTGACGAATTGGCAGAAGCAGGCTTCAGAAGGTTGGTAATAACAAACTTCTCCTAGCTGAAGGAGCATGCTCTAACTCATTACAAAGAAACTAAGAACTTTGAAAAAAGGTTTGACAAAATGCTAACTAGAATAACCAGCTTAGAGAAGAACATAAATGACTTGATGGAGCTAAATAACCCAGCATGAGAAATTTCATGAAGTATACACAAGTTTCAATAGCCAAATCAATCAAGCAGAAGAAACGATATCAGAGACTGAAGATCAACTTAATGAAATAAAAGAAGAAGGCAAGTTTAGAGAAAACTGAGTGAAAATAAATGAACAAGGCCTTCAAGAAATATGGAATTATGTGAAAAGACCAAATCTATATTTGATTGGGGAGAATGAAACCAAGCTGGAAAACACTCTTCAGGATATCATCCAGGAGAACTTTCCCCACCTAGCAAGGCAGACCAACATTCAAATCCAGGAAATACAGAGAATACCACAAAGACATTCCTCAAGAAGCGCAACCCCAAGAAACATAATCATCAGATTCATCAGGGTTGAAATGAAGGAAAAAATGCTAAGGGCAGCCAGAGAGAAAGGTCGGGTTACCCACAAAGGGAAGCCCATCAGACTCATAGCAGATCTCTCAGCAGAAACCCTACAAGCCAGAAGACAGTGGGGGCCAATTTTGAACACTCTTCAAGAAAAGAATTTTCAACCCAGAATTTCATATCCAGCCAAACCTAGCTTCATAAATGAAGGAGAAATAAAATCCTTTATGGACAAGCAATTGCTGAGAGATTTCATCACCACTGGGCCTGCCTTAACCAGAGTTCCCTTAGGAAGCACTGAACACAGAAAGGAACAACCAGTACCAGCCACTGCAAAAACATACCAAATTGTAAATGCCCCAATCAAAAGACACAGACTGGCAAATTGAATAAAGAGTCAAGACCCATTGGTGTATGGTATTCAGGAGACCTATCTCAAATGCAAAGATATACATAGGCTCAAAATAAAGGGATGGAGGAAGATTTACCAAGCAAATGTAGGGCAAAACTAAAGCAGGTGTTGCAATCCTACTCTCTGGTAAAACAGACTTTAAATCAACAAAGATCAAAAGAGACAAAGGGCATTACATAATGGTAAAGGGATCAATGCAACAAGAAGAACTAACTATCCTAAATATATATGCACCCAATACAGGAGCACCCAGATTCATAAAGTTCTTAATGACTTACAAAGAGACTTAGACTCCCACCCAATAATTGTGGGAGACTTTCACACTCCACTGTCAATATTAGACACATCAACAAGATGGAAAATTAACAAAAATATCCAGGATTGAACTCAGATCTGGACCAAGCAGACCTAACAGACATCTACAGAACCGTCCACCCCAAATCCACAGAATACACATTCTTCACACAACACATCACACTTCCTCTAAAATTGACCACATAATTGGAAATAAATCACTCCTCAGCAAATGCAAAAGAATGCAAATCATAACAACCCATTTCTAAGACCACAGTGCAATCAAATTAGAACTCAGGATTAAGAAACTCACTCAAAACTGCACAACTACATGGAAACTGAACAACTGCTCCTGAATGACTACTGGATAAATAATGAAACAAAGGCAGAAATAAAGATGTTCTTTGAAACCAATGAGAGCAAAGACATAATGTACCAGAATCTCTGGGACACATTTAAAGCAGTGTCTAGAGGGAAATTTATAGCACTAAATGCCCACATGAGAAATGAAAGATCTAAAATCAACACATAAACATCATGATTAAAAGAACTAGAGGAGCAAGATAAAACAAATTCAAAAGCTAGCAGAAGACAAAAAATAAGTAAGGTCAGAACAGAACTGAAGAAGACAGAGACACAAAAAAAACCTTCAAAAAAATCAATAAATCCAGGAGCTGGTTTTTTGAAAAAATCAACAAAATAGATAGACCACTAACAAGACTAATAAAAATGAAAAAAAAGACAGCAGAATCAAAGAGATGCAATAAAAAATGATAAAGGGGATGTCACCACTCATCCCACAGAAATACAAAACAGCATCAGAGATTATTGCAAACACCTCTATGCACATAAACCAGTAAGTGTAGAAGAAATAGATGAATTCCTGGACACTTACACCCTCCCAAGACCAAACCAGGAAGAAGTTAAACCCCTGAATAGACCAAAAACAAGGTCTGAGTTGAGGCAGCAGTTAATAACCTACCAACCAAAAAAAAAGTCCAGGTCTAGATGGGGTTACAGCCGAATTCTACCACAGGTACAAAGAGGAGCTGGTATCGTTCATTCTGAAACTATTCCAAACAATACAGAAAGAGGGAATCCTCCCTAACTCATTTTATGATACTAACATCATCCTGATAGCAAAACCTGGCAAAGACACAACTAAAAGAGAAAATTTCAGGCCAATAACCATAGTGAACATTGACACAAAAATTCTTAATAAAATACTGGCAAACCAAATCCAGCAGCACATCAAAAAGCCTATCCATTAAGATCAAATTTGTTTCATCCCTATAACACAAAGCTGGTTTAGCATATGCAAATCTATAAACATAATCCATCACATAAACAGAACAAAGACAAAAACCACATAATTATCTCAATAGATTCAGAGGCCTTCTCTGGAATGCCTTCAACAAAATTCAACAGCCCATTATGCTAAAAACTCTCAATAAAGTAGGTATCAATGGAATGTAAATAAAAAATTTAAAACCAAGAGAATGCACAATGTAAAAGAACTTCAATTTTTTTAAAAGCATCAACAAAATCTTACAGAATATTTGAAGCTGAAAAGTACTATAATCTGAAATGAAAGCTGAAAACATTCCAATAGCAGATTTAAGTAGGCAAAAGAAACAACCAGTTAATTTGATAACATGTTAATTGAAATTATCCAGTCTGAGGAGCAGGGAGATCAAAATTAAAAAACAAAACAAAACAAAAAACATTGAACAGAGTCGAAGAAACCCTTAGGACACCAACAATTGTATAGAATTTCTTGTTAGCATTGCATATTAAACATATATTTAGAGTATCAGAAGAAAAAGAGAAGAGACAAAAACAGAAGAAATATCTGAAGAAATAATGAATAAAAACTTTCAAAAGGTATAAAACTACATATTCAAGAAACTGAATGAACTCCAAGCAGAATAAACTCTAAGATGTCCATACCAAAACACATTATAGCTGTTGAAAGATGAAGACAAAGGAAATCCTGGAAACTGCCAGATGGAAGCAATTCATTACATGCAAGTTATCCTCAATTAGATTAACAGCTGGTTTCCCTTTGGAAACCATGGAGACCAGAGGCATTAGGATAACATGTTGAAGGTGCTGAAACTGAAAGAGAATAAAAAACACCTATCAATCTCAAATTTTATATTCAGTAAAACTATCCTTCAAAAAATGAAAAAGAAAATTAAGACATTGCCAAATAAACCTAGAGTTTGTTGATAGTAGGCTTTCCCTTTAAGTAATAAAGGAAGTCTTTCTGGCTGAAATAAAAGAAATAGACAGTAATTTGAAGCCATATGAACAAAAAAAAATTAGGTAAAGATAAATACATAGATAAACATTAAAGCTACTAATATTGCATTTTTGTTATGTACCTCCTCTTTTTCTTTTCTATAAAATTTAAAAGAAAAATGAATAAAACAATAATTAGAAATTTATTCTACTTTGCTAGAAGGAAATAATAAGGATTAAAATGGAAATACATGAAATAGAAAATAAAAAACAAAAGTGAGCATTAATTGCCTCAAAACCTATTCTTTATAAAGATTGACAAAATGGACAAAACTTTAGCTAGACTAAATAAAAACAAAAAAGAGTACTCAAATAAAGACACAAGTGAAAGTAGGAACAGATCTTGCGCAGTATTCAAGTAACTTCCTATAGGCCATTGAAGCCTCCCAAGAAAAAAAAATCCTCACTCTTCCAAGTTCTTACAGAAATAATGGGCCTCATAAATGATTAAGGCCACGCTGGGCAAAATGGTATCTATTGTATCTATGCTCAAGGGATCAGTCTAACTGAAGCAACAGGTAATTTTGCACTGTAGAAACAGCAAGGGGTTAGGTGAAAATGCTTGCAACAAAAACAACTTCCCCTCTACTATAAACTCACTTTTCATCAATATCCACATGCATGGGGAAGTTATTCTTCTGTCCACTTTAACTCATGCATGGCCTTGTGACTTGCTTGGGCCATTAAAAAGTGAGAAAAATAATATGAGTCTCTTCCAAGTATAAATTTTTAAAACCAATGTGTATTTCCCTATGTATTGTTTATATTTTTCTTTTCTGTATATTAAGTTTTGACATCTTAAAATCCTTTCTGACTGGAAAGTCTGCTCCTCCCAGGGCTAGCCAATTCTGAGAGACAGCAGGAAGCTTAGGTGGGAGCATGCCTTCAACATGTAACCTAACCAATCCAGATGCATACCTTCTTTATCTGTTCCATACACCTCAAGGGGCAATATT
The DNA here is from genome assembly GCF_009761245.1 of Sapajus apella. Classification (NCBI taxonomy): domain Eukaryota; kingdom Metazoa; phylum Chordata; class Mammalia; order Primates; family Cebidae; genus Sapajus; species Sapajus apella. The sequence goes on from NW_022436990.1 coordinate 17,354,936, forward strand.
CCTCTACCTAAACTATCTCAGGGCTAGGTGGCAACTAGGGACCATTCCTGTAGCTTAGAGCTCACTGGAATTTTTTAAACTAGCCAATCCTAAACTGTTTACCCTGTCCTTCCTTGCTGTTCCCTCTAAAATTCCAATAAAGACTGTGTCCTCTTCCTTCCCCTCACGCCTAACTCTTCTGCCTCCAGAATGAGCCTGGTATTTTCACATGTGGCCCTGCGCAGTATGCCATGCCTCCTGTTTCTAGGACCTGTGAGTATAATAAGCTTTATTCTCTTCAGCCTATCTGGCGTCTTCTATCCTGGTCCCACCTGACTAACCATCACATAAAAGAACAAAGAATGGGTTGTATATTTTCTTTTCCCTGCCTCTATTATGAAAGCATGGGTTGAGATGGAGTTTTTGTTAACCTGCAACTCTGATTACAATGGGAAGATACCTTGTCAACCCATAATGAACCAACCAGCAGTGTGAGCAAGAAATAAACTTGGTTCTTTCAAGCCTCTGAGATTTTGAAATTTCTTCTTACCATTGCATATCCAAGTCTCCTTTTGCCTAAGACTTAAACTATGAGGAGTAAAGGCTACATACTTCTATTAAAAATTAGTTTCAAGGACTAAAGAGTAAATATTACTTAAATAATTAACTTAATTTCAGGATGTATTGTATATAACAATAGACATTTTCCAAAGAGTGAGCTAAGAAAGATGAGACAAAAGTGAAATCACTCAAGTGAAAAGAAGAAAAACTAAAAATTATCAAGTACCTGAGGGATTGAAAAAAGAAGATATCTGGAGCAAAATCTTGACACATTTAAACATTTTTCTGAGGAACTTCCTTGGAGAAAAATGAAATATATTTCTTCCTATCAAAGAACAGTATTTTCTCCATTATTGAATTTCTTCTCCATTGAAATTTAAATTATCTATAAGTTAATTTCTTATATTCTTCAAAAATGAGTTGTTTTCTATTTTGAGAAAATTGCTAGCTACACGATTTGGAGGAAATTTAAGTAGGATTTTAGGGTCATACTATATATCATTAGTTTCAACATTGTCAGAGCCAATATCTGGCAAAATTGCACAGTAGTAAAAGTGTGTTCTTCTCACATAAATCTGTTCCCATTCTCTCATTTCAGTGTTCATATTTATGGCTGTTACTTCAAAGATACAGTCATATTCATTTTCTGACCTACCTTGATATTATTTTCCTATTACTTTTAAATTATGCTATTTTTTTATGTAGCATTATAATCTGCCTTCATTACCTGTGGAAAAAGTCATGGCATTCTTAAAGAGTTTATTCCTCCTATAATCTTAATTAACAGTGAATCACCATAACCTACTGCTGCAAACTTGCAGATATCATCCTCTTTAACAGTCTCTGTTTAATTAAGTCTTCATCAAAAGGACCAGATATTTTATCTCTTGTAATGAGACATTCTTATTTTACTTGCAACTT